>NC_089818.1:2718652-3028652 GCF_029633855.1 Hoplias malabaricus
TTCTCTCTCTCTCTCTCTCTCTCTCTCTCTCTCATACACACACACAAACACACACTCATGAATCCAATGTTTTTGGATTCTGAAGGGCTATGTTCTGGTCTATGGCAACACTGGGATCTTCCTCAAAGATGGATTCCAACCTGTAGAACCAGCTGAACCCAGTTTTGGAGTTCAGATACCCTTTGGTGTAAAAAAGGGCCAATTCCACCTCAATCCCTGTCCCATTCTCTCTCTCTCTTTCACACACACACACACACACACACACACACACACAATCCAATGTTAGGGCCCCCTGACCCTGTGAAATACAATATAATATAAATAAATAAATAAGCTCTCTGGAGTATCACATAACCCCGGTGAACCACAAATTAACTAGGCACACCAGGCCAGAGAGCGACCTCTGCTGGCTTGTTGAATTCAGTGTTTTAAATAGGCCCGCAAATGTCTATTCTTTTAAATCATGGTGAATTAACAAGAGATGGCGGGAATTAGAGCTTTATTCACCATCCTTGAGAACTATAGTCATTTCATAGGATATGTTATCATGTTAAACCTGGCCGAAAAAAATCTGTCTCTTTCTCTGAGTGTGTTTTGGGAGAGCTTTCTGACTTGCGCGATCTAAGCTCCGCCCAGTGTGGCAAAAGAAAATAATAAAAAAACATCTCAGCTGTATCACATGACTCTACAAACACACCCACAATTTGAATAGGCAGTCTAGGCCATAGAGCGATCTCTGGTAGCCATTTGAATTCAGTGCTTTAAATAAGGCCTCAAATGTCTATTTTTCAAAAAATGGCAGACTCAAAATTTTAGTCACCATCTTTGAGAAACATAGTTGGATCTCTGAAGTCAAGAACACCCTGAGCAAGATTTTTTCGCAATCCTTGAGAACTTTAGTCATTTCATGTGTCAGGTAGGTCCTGACGAAGAAAGTGTTGTGGTAATTTTTGCCCTACCACATCCCAAAAGTGAGATATAGGGACATGTTGTGCTGCATAAAATGTATAACTGTAAATTTCATGATGGGATTCCTACTTCCAGTGAAGCTAGGTAAACACATGAGTAGAAGGGTGCAATCAGAAAAGCCTAGTCAGTCCAATATATCCTACATTGCATCTGTATATTGCTTTATTGGATGTATAACAAGCTCATAAATTTAATTCCAATTTATTCAACACCAATAAACCTATTGAGAGAAAATCCCAATAGAGAGACGGGCCGGTGGTGCCCCCCGAGCCCCTTGGGGGGGGGTTGGGGGATCCCACCTCAGCCGGCGCGTGCCAGCCTTCACCTTCATTGCGCTGTGGGGTTTCATTCAGCCCTTTGACTCGCGCACTCCTTGGTCCATGTTTCAAGACGGGTCAGGTAGGTAGCCGGCATAGCCTCCGACCCCGAGCGCCCTTTGTACGTGGGCCGGTCCCCGCCGGCGGGAGTGCGCTGTAAAGCTCACGGCCGGAACCGCGAGCCACCTTCGCCCCCTGACCATTCAAAGCCAAACCGGAGCCGGTCGCAGCGCACCACCGCGGAGGAAATGCGCCCGATGGTGGCCGACCCTTCGCCGGGCGACAGCCCTCACCCCGGCACGCGCACGCTGACGGGGATGACCGAGACCGCCGGTTTGAATCCCCCGGGCAGACTGTGCGGACCCCACCCGTTTACCTCTTAACGGTTTCACGCCCTGTTGAACTCTCTCTTCAAAGTTCTTTTCAACTTTCCCTTACGGTACTTGTTCGCTATCGGTCTCGTGCCGGTATTTAGCCTTAGATGGAGTCTACCACCCGCTTTGGGCTGCATTCCCAAGCAACGCGACTCTGAGAAGACCGCACCCCAGCAGGGCGAGGGCCGTTACTGGCCTCACACCGTCCACGGGCTGAGCCTCCATCAGAAGGACTCAGGCCCCCGGCCCACACCGAGAGAAGGAGCTGGAATTGCCGCGGCTTTCCCATCGAAAGTTGATAGGGCAGACATTCGAATGAGGGCGCGCGATCGGCCCGAGGTTATCTAGAGTCACCAAAGCAGCCAGGCCCCCCAGATGGGTTTTGGGTCTGATAAATGCACACATCCCCCGAGAGGTCAGCGCTCGTTTGCATGTATTAGCTCTGGAATTACCACAGTTATCCAAGTAACGTGTGGAGCGATCAAAGGAACCATAACTGATTTAATGAGCCATTCGCAGTTTCACTGTACCGACCATGTGCACTTAGACCTGCATGGCTTAATCTTTGAGACAAGCATATGTTACTGGCAGGATCAACCAGGTAGCTGCACCATGGGAAAAGGGGGTGAAACGTCACTCCCCGCCACGTGGGTCGGCCCTACCGAGACTTTTCGGGGCCCCGGGTCGGGCGCGGCCGCTCTCGGTGCGTTTGTTCAGAGCAGCACTCCTTTCGGATCTGCTGTCCCGACAGAGGAGAACCAAGAAATGTCGATTCGTGGGGCACGCTGGCAAACAGGAGTGGGGCCACGAGTTCAGATGCAGAGCCCCGGACATCGCTGTGCCTGCGGCCACTGTTTTCGGGCTGTCTCAGCGTAGGGGACTGGCTGCCTAAGTTTCCCAAAGATAGGTACGGGAAGGGTTAACAAAACCCATCCCTGGAAGCTGACCCGCAGCATGGGGTAGGATCCCTCTGCTTCTTTTTATGAAGCCTGGCAGGTGCCTACCCAAGGCGGGTCTGGTTTTCCGGTAGAGCAGCATCTCCACGTCGGTTGTCATCGTTCAGACACCTTCATTTCGTACTGCCCTCTGAAATCCTGACGGCCCCGCACTGGAAACGCCCATGCCCACGTTGTGCTCGGCCCGCCCGAAATAACCTCCTATGCAGAAAGGGTGCAACATGCCTGGGATCCTCTCTGACATTGAGGAGGGTCCAAGATTTCTTAACATGACATTCCTTAGCATAGAAGCGCTTGTACAAGTGTCCTTGTACCGCCCACTGGATTTCCTGGCAATACGAAGAGGCCGGAGATAAAAGGGAGATAACGAGGCACCAATAAGGGAATGTTTGGGTTGATGTAACGAGACATGATGTAATAATGGTGTACGTGACTGGGGTCCTATATATGGCTTGGATTTCTTCAATAAATTCAAGAGATAAGAGAGAATCGTTGACTGTCTGTCTTATTCCTCTCTTCTCCTCAAAGAATTCTTTGAGCATCGATCTTTCTTCCTGGTGATACTTAATCATTAATTTTAAGTTTGCCATAACAATTAACATTCCCTAATCAGAAGCCCTGGATGAACAGAGAGGTTCGCACTCTGCTCAAAGCCAGAGATGCTGCCTTCAGATCAGGATGCCTGGAAGCATACAGCTTGGCCAGAGCTAACCTGAGGAGAGAAATAGCTATAGCCAAGCACTGCTACAAACGTCGGTCCTGATTCACAGAAAAAAGTAAAGCAGATGCACATAAATGGAAAAACCTAATGCGTACAAAAGAAGGGCAAAAAACAAGACTGGTGGTCCGAGATTTCTTGGCATGGCATTCCTCAGCATTTAAGCGCTCAGGGTACCAGCGTCCTTTGTACCGCCCACTGGAGTTCCTGGCAATATGAAGAGACTAATAGCTATAGCCAAGCACTGCTACAAACGCCGGATTGAGGAGCACTTTACCTCCTCTGACCCTCGACGTATGTGGCAGGGAATACACGCCCTGACTGACTATAAACCAGCTAGCTTTTTTCCATCTACCAACAGTGCTTCACTCCCTGATGAGCTGAACAACTTCTACGCTCGTTTCGACCAGATGATATTGATATCTTCAATAAATGATCCTCCACCGACGACAACCTACTTGTACTTTCCACTTCGGACGTCAGTCGCATGCTGAGCAGAGTGAATGCACGGAAGGCAGCTGGCCCTGATGGTGTACCTGGCCGTGTGCTAAGAGCTTGTGCTGTGGAACTTGCGGGTGTCTTCGCTCACATCTTTAATGTTTCGCTTGCCCAGGCAGCTGTACCATCTATCTTTAAGTCAGCCATTATTGTGCCTGTGCCTAAGCATTCTACTGCTTCAGACTTTAATGACTTTCGACCTGTAGCACTCACCCCAATAATTTCCAAGTGCTTTAAAAGACTAGTTCTTTCACACTTGAAATCCTGCCTGCCTGCTATGCTGGACCCACACCAGTTTGCTTATCATAGCAACAGATCCACCGAGGACGCTATCTCAACAGCACTACACACTGCACTAACCCAACTGGACTGTCAAAACTCATAGGTGAGTATGCTGTTAATCGATTTTAGTTCTGCATTCAGCACAATGATTCCGTCTATGCTGATATCCAAACTCAACCATCTGGGTATCAGCACATCACTCTGCCACTGGATTTTAGACTTCCTGTCTAACAGACCACAATCTGTTAGATTAGGCAACCTTCATTCATCAACCATCACCTTGAACACTGGCAATTGTGATGGAAATTTGTTTATATAAATGATTCATAATCAATAGAGATATTTAATCAGCAATGGCCACGCATGTTTGTGTAAACTGAAATTGTTTTATTCCTAATTCTCTGTGTGAGACTGCAGACTTGTGTGTGTGTGTGTGTGTTTCAAATAACATATTGACACCTCCCTTTGTCTCCAGACCAAGGAGGTAGAGGGGGAGGCACAGGCCACGTCTGGAAAGGTGTTAGAAATACAGGAGATGGGGGAAACAAATGGTGGGAAACTCTGAGTTTTGGGAACAGGATACAGTAAAAGATGACTGAAATGTAAAAGAGCGAACAGATGGTGTACTTCAAAGGGTTTTCCATGTATATGTGACTCAGAGAGTGTCTTATTTTCTGTCATGATTTTTCCACCACACATTCCACAAGGTTGTGTTCTTAGCCCAATTCTGTACACAATAACCTGGTATTAAACAAGCTCAAAACAAAGGAGATCATCATGGACTTCAGATGGACTAGGAATCAAGCTCACGCCCCCATTTACATCAACGGAACTGCAGTGGATGAGGTGTCCAGTTTCAAGTTCCTTCGAGGACATCTACCATAAACGCTGCCTGGGCATGGCAAGAAAATCACTATAATATCACTACTGCACTTTATGTAAATTATGTAAATAATGTTATATATTGCACTTCTGGTTAGATGCTAACTACATTTCATTGGCCCTGTATTGTACTCTGCACAATGACAATGAAGTTGAATCTAATCTAATCTAATTTACTTTAATCAGGGAACATAACTTTGGACCACCCAGGAGCAGTCCAGTCCTTTTTCCTGACGCTGTCTCTTGTTCAAGAGTGGCTTGGCATAAGGAACATGACAGCTGAAACCCATGTCTTGCATACATTCAAATTTTATGACCAGCACCTGTATGTGCTTGTATAATTTTAAACTACTGATTCTTAACATTGAGGTTGCCCAGAAGCTCAATGTTGTATTGCAACTCTTCGCTTCCACATTAAATTGCCTGACGCTGGATTATAACTTACTTCTGAACGTCATCGTTCCATTATCTTGGGCATGATTTTAATGTGTGAGCAATCTTTTTGTGCTGACTATATGCAGGTGTATTTTTTAACATTCGGATTCTGACTGGTGTTCGCTCAGAAGCTTTTAAATTTTTCGCTTCCACCTTAAGTAATGCATCAATAACCTTAGCTAACTTGAAAATCTTAAAGTAAGGCGTTCGGACAAGAGTTTCAGAAGGGCAGGCTGGCTCACTGTGGTTACATGTTTGTTGGTTTACTGGCATTATAAATATATCAAAGATAGTTGGAAACTTTGTGAAAGGACTTTTGTGTTGCCTTATCAAAGTAGCCAACACTTTAAAATGTTAATGTCTATGGATGTTGGGTATGTTAAAAGTATTAAAAACATTACAAAACCCTTCAACGAATGATATATATTTATACGCCATCCCAATCCCAATATATTTGCCTGTAATGGAATGTAATGGAATATATTGGAATGGGGACGTTCCGGAAGCCACCTGGTGGATTGATGCAAAATTGCGGGTAAAAGGCCCAAACTTTGAGGATTTTTAGCTCCCACCACGTGTGCCCAGGACCTGACCCCGGGCTCTGCAAAAAAAATCGTCTAGGGGCCGCTGCGCGCTAGGCCGATAAGGTCCACCAAGCAGCATATCATATATGTGGATTGGGATGGTGTGGTACTACGAAGAGGTAAGAAACTGCTATTTTCTCGACTAAATGGCCTTTCGGAACTAAGACCCCACCACCACCTGTTAGGTCTAAATGGAATTGTGGACACATACTCCCATTTGTGGTCAGATGGTAGTATGTCAGTGTAGTTTTTATTTATTTTTTATTAAGTTAATGCAACATATGATTGGTCATTTGAAAATGGTACTCGGGCAGCTAGTACTTAACCTTTTCCATGTTACATATTTCAGATTATTCCAATTTTGGACATTTCAATTCCAACATTACTGATTATACACAGAGTCTTGTACAAAAAAGAAGGCATAGATTTGAAAACGTTCAACATACACATGTATCATTGTCACAAGCATTTTAAAATGTGTACTGGGTACACATTTGAATTTGATATGTATTTTTGAAATTGTGATGGAGAAAATAAGGACAAGTATTAAGAATTGAAATCTAACAGAGCATTTGGAATCAGAAAGTAGTTTATTTAACCTTAAGTTGGTCAACATACAATAGCAGAGAGTACTATGTGAATGTGGACAAAGCAGATGTTTTCACAGAGATATTTATATAGGTAGTTTATACGTCATAACCATAAGATAATCACTCGATGTTTCTGCAAGCTTAGTTTCCTTAGAGACATCTCAGTTTGATATACAAGATGTGGTTTGTTCTAATAAAGCATTGACCTCGAGCTGACCTGACATACACTTAGTTTTTGAGTTCTGTTGACGATTAGAAATTAACATACAGACAAACAAGCAGACAAGTTCTTTCAACAGAGACATATAAAAATTACCATTACAGAAATATCTGAGTTTGGATATCCCTATCTTACTCATTTTCCTTCAGAAAAGGGTACTTAAATATCAGAGCTTTACACACTTGCACATACTCATTTGTAGATGTATTCATTTGAAGCATAATTTAAAACAAATGGAAAAAAAAAAACAGAGGAATTCAATACTAAAATACCTACATGCAACATTGAGACATGCTTTGGTACTGCATTCTTATAATGTTTTTTGTGAATTGACTACACTCAATTCACAGTCACAGTCAGAAAACAGCGCTGGCCCACAGCAGGCTCAGTGTCACTTCGTCAGCAGTCATGGGGGTCCAGGTGTATGGAATGGCGTTGGTCTCTTATAGAACAGCGTTGGGCCCTAAACGTGTGAACACATGCTCGTTAACACGTTATTAAAAATTTGCGTGTTGACACGTAAAATTTTGTCGTGATAACGTGACCAAAATTGACACGTTTACACGCTTCTTAAGGTTTTCGCCAATGGGAGGCCTCAAATCCGGGCATACTTACATATTCATGATAGGATTTACATCACACCCTGTAGCTGACACGAAACATAAGTCCTTTGTGAACGTAGTCCCTACGTTTCATCTGAATTATTCATAACATAGTGAGCTAAGCACTGACCTGTGGCTACGTTGAGCCCTACGTCAGCAGTGTGAAGACAGCAATACTAGTAAGCTGATCCCCATAGCAAATGGAAGTTTATGTTTCACAATAAAAAAACTGGTGTTTAGTACCTTAAAATTTGTAAACATGCATATTATTATATAACTTCATTCATAACATGCTCTAAAGCTTTCCATAATTTTATAACAAACAAACATCACTATTCACTATTCATATGTGTGTGACACATACTGAGGCGTAATTCATTCACATTGATTAATTATGTGCATTATTTTAATAGCATACTGCTAAACAATACGGTGTCAATACAAATCCATAGTGAAATTAACTTTCCAGATCCTCCTCTTTCTGTAAACATGTATACTATGTTTAAATATACATTAATTTACTCATGTGTTATTTAATTATGTGTATATACTTATATATGTTAAGAGAGGATAAATCTCCTTCAAAATTAAATTGAACAAAAAAAAATCTGAATTAAAAAAGGTCTTTTTTCAGCAGTAAATTCAGTGGGCCATGCTTTGATACTGCGTTCTTATAATGTTTTTTTGTGAATTGACTACACTCGGCTCAGAGTCACAGTCAGAAAACAGCGCTGGCCCACAGCAGGCTCAGTGTCACTTCGTCAGCAGTCATGGGGGTCCAGGTGTATGGAATGGCGTTGGTCTCTTATAGAACAGCATTGGGATCTAAACGTGTGAACACATGCTTGTTAACACGTTATTAAAAATTTGCGTGTTGACACGTAAAATTTTGTCGTGATAACGTGACCAAAATTGACACGTTTACACGCTTCTTAAGGTTTTTGCCAATGGGAGGCCTCAAATCCGGGCGTACTTACATATTCATGATAGGATTTACATCACACCCTGTAGCTGACACGAAACATAAATCCTTTGTGAACGTAGTCCCTACGTTTCATCTGAATTATTCATAACATAGTGAGCTAAGCACTGACCTGTGGCTACGTTGAGCCCTACGTCAGCAGTGTGAAGACAGCAATACTAGTAAGCTGATCCCCATAGCAACTGGAAGTTTATGTTTCACAATAAAAAAACTGGTGTTTAGTACCTTAAAATTTGTAAACATGCATATTATTATATAACTTCATTCATAACATGCTCTAAAGCTTTCCATAATTTTATAACAAACAAACATCACTATTCATATGTGTGTGACACATATTGAGGCGTAATTCATTCACATTGATTAATTATGTGCATTATTTTAATAGCATACTGCTAAACAATACGGTGTCAATACAAACCCATAGTGAAATTAACCTTCCAGATCCTCCTCTTTCTGTAAACATGTATACTATGTTTAAATATACATTAATTTACTCATGTGTTATTTAATTATGTGTATATACTTATATATGTTAAGAGAGGATAAATCTCCTTCAAAATTAAATTGAACAAAAAAAAATCTGAATTAAAAAAGGTCTTTTTTCAGCAGTAAATTCAGTGGGCCATGCTTTGGTACTGCGTTCTTATAATGTTTTTTGTGAATTGACTACACTCGGCTCAGAGTCACAGTCAGAAAACAGCGCTGGCCCACAGCAGGCTCAGTGTCACTTTTCTGAGTGTTCTTCGTCAGTAGTCATGGGGGTCCAGGTGTATGGAATGCCATTGGTCTCTAAACGTGTTGGATTTGACCAGATTTTGTATAAACATTATACATATATAAATACGTTTAAAAGCACGCACGCGCACACACACACACACACACACACACACATACATATATATATATATATATATATATATATATATATATATATATATATATATATATATATATATAAACCCCTCATTTCAACCACCACTGAACTGCTGAAAAAGCCCTTTTTTAATTTAGAATTTTTTGTTCAATTTCATTTTGAACAAATTTCATTAATTCTCTTAATGTATATATAGAAGTAGATACACATAAGTAAATAAAACATAAGTAATTTAATGTATCTTTAAACATATACATGTTTACAGAAAGAGGAGGATCTGGAAAGTTAATTTCACCATGGGTTTGTATTGACACTGTATTGTTTAGCAGTATGCTATTAAAAGAATGCACATAATTTATCAATGTCAAATCTCAGTATGTGTCACACATAGTGTGAGAGAATAGTGATGTTTGTTTGATATAAAATTATGAAAAGCTTTAGAGCATGTTATGAATGAAGTTATATAATATTATGCATGTTTACAAATTTTAAGGTACTAAACACCAGAGGTTTTTTATTGTAAATAAACTTCCAGTTGCTATGGGGATCAGCTTACTAGTATTGCTGTCTTCACACTGCTCATGTAGGGCTCAACGTAGCCATAGGACAGTGCTTCACTCACTATGTTATGAATAATTCAGATGAAACGTAGGGACTACGTTCACAAAGGATTTATGTTTCGTGTCAGCTACAGTGTGTGATGTAAATCCTATCATGAATATGTAAGTAGGCCCGTATGGATTAGTTAAATGCTGTTTTAACTACAGTAACTGAAAAATATCACTGGTGAACAAGACAAAATACATATTCAAATATAACTGATATGACAACAAAAATATAGAATTAGAAACCGTACATAAAAACCCAACCAAAGTGTAGTGTAGCGAAACTGGTGGACTCTCTCTTTGTCTGTGTGTGGATGGATATAATCTCGGTGTGGGCACTAAAACTTGTTTACAGACTCACATTTTTAGTTATACAAATACATGCGTTTTTTTGTGTGTACGATTGTTTACAAGTGTAAGGAAGAGATGTTATAAAAAAATAATTAAATACTCTATAAAGGACTTAAATCCAGGATAATAATTCTGAATTAATGAAGACACAGCCCCTGTGCATAACTCGTGCGGGATCTGGCAACGCCAGCCATGGAGCTTTCCCATTGGAGCCAGTTTGTAACGGTCTCTTTTAAATATCATTTCATTAGAATACAACATTTTACATGTGCTTAATGAATGTATTTTTTGTTAAATATTGGTTTTAATCATAAATGTGTGGCTTTGTCAGTTAGCAAAGTTACATCAGCCAGTAATGTTAAGCTACAACCCGGTCTCACACCTACTCGTGATATAGTAGTCTGCAATTCATGACATATCGCATATTTTCAGCATGAATTGCAGTCTCCTATATATGTGACTATATCACGAGTAGGTGTGAGACCAGGTTGTAAGCTATCACTACCTCAGGATGTAAAGGTCTTCCATGTGTCTTAGCAAATTGCAAATAATTTAAATAAATGTTTTACAGTTACTGAAAGACATCTACGAAGAAATGTACTGCTTAAATTTTAATTGTTATTTTATTATTATGTTTTTTACAGTATATTTGTATGTTAGCGTCTGCTAATGTTAGCTAGCATCCAGTTAAAATTTCTCCTGTTCCACCTTAAACAGAGTGACAGTTATTTTCTGATGAAACAAGAACAAAAAGTAACTGCTTCAGCATTTAAAAAAGAACAGAAAACTCCAGTATTGTGCTTGTAAATAGGGATTAACATTTAGTGCTAGTTTTGCTATGGCATATATATATATATATACACTGTGTGTGTTTTGAAAATAACATTGTGTTTGGTATTTAATATGCAGACTTTAAACTTTGGGAATTGTGCCAGTATAACAATTAATTTATGTTTTGTATTATTTATTCCATTTTGCAAACATATGTTCCTGCACTTTTTTAAACTTCTGTTTTTTTTTAAACTTCCTGCTATATATAGTGTGTTGAAAAAAATGCATATTTGACAACACAAGAAATTGTATAAAACTTTATCTAGACAGTATAATAATTACATTAAGCAAGACCATAACTATTTTGCACAAATCACTAATATAAGCCTTTTAAAATTCTAGTAAACTGAATGGAGAAAAAACACATAGGGAAGAAATATGAGCATCTGCAATATCTTCAGACCATTCAGCTATTTATTATAATGTTTGTAACAGCTATTTAATACTAAAATTTAATTCAAATCAAATTTTATTTATATAGCGCTTTTCACAACAAAAAGTCGTCACAAAGCAGCTTTACAGAGATCTGGGTCCAAGCCTCCTATGAGCAAGCCAGGGGCAACAGTGGCAAGGAAAATCTCCCTCAGCACACGAGGAAGAAACCTTGGAAGGAACCAAGACTCATACGGGGAACCCATCCTCCTCGGGTCGACACCGGAGACACAACAGAGAACAGAACAGAAGTAAAAGTGAAATGGTGACAGATGATGTAATGTAAATGTAGTACATTAGTGATGTATGAGTCTGAGGAAGGAGAAGGTGATCAGGGATTCTGTGTGAGTTAAAAGTAGGTGCAGAGTTAATCTGAGATAAAACAGCATGATAGTGTAGATGAGACAAGGCCAGGATCTTGTACAGGATACACAGGGGCTGGATCAGGGCAACACCTGGAGAGCAGCAGGACATCTCAAAGCATGAGAGAGAGACAGGAGAAAGAAAACCAGACAAAGGGAACAAAAAAATACAGAGGTTAGTAGGGTCATGGTAAAGAACGGGCAAATTTGTCCTGCGAAAAAAGCTTCCACGGGTCAGGCAAGAGAACCCAGCGACAGACAGCGTGTTGGCGGTTACTAGAAAGCTAACTAAAAAACCTGTAGCTATGGTAGTATGACAGGGTTAATACAGAACAGTGATAATTAACCTGATGCTGTGTATGGGGAAAAAAGCTTGTCCCATTTAGGGGTGGTGTGGGCATGGCTAGGTCCCAGAGGAGATTTCAGAGCATCCAAAATCGATGACCAAAGGAGATTCACGGTGAACGTAGTCTTCTAAGACCAACCCACCCTTGAAACTTCTGTCAAAACTCAAGCAAACCACGAAGCAGACTCTGGAGAGATTCCAGAAGCAAAAGACCTTATCAGCAAAATCCATAAAAACAATAATGAAAGCAAAGACTGGCAAAATGCAAATGAAATAATGTCAAATAACTGCAAAGAGTATCTTATAAAAATGAACTTGGCACAAAAAGTAAGGAAATTTGTGTTTGGTAGATTATTTTTTTTTTTGTTGTAACAATGCTTCTTGGCAGTATGTCTCATACCGTTGGAAAGCCTGTTAATTTCCCCTTTAAACGGTGCCACATTTGTAAGGAACATGCATTTGTGGGAAGAGCAGTAGAGCTGAGAATGTGGGTTGCGCCTCTTTAAAAGGTAAATGTGGCATCATTTAACAGGCTTTCCAACTGTATAAGATTTATTGCCCAGAAGCATTGTTACAACCAGGAAATAATCTACCAAACACAAATAACACAATTTTAAGAAATTTGTTTATTGTTTTTTGTAGAAATTTTTAAACAGAATTATATTTCTTAAAAAGTTTAGCTTTTTCAAAGTTTCTGTAAATACAAGGGTGTGTTTAGTGTTGAGTGATATTTTTTTTAGAACTGGTCTAAACTACCTCCATGATAAAGTTTTTATAGCAAAGTTGTATAATTAGTGTTCATTGTAAGTTGAACCAGAAAATTTGCACTGAAATATTTTTAATATGTTTACTGTATCATCTTTCAATAAGAATATAATTAATAAATATAATGTGTGTGTGTGTGTGTGTGTATTTATTTATTTATTTTCCACATAAGATATCAACCCAGAGGTGTCTTACACGAGGGGAAAAAAATTGTTGAACTGATGGAGGATGAATGCTGATGCAGCACCACAGACACTTGTGATAATGGGCATTGCAGCAGTGGTAATGGGCAGTCTTTGAATTTACCACAGCCTTCACGAAGCATTTTAGACAGCTGAAATTCGGTGTGGCTTTTTTGAATTTGTTCTGAAAAACGTGAGTTGGTGCTGTGGACTGTGTGACAAGAAGTTTGTGCAGTCAACTAATACGTTGTGATTAGCAGCTATCGGATTCTGGAGTTTTCAAGCCCCAAAGAGCAGAGGAGCGTGCGCCATGTCAGGTTGGTAACGGAAGTTTGTGTTTTTTTCTTTAGCCATCTCAAGTGAACAAAGTCATCAAAACTTTTTATTGCATTAGGCTTACTTTTCTAATGTTTGCTGCAGCTAGCCAACGTGTCATTATGACGAATAGCAAGTGTTCTAGTTAGCTTTTAACCCACATTATGTAATGTCCGAGCTAATAGCCAGGTCGTTCAATTTTGAAATTTGAATAATTACTTACAGTCTACTTAGGAGGTTGAGAAGTAAAATGTTTCTATCATTGTTTGTCAATATGAAACTTTAGAATGTGATCATATACTTTGATATATGAATCACGCTATATTATAGAGTAAGTGTACTTTTAAGGCCACCAAAATCAGATTTTCAGGTATGTTTAATAGATATTCTTCTGATTTCTATTTGATATCTGTGGGGAAAAGGCAAGGTCATTTGAAAATATATGCATTTGTTTATGTACATGTTTAGAATATTAAATGGTGATATTTTATGAAATATGTCAGAAGTGTGGTATGGACCTTATTGACAAAATAAAAATGTTGTTGATTAAGGAGGCCTTGACTTACACAGGGGTGTGATTATTTTAGTAACTGGGATTTTCTCTCAATAGAGTTAATTGTGTTGAATATAGATTCTTCTAAACTAGGTGCACTGGGATAGACACTTGACTCCCACAATACACACTCCAGGCACTGGGGGGGGGGTCTTACTTTTCTTGAGATCTTGAAGTGGAGCCTTTAAAGGGGAGGACCTCTGGTATTGGAGGCCAGATACCGGAGCGTCGTTTTGGATATATATAAGATGGTGGAAGTTTTGGGGCCGATTTTTCTCTAGTGCTCTGGAAACTGTTGCACCTCCAGATTACTACCTACCCTTTTGAATAATCTCTACATGCTTGGGCTGGTCGATCATGGAGTTAGCGCTTGGGTTCTTCGAGGATCTTTGGGTAAGAAGAGTGAACCCTCCTGAGTTCTCATTTCATCACAATAGCTTTCAACACCTTATTTTCATATTGTGGTACTTGCAACACATAGCCTTTAGGCTAGGGACACTAGTTACCCTTCTTTCCTCTAGACGATTTCATGGTGAAAAGGGGTTGGCTAGTGGTACGTAGCAAATGGGGGCTTGTCCTGGGATTGATTTTGATCTAATTGTTGGCTGTGTGATTGTAACTTGATAGTTTTGTGCTCTGTTGAGATTAGCTGTTTGCTAAGGCTGTTAGCTGTTTGCTAAGGTGGGTATTGGATTGCAGAGTTGCTTGATTGTATACAGTCTAGACCTTTGGTAATTGGGTATGTTTGGTTGAGTTCTCAGGAAATCTGATTTGGTGGTGTTGATTTGACTCAAAAATACCTGTTGGAAATTGTGGCCTACTCGGGGCTTCTTGAGTTGTATGTGTTCTTTCAGAAGTCCTATGAGAGGACTTGAGGTAAGGTGGCCAAAATTGTCAAGTACTTTTAGTTTTGTAGTCATACTTTGGTGGTACTTAGGGATTTTAGGCCAATAGGGGAATATAGGTTACCTCTTGGTGTTTGAATTTTAGTACCCTTAGAGTTAGGGGTCTCTGGTCTGTCCTCATTTCGGCTGGGGGGCTTTTGGTATTTTAAAAATGTTTTCCTAAAAATGTTTTCCCAAAAATGTCTCAGTTTGATCCGGAAAGTTTTATCCAAGCCCATCTGCAGACATCGGACTGGATAAAATTAAAGAAGCCTCAGTTGCTCCCGCTTGCTGAATATTATGAGATTGAGGTGGATTCAGAGTTGAATAAAATTAACATAGTAGATCCTTATTCAGTCCCTAGGTTTGAGTGACTCCGTCATTGAGGCAAGATTGGCTAGGGAACAAGCAGAGAGGGGTAGGCGAGAGAAGAAGGATAGATTGAGGGAGCTGGAGCTAGCTAAGATTGAGTTGGAGAAGGTTAAACTCTCGCAGATGGAGAGTCAACATTTGTGTTGAATAGATACCATACCTGTTAAAAGAAAGACTTGTATAATTTTGTTTTAAATCTTATATTTTAATTTACTATTATTTTTTTTTCATTGATATGTAGTAAGAATGTATAGGGTTTACGATCTGTGAATGTGTTCAGGGGGAGGTTAGATTTCAAGACTGTGGTTAAAACAGATATCACAAGCTGTTCTAAACAACAATATTAAATGATTTACCCAAATACAATCATTAATTTATATATAATTATCTGAGTCCAACTACAAATGATTAATAGTGTTTTACTGATATTTCTTTTAAAAAAACATTCATTAGTTTATATCTTCTGCCTTCAAAAACGGGATAGGACTTAATGTTTTTTGAAGTGGGTTCTTATCACTGAGGTGCGACACACACACACACACACACATCATTGACACACACACACCCCTCCACCATCCCTTGCCACACACACATACAAGTGTCGTTACCACGACGTGTTAATCTTGTATCTAGTCTAACTATAATACTTGAAAGAATACGTTCTAATTAATGTTTCTAGTTCTTAAAAAAATACTTGAAAGATGAAGACGACCTCTTGGAAGATCAGCAGGTTTTTTATTTGGAGAGCAGTCACAGAAGGCCTCCTGCAGACTCGTTCACAATGACATACTGAAAACCACAGTTTACATACACTTTTTGGGGTGAGATCATCTCGCCCCTCCTATTTTTTTTAATTAATTTGTATTCCATAGAACCCCAATTAAAATGGTACCCTCATCTTCTAGGTATGCAGTGTATCATAGCAGCCCAATTAAAAAGGTATCCTTATCTCCTAAGGATGTCTTATCATGCTGTACCAAACAATCTCATGCTACCATTTGCCTTTTTTCGCACAGAGTTCAGGCCTGAGTTTTAAACTCAAGTATCCCTTTGACCATTTTAATATTTTCTTGCCATAAAACTCATTTGTTTAAAACAATTCTCATGTCTTTATATTATTTGTTTATTTCAGTCACATGTTTTCTATATTCTTGCCTCTAGGGAAATGCCACATGCCTGATCTATGAATAAGTGGATTCATATGTTTTTCATATGCTCACTTTTCCTAATTTTCCATCACAAGTATAACATTGTTTTATATATATATATATATATATATATATATATATATATATATATATATATATATATATATATATATATATATATGTTTTTTATATATATATATATATATATTATATATTATATATATATATTTATATATATATATATATTTATATATATATATATATATATATATATACATAAAATTATGAGTCCGAATTCAAAATGATTAATAGTGTTTTAGTGATAAAATTGTTTCTGGTTTAAAAACAATCATTTACTTTCCCTTCAAAAAACAATTGTGCACAAGCTAGCATAGGACCCCCCACCCAGGTTTACAACCCAACCCCCTTGTTACATACATCTGATTTTATAATAAATGACTCAGCAAATCAGAAGAGTGGAGTCTTAACGCTGAAAAATTATCCATTTTACCAAAAAACAACTGAGAGCAATGTTTGTTTGACATCTAGCAGGCAGCTCCAACTTGAGCAAAAATCTACAGGTAATAACTGACATTCTGTTATTTATTATGGAAAATAAGATTAATTTAGGAATATTATTTTATATTTCATTTAAAATATATATATTTTATGTATTTATTTATTTTAGATTAAGAACAAAGAAGAACAGACACGATGGCTAACATTTTACATGTTCCAAGACTTTGGATAAGTCCTTAGGGTAAGTAAATATATTTATATAATTGGGTGTATGTGTGTGTATGTATGTATATATGTGTGTATATATATATATATATATATATATATATATAAAATGTATGTATTTTATAAATTTATTCATGAACATATATGTATCTCTTTAGTCAAGCATCCTAAACAGTTATGAACTGAAAACACAGTCTTTGAAACTCTTGATGAAACTCTTTCCTGTAAGTAAAAATATATTATGTAATTTGTAATTTTATGTGTATTTCCTAGTCCTAATTGAAGCATTGTTTTTATCTTTATATTTCAGTAAAAACATTCTGGCACTATTATGATGCTATTCTCTACGAATGCTGGTGTCTGTGAAGAGCCATTGATTGCTGACTCAAGAATGCAATACTTATTTTAATGGCAAGGCATGTTTATTTATAGAGCACCTTTCATACAGAAGCAATTCAAAGTGCTTTACAGAAAAAGAAACAATTAAATTAAAAGCCAGAATAAAATCATAAATGTCCAATAAGACAATTACATAAAAAGAGTAAAATGATTAAAACAATTTAAAATGACAATAAAAGAAAAGAAATAAAAGAAATAAAATGCCGTTACAGAAAAGTGCAGAATATTTTAAACTGAGCTGTAAGCCTGCTCAAACCTTTACATTTATGCATTTGGCAGACGCTTTTATCCAAAGCGACTTACAAAAGAGGATCTATCATTCGAACTACAGCACAAATTATACAAAATACCTCACATTAAAATAGGAGTGTTTAAGGAGTTGATTTAAAAATGTCTAAAGTCTGGGGTCTTCTAATATTCTCAGTCAGCTGGTTCCATTTAAATGCGGCATAGTAGCTAAACGCTGCGCCTCCATGTTTAGATTTGACCTGAGGCAGGACTAACTGACTAGTTCCTAAAGATCTGAGTGCTCTGCTTGACTCATCTCTGTAGCAGATCTAATAAATAGGCTGGTCCTACCCCATTTAGACATTTTTAGACCAGTACTAACACCTTAAAATCTATTCTGTAACAGACTGGTATCCAGTGTAAGGATTTGAGGAGGGGAGTGATGTGTTCTCTTCTTTTGCTCCTAGTGAGAACTCTGGCAGCTGCACCCCTTAGTATTTATTTGGTTGAAAAATGTGACCTTTTCAGATCTTTTTCAAACCAACAGTTTGTCAGGGAGGTCCTGGAGAAGACAGTGGTGTGGTTATGTTTGCTCTACCACATCCCAAAGCTGAGATATGGGTACATTTTCTAGTCCATAAAATGTATAACTGCATATATCAAGATGGGATTCCTATTTCCAGTGAAGCTAGGTAAACACATGAGTAGAGGGTTGCGATAAGAAAAGCCTGCTCAGTCCAATATATCCTACATTGAATTTGTATTTGGCCCGGGGGTCTCAGTTCTAAAAAATTTAAGAAGATATAAAATATGAGACTTAGGGATGCCAGAAGAAGCCTCACCATTGCAACATATTCAACACCAATAAACGTATTGAGAGAAAATCCCAGTTACATCATTTCTCATATCTCAGCTTTGGGATGAGATAGGCTGAAAATAATAACACCCCTGTGTAAGTCAGGGTCTTCTTAATCAACAACGGGAGTTTGGAGGAAATCTGAGTCGGTGTTACATGCCAGAAAGGCTGTCTGTTTTATTTCTTTCCATACCCCTTTCTCCTTGCTCTCTTAATCCTGTCCTATTACAGGTAATCAACAGCAACCCCTGTATCTGACCAATGAAAGGAGCTGTTTCTGGAGTGAAGGCGGGGCTTCTGGTTTAAAGGTGGCCGATGCTGGAAGAAAGGAGAGAGAGAGAGCTGGGGAGAGGAGGCCATGTTGTTTTTATTTGTGGCTAACTTGCTTGTTTGTGGCTAAGCTACTTGCTTTTTCCTTGTGGAGTTAAAATTGTTATGTAAGCAAATGTGACTATGTACTAACATTCAGTTGTTCACTACCTCAGTGTGGACAGGCTAGTAAAACACCCAACAGTACTGATAGTAAACTGTTGTATACACTAGGTAAGGGGCGAGTGCCACTCATGTATTTTTTCTTCTTCTTAGGGAAGTTAGTAGGATAGGCAGGCAAGTTGTTTTGTTCTTTTCTTTTCTTTGGCACTGTCCATAGTCCACCTGAGTGTGTTGGCTATGTGAATTACCTCACCTTTGTACCTTTTTTGTGGACTCTAAGTGTAGCTTCACTTGTCAAGTCATTTTGTGCTCTTTCTTTTTCCATGTTTGTTTTTCTTTGTATTGTTACCCATGTTAAATTAAATCTAATTAAGAACAGCAGTTGTGTCTTAACTGTCATCAATAGTACCTGATTTTCACAAATCTCATGTTATGTCCTCTCTTACCCCTGGTCATTAAAAACAAGCATAGAGAGAGGACTCTAACAGTCGGTCAAAAATTTAGTGTAAAAAAACACAAAGGGGTACACAATAGCGTTTTTTATGGGTGAAAATGTGACCTTTTCAGATCTTTTACAAACCAACACAATTTGTCAGGGAGGTCCTGGCGAAGACAGTGATGTGGTTATTTTCACTCTACCACATCCCAAAGCTGAGATATGGGGACCTCTTCTAGTCCATAAAATGTATAACTGCATATATCAAGATGGGATTCCTATTTCCAGTTAAGCCAAGTAAACACATGAGTAGAAGGGTGTGATCAGAAAAGCCTGCTCAGTCCAATATATCCTACATTAAATTTGTATTTGGCTAGTGGGTCTCATATCTAATAAATTAAAGCAAGATATAAAATAGGAGACTTAGAGTTATAAGAAGAGGCCTCACCATTACAATATATTCAGCACCAATAAACGTAGAGAGAAAATCCCAGTTACGTCAGTTCTCTTATCTCAGCTTTGGGATGAGATAGGCTGAAAATGATCACACCCCTGTTTAAGTCCGGGCCTCCTTAATCAACAACGTGAGTTTGGAGGAAATCTGAGAGGGTCAAAAATTTAGTCTAAAAAAACACAAAAGGGTACCCCTTAGTATTTTTTGAGTTGAAAAATGTGACCTTAGATAATGTGACCTAAGATATTCTTCAAACCCACACAGTGTGTCAGGAAGGTCCTAGCAAATACAGTGCTGTGGTTATTTTCAGTCTACAACACCCCAAAATTAAGATATGGGGACCTCTTCTAGTCCATAACTAGATATAACTGCATATATCAAGATGGGATTCATATTTCCAGGGAAGCTAGGTAAACACATGAGTAGAAGGGTGCGATCAGAAAAGCCTAGTCAGTTCAATATATCCTACATTGCATCTGTATTTGGCCAGGGTGTCTCAGTTCTAATAAATTAAAAATGGTATAATATGTGAGACATATGGATGTCAGAGGAAGCCACACAATTGCAATATATTTAACACCAATAAATTTATTGAGAGAAAATCCCAGTTAAGTTTGTCCTCATATCTCAGCTTTAGGATGAGACAGGCTGAAAATAATCACACCTTTGTGTAAGTCAGGACCTGCCTAATCAACATCGTAAGTTTGGAAGAAATCTGAGACTGTCAAAAATTTTGTCTAAATAAACACAAAGGGGTACCCCTTAGTGTTTTTTTTGGGTGAAATATGTGACCTCCTCAGATCTTCTTCAAACCCACACCGTGTGTCAGGGAGGTCCTGACAAAGACAGTGGTGTGGTAATTGTTGCCCTACCACATCCCAAAACTGAGATATAGGGACATGTTGTGCTGCATAAAATGTATAACTGTAAATTTCATGATGGGATTCCTACTTCCAGTGAAGCCAGGTAAACACAAGAGTAGAAGGGTGCGATCAGAAAAGCCTAGTCAGTCCAATATATCCTACATTGCATCTGTATTTTGTTTTATTGGACATATAACAAGCTCATAAATTTAATTCCAATATATTCAACACCAATAAACCTATTGAGAGAAAATCCAAGTTACGTTAGTCATCATATCTCAGCTTTGGGATGAGATAGGCTTAAAATAATCACACCACTGTGTAAGTCAGGACCTGCTTAATCAACATCGTGAGTTTGGAAGAAATCTGAAACGGTCAAAAATTTAGTCTAAAAAAACACAAAGGGGTACCCCTTAGTGTTTTTTTGGGTGAAATATGTGACCTCCTCAGATCTTCTTCAACCCCACACCGTGTGACAGGGAGGTCCTCACAAAGACAGTGGTGTCGTAATTGTTGCCCTACCACATCCCAAAACTGAGATATAGAGACATGTTGTGCTGCATAAAATGTATAACTGTAAATTTCATGATGGGATTCCTACTTCCAGTGAAGCTAGGTAAACACAAGAGTAGAAGGGTGCGATCAGAAAAGCCTAGTCAGTCCAATATATCCTACATTGCATCTGTATTTTGCTTTATCGGACGTATAAAAAGCTCATAAATTTAATTCCAATATATTCAACACCAATAAACCTATTGAGAGAAAATCCCAGTTAAGTTTGTCCTCATATCTCAGCTTTAGGATGAGACAGGCTGAAAATAATCACACCTTTGTGTAAGTCAGGACCTGCCTAATCAACATCGTAAGTTTGGAAGAAATCTGAGACTGTCAAAAATTTTGTCTAAATAAACACAAAGGGGTACCCCTTAGTGTTTTTTTTGGGTGAAATATGTGACCTCCTCAGATCTTCTTCAACCCACACCGTGTGTCAGGGAGGTCCTGACAAAGAAAGTGGTGTGGTAATTGTTGCCCTACCACATCCCAAAGCTGAGATATAGGGACATGTTGTGCTGCATAAAATGTATAACTGTAAATTTCATGATGGGATTCCTACTTCCAGTGAAGCTAGGTAAACACAAGAGTAGAAGGGTGCGATCAGAAAAGCCTAGTCAGTCCAATATATCCTACATTGCATCTGTATTTTGCTTTATTGGACATATAACAAGCTCATAAATTTAATTCCAATATATTCAACACCAATAAACCTATTGAGAGAAAATCCCAGTTAAGTTTGTCCTCATATCTCAGCTTTAGGATGAGACAGGCTGAAAATAATCACACCTTTGTGTAAGTCAGGACCTGCCTAATCAACATCGTAAGTTTGGAAGAAATCTGAGACTGTCAAAAATTTTGTCTAAATAAACACAAAGGGGTACCCCTTAGTGTTTTTTTTGGGTGAAATATGTGACCTCCTCAGATCTTCTTCAAACCCACACCGTGTGTCAGGGAGGTCCTGACAAAGACAGTGGTGTGGTAATTGTTGCCCTACCACATCCCAAAGCTGAGATATAGGGACATGTTGTGCTGCATAAAATGTATAACTGTAAATTTCATGATGGGATTCCTACTTCCAGTGAAGCCAGGTAAACACAAGAGTAGAAGGGTGCGATCAGAAAAGCCTAGTCAGTCCAATATATCCTACATTGCATCTGTATTTTGTTTTATTGGACATATAACAAGCTCATAAATTTAATTCCAATATATTCAACACCAATAAACCTATTGAGAGAAAATCCAAGTTACGTTAGTCATCATATCTCAGCTTTGGGATGAGATAGGCTTAAAATAATCACACCACTGTGTAAGTCAGGACCTGCTTAATCAACATCGTGAGTTTGGAAGAAATCTGAAACGGTCAAAAATTTAGTCTAAAAAAACACAAAGGGGTACCCCTTAGTGTTTTTTTGGGTGAAATATGTGACCTCCTCAGATCTTCTTCAACCCCACACCGTGTGACAGGGAGGTCCTCACAAAGACAGTGGTGTCGTAATTGTTGCCCTACCACATCCCAAAACTGAGATATAGAGACATGTTGTGCTGCATAAAATGTATAACTGTAAATTTCATGATGGGATTCCTACTTCCAGTGAAGCTAGGTAAACACAAGAGTAGAAGGGTGCGATCAGAAAAGCCTAGTCAGTCCAATATATCCTACATTGCATCTGTATTTTGCTTTATTGGACGTAAAAAAGCTCATAAATTTAATTCCAATATATTCAACACCAATAAACCTATTGAGAGAAAATCCCAGTTAAGTTTGTCCTCATATCTCAGCTTTGGGATGAGACAGGCTGAAAATAATCACACCTTTGTGTAAGTCAGGACCTGCCTAATCAACATCGTAAATTTGGAAGAAATCTGAGACTGTCAAAAATTTTGTCTAAATAAACACAAAGGGGTACCCCTTAGTGTTTTTTTTGGGTGAAATATGTGACCTCCTCAGATCTTCTTCAAACCCCACACCGTGTGTCAGGGAGGTCCTCACAAAGACAGT
This sequence comes from Hoplias malabaricus, assembly GCF_029633855.1. Taxonomy (NCBI): domain Eukaryota; kingdom Metazoa; phylum Chordata; class Actinopteri; order Characiformes; family Erythrinidae; genus Hoplias; species Hoplias malabaricus. The sequence goes on from NC_089818.1 coordinate 2,742,051, forward strand.
GGTGTGGTAATTGTTGCCCTACCACATCCCAAAACTGAGATATAGAGACATGTTGTGCTGCATAAAATGTATAACTGTAAATTTCATGATGGGATTCCTACTTCCAGTGAAGCTAGGTAAACACAAGAGTAGAAGGGTGCGATCAGAAAAGCCTAGTCAGTCCAATATATCCTACATTGCATCTGTATTTTGCTTTATCGGACGTATAAAAAGCTCATAAATTTAATTCCAATATATTCAACACCAATAAACCTATTGAGAGAAAATCCCAGTTAAGTTTGTCCTCATATCTCAGCTTTAGGATGAGACAGGCTGAAAATAATCACACCTTTGTGTAAGTCAGGACCTGCCTAATCAACATCGTAAGTTTGGAAGAAATCTGAGACTGTCAAAAATTTTGTCTAAATAAACACAAAGGGGTACCCCTTAGTGTTTTTTTTGGGTGAAATATGTGACCTCCTCAGATCTTCTTCAAACCCACACCGTGTGTCAGGGAGGTCCTGACAAAGAAAGTGGTGTGGTAATTGTTGCCCTACCACATCCCAAAGCTGAGATATAGGGACATGTTGTGCTGCATAAAATGTATAACTGTAAATTTCATGATGGGATTCCTACTTCCAGTGAAGCTAGGTAAACACAAGAGTAGAAGGGTGCGATCAGAAAAGCCTAGTCAGTCCAATATATCCTACATTGCATCTGTATTTTGCTTTATTGGACATATAACAAGCTCATAAATTTAATTCCAATATATTCAACACCAATAAACCTATTGAGAGAAAATCCCAGTTAAGTTTGTCCTCATATCTCAGCTTTAGGATGAGACAGGCTGAAAATAATCACACCTTTGTGTAAGTCAGGACCTGCCTAATCAACATCGTAAGTTTGGAAGAAATCTGAGACTGTCAAAAATTTTGTCTAAATAAACACAAAGGGGTACCCCTTAGTGTTTTTTTTGGGTGAAATATGTGACCTCCTCAGATCTTCTTCAAACCCACACCGTGTGTCAGGGAGGTCCTGACAAAGACAGTGGTGTGGTAATTGTTGCCCTACCACATCCCAAAGCTGAGATATAGGGACATGTTGTGCTGCATAAAATGTATAACTGTAAATTTCATGATGGGATTCCTACTTCCAGTGAAGCCAGGTAAACACAAGAGTAGAAGGGTGCGATCAGAAAAGCCTAGTCAGTCCAATATATCCTACATTGCATCTGTATTTTGTTTTATTGGACATATAACAAGCTCATAAATTTAATTCCAATATATTCAACACCAATAAACCTATTGAGAGAAAATCCAAGTTACGTTAGTCATCATATCTCAGCTTTGGGATGAGATAGGCTTAAAATAATCACACCACTGTGTAAGTCAGGACCTGCTTAATCAACATCGTGAGTTTGGAAGAAATCTGAAACGGTCAAAAATTTAGTCTAAAAAAACACAAAGGGGTACCCCTTAGTGTTTTTTTGGGTGAAATATGTGACCTCCTCAGATCTTCTTCAACCCCACACCGTGTGACAGGGAGGTCCTCACAAAGACAGTGGTGTCGTAATTGTTGCCCTACCACATCCCAAAACTGAGATATAGAGACATGTTGTGCTGCATAAAATGTATAACTGTAAATTTCATGATGGGATTCCTACTTCCAGTGAAGCTAGGTAAACACAAGAGTAGAAGGGTGCGATCAGAAAAGCCTAGTCAGTCCAATATATCCTACATTGCATCTGTATTTTGCTTTATTGGACGTAAAAAAGCTCATAAATTTAATTCCAATATATTCAACACCAATAAACCTATTGAGAGAAAATCCCAGTTAAGTTTGTCCTCATATCTCAGCTTTGGGATGAGACAGGCTGAAAATAATCACACCTTTGTGTAAGTCAGGACCTGCCTAATCAACATCGTAAATTTGGAAGAAATCTGAGACTGTCAAAAATTTTGTCTAAATAAACACAAAGGGGTACCCCTTAGTGTTTTTTTTGGGTGAAATATGTGACCTCCTCAGATCTTCTTCAAACCCCACACCGTGTGTCAGGGAGGTCCTCACAAAGACAGTGGTGTGGTAATTGTTGCCCTACCACATCCCAAAACTGAGATATAGAGACATGTTGTGCTGCATAAAATGTATAACTGTAAATTTCATGATGGGATTCCTACTTCCAGTGAAGCTAGGTAAACACAAGAGTAGAAGGGTGCGATCAGAAAAGCCTAGTCAGTCCAATATATCCTACATTGCATCTGTATTTTGCTTCATCGGACGTATAAAAAGCTCATAAATTTAATTCCAATATATTCAACACCAATAAACCTATTGAGAGAAAATCCCAGTTAAGTTTGTCCTCATATCTCAGCTTTAGGATGAGACAGGCTGAAAATAATCACACCTTTGTGTAAGTCAGGACCTGCCTAATCAACATCGTAAGTTTGGAAGAAATCTGAGACTGTCAAAAATTTTGTCTAAATAAACACAAAGGGGTACCCCTTAGTGTTTTTTTTGGGTGAAATATGTGACCTCCTCAGATCTTCTTCAAACCCACACCGTGTGTCAGGGAGGTCCTGACAAAGACAGTGGTGTGGTAATTGTTGCCCTACCACATCCCAAAGCTGAGATATAGGGACATGTTGTGCTGCATAAAATGTATAACTGTAAATTTCATGATGGGATTCCTACTTCCAGTGAAGCCAGGTAAACACAAGAGTAGAAGGGTGCGATCAGAAAAGCCTAGTCAGTCCAATATATCCTACATTGCATCTGTATTTTGTTTTATTGGACATATAACAAGCTCATAAATTTAATTCCAATATATTCAACACCAATAAACCTATTGAGAGAAAATCCAAGTTACGTTAGTCATCATATCTCAGCTTTGGGATGAGATAGGCTTAAAATAATCACACCACTGTGTAAGTCAGGACCTGCTTAATCAACATCGTGAGTTTGGAAGAAATCTGAAACGGTCAAAAATTTAGTCTAAAAAAACACAAAGGGGTACCCCTTAGTGTTTTTTTGGGTGAAATATGTGACCTCCTCAGATCTTCTTCAACCCCACACCGTGTGACAGGGAGGTCCTCACAAAGACAGTGGTGTCGTAATTGTTGCCCTACCACATCCCAAAACTGAGATATAGAGACATGTTGTGCTGCATAAAATGTATAACTGTAAATTTCATGATGGGATTCCTACGTCCAGTGAAGCTAGGTAAACACAAGAGTAGAAGGGTGCGATCAGAAAAGCCTAGTCAGTCCAATATATCCTACATTGCATCTGTATTTTGCTTTATTGGACGTATAAAAAGCTCATAAATTTAATTCCAATATATTCAACACCAATAAACCTATTGAGAGAAAATCCCAGTTAAGTTTGTCCTCATATCTCAGCTTTGGGATGAGACAGGCTGAAAATAATCACACCTTTGTGTAAGTCAGGACCTGCCTAATCAACATCGTAAATTTGGAAGAAATCTGAGACTGTCAAAAATTTTGTCTAAATAAACACAAAGGGGTACCCCTTAGTGTTTTTTTTGGGTGAAATATGTGACCTCCTCAGATCTTCTTCAAACCCCACACCGTGTGTCAGGGAGGTCCTCACAAAGACAGTGGTGTGGTAATTGTTGCCCTACCACATCCCAAAACTGAGATATAGGGACATGTTGTGCTGCATAAAATGTATAAGTGTAAATTTCATGATGGGATTCCTACTTCCAGTGAAGCCAGGTAAACACAAGAGTAGAAGGGTGCGATCAGAAAAGCCTAGTCAGTCCAATATATCCTACATTGCAACTGTATTTTGTTTTATTGGACATATAACAAGCTCATAAATTTAATTCCAATATATTCAACACCAATAAACCTATTGAGAGAAAATCCAAGTTACGTTAGTCATCATATCTCAGCTTTGGGATGAGATAGGCTTAAAATAATCACACCACTGTGTAAGTCAGGACCTGCTTAATCAACATCGTGAGTTTGGAAGAAATCTGAAACGGTCAAAAATTTAGTCTAAAAAAACACAAAGGGGTACCCCTTAGTGTTTTTTTGGGTGAAATATGTGACCTCCTCAGATCTTCTTCAACCCCACACCGTGTGACAGGGAGGTCCTCACAAAGACAGTGGTGTCGTAATTGTTGCCCTACCACATCCCAAAACTGAGATATAGAGACATGTTGTGCTGCATAAAATGTATAACTGTAAATTTCATGATGGGATTCCTACTTCCAGTGAAGCTAGGTAAACACAAGAGTAGAAGGGTGCGATCAGAAAAGCCTAGTCAGTCCAATATATCCTACATTGCATCTGTATTTTGCTTTATCGGACGTATAAAAAGCTCATAAATTTAATTCCAATATATTCAACACCAATAAACCTATTGAGAGAAAATCCCAGTTAAGTTTGTCCTCATATCTCAGCTTTAGGATGAGACAGGCTGAAAATAATCACACCTTTGTGTAAGTCAGGACCTGCCTAATCAACATCGTAAGTTTGGAAGAAATCTGAGACTGTCAAAAATTTTGTCTAAATAAACACAAAGGGGTACCCCTTAGTGTTTTTTTTGGGTGAAATATGTGACCTCCTCAGATCTTCTTCAAACCCACACCGTGTGTCAGGGAGGTCCTGACAAAGAAAGTGGTGTGGTAATTGTTGCCCTACCACATCCCAAAGCTGAGATATAGGGACATGTTGTGCTGCATAAAATGTATAACTGTAAATTTCATGATGGGATTCCTACTTCCAGTGAAGCTAGGTAAACACAAGAGTAGAAGGGTGCGATCAGAAAAGCCTAGTCAGTCCAATATATCCTACATTGCATCTGTATTTTGCTTTATTGGACATATAACAAGCTCATAAATTTAATTCCAATATATTCAACACCAATAAACCTATTGAGAGAAAATCCCAGTTAAGTTTGTCCTCATATCTCAGCTTTAGGATGAGATAGGCTTAAAATAATCACACCACTGTGTAAGTCAGGACCTGCTTAATCAACATCGTGAGTTTGGAAGAAATCTGAAACGGTCAAAAATTTAGTCTAAAAAAACACAAAGGGGTACCCCTTAGTGTTTTTTTGGGTGAAATATGTGACCTCCTCAGATCTTCTTCAACCCCACACCGTGTGACAGGGAGGTCCTGACAAAGAAAGTGGTGTGGTAATTGTTGCCCTACCACATCCCAAAGCTGAGATATAGGGACATGTTGTGCTGCATAAAATGTATAACTGTAAATTTCATGATGGGATTCCTACTTCCAGTGAAGCTAGGTAAACACAAGAGTAGAAGGGTGCGATCAGAAAAGCCTAGTCAGTCCAATATATCCTACATTGCATCTGTATTTTGCTTTATTGGACGTATAAAAAGCTCATAAATTTAATTCCAATATATTCAACACCAATAAACCTATTGAGAGAAAATCCCAGTTAAGTTTGTCCTCATATCTCAGCTTTGGGATGAGACAGGCTGAAAATAATCACACCTTTGTGTAAGTCAGGACCTGCCTAATCAACATCGTAAATTTGGAAAAAATCTGAGACTGTCAAAAATTTTGTCTAAATAAACACAAAGGGGTACCCCTTAGTGTTTTTTTTGGGTGAAATATGTGACCTCCTCAGATCTTCTTCAAACCCACACCGTGTGTCAGGGAGGTCCTGACAAAGACAGTGGTGTGGTAATTGTTGCCCTACCACATCCCAAAACTGAGATATAGGGACATGTTGTGCTGCATAAAATGTATAAGTGTAAATTTCATGATGGGATTCCTACTTCCAGTGAAGCCAGGTAAACACAAGAGTAGAAGGGTGCGATCAGAAAAGCCTAGTCAGTCCAATATATCCTACATTGCAACTGTATTTTGTTTTATTGGACATATAACAAGCTCATAAATTTAATTCCAATATATTCAACACCAATAAACCTATTGAGAGAAAATCCAAGTTACGTTAGTCATCATATCTCAGCTTTGGGATGAGATAGGCTTAAAATAATCACACCACTGTGTAAGTCAGGACCTGCTTAATCAACATCGTGAGTTTGGAAGAAATCTGAAACGGTCAAAAATTTAGTCTAAAAAAACACAAAGGGGTACCCCTTAGTGTTTTTTTGGGTGAAATATGTGACCTCCTCAGATCTTCTTCAACCCCACACCGTGTGACAGGGAGGTCCTCACAAAGACAGTGGTGTCGTAATTGTTGCCCTACCACATCCCAAAACTGAGATATAGAGACATGTTGTGCTGCATAAAATGTATAACTGTAAATTTCATGATGGGATTCCTACTTCCAGTGAAGCTAGGTAAACACAAGAGTAGAAGGGTGCGATCAGAAAAGCCTAGTCAGTCCAATATATCCTACATTGCATCTGTATTTTGCTTTATCGGACGTATAAAAAGCTCATAAATTTAATTCCAATATATTCAACACCAATAAACCTATTGAGAGAAAATCCCAGTTAAGTTTGTCCTCATATCTCAGCTTTGGGATGAGACAGGCTGAAAATAATCACACCTTTGTGTAAGTCAGGACCTGCCTAATCAACATCGTAAATTTGGAAGAAATCTGAGACTGTCAAAAATTTTGTCTAAATAAACACAAAGGGGTACCCCTTAGTGTTTTTTTTGGGTGAAATATGTGACCTCCTCAGATCTTCTTCAAACCCACACCGTGTGTCAGGGAGGTCCTGACAAAGACAGTGGTGTGGTAATTGTTGCCCTACCACATCCCAAAACTGAGATATAGGGACATGTTGTGCTGCATAAAATGTATAAATGTAAATTTCATGATGGGATTCCTACTTCCAGTGAAGCCAGGTAAACACAAGAGTAGAAGGGTGCGATCAGAAAAGCCTAGTCAGTCCAATATATCCTACATTGCAACTGTATTTTGTTTTATTGGACATATAACAAGCTCATAAATTTAATTCCAATATATTCAACACCAATAAACCTATTGAGAGAAAATCCAAGTTACGTTAGTCATCATATCTCAGCTTTGGGATGAGATAGGCTTAAAATAATCACACCACTGTGTAAGTCAGGACCTGCTTAATCAACATCGTGAGTTTGGAAGAAATCTGAAACGGTCAAAAATTTAGTCTAAAAAAACACAAAGGGGTACCCCTTAGTGTTTTTTTGGGTGAAATATGTGACCTCCTCAGATCTTCTTCAACCCCACACCGTGTGACAGGGAGGTCCTCACAAAGACAGTGGTGTCGTAATTGTTGCCCTACCACATCCCAAAACTGAGATATAGAGACATGTTGTGCTGCATAAAATGTATAACTGTAAATTTCATGATGGGATTCCTACTTCCAGTGAAGCTAGGTAAACACAAGAGTAGAAGGGTGCGATCAGAAAAGCCTAGTCAGTCCAATATATCCTACATTGCATCTGTATTTTGCTTTATCGGACGTATAAAAAGCTCATAAATTTAATTCCAATATATTCAACACCAATAAACCTATTGAGAGAAAATCCCAGTTAAGTTTGTCCTCATATCTCAGCTTTAGGATGAGACAGGCTGAAAATAATCACACCTTTGTGTAAGTCAGGACCTGCCTAATCAACATCGTAAGTTTGGAAGAAATCTGAGACTGTCAAAAATTTTGTCTAAATAAACACAAAGGGGTACCCCTTAGTGTTTTTTTTGGGTGAAATATGTGACCTCCTCAGATCTTCTTCAAACCCACACCGTGTGTCAGGGAGGTCCTGACAAAGAAAGTGGTGTGGTAATTGTTGCCCTACCACATCCCAAAGCTGAGATATAGGGACATGTTGTGCTGCATAAAATGTATAACTGTAAATTTCATGATGGGATTCCTACTTCCAGTGAAGCTAGGTAAACACAAGAGTAGAAGGGTGCGATCAGAAAAGCCTAGTCAGTCCAATATATCCTACATTGCATCTGTATTTTGCTTTATTGGACATATAACAAGCTCATAAATTTAATTCCAATATATTCAACACCAATAAACCTATTGAGAGAAAATCCCAGTTAAGTTTGTCCTCATATCTCAGCTTTAGGATGAGACAGGCTGAAAATAATCACACCTTTGTGTAAGTCAGGACCTGCCTAATCAACATCGTAAGTTTGGAAGAAATCTGAGACTGTCAAAAATTTTGTCTAAATAAACACAAAGGGGTACCCCTTAGTGTTTTTTTTGGGTGAAATATGTGACCTCCTCAGATCTTCTTCAAACCCACACCGTGTGTCAGGGAGGTCCTGACAAAGACAGTGGTGTGGTAATTGTTGCCCTACCACATCCCAAAGCTGAGATATAGGGACATGTTGTGCTGCATAAAATGTATAACTGTAAATTTCATGATGGGATTCCTACTTCCAGTGAAGCCAGGTAAACACAAGAGTAGAAGGGTGCGATCAGAAAAGCCTAGTCAGTCCAATATATCCTACATTGCATCTGTATTTTGTTTTATTGGACATATAACAAGCTCATAAATTTAATTCCAATATATTCAACACCAATAAACCTATTGAGAGAAAATCCAAGTTACGTTAGTCATCATATCTCAGCTTTGGGATGAGATAGGCTTAAAATAATCACACCACTGTGTAAGTCAGGACCTGCTTAATCAACATCGTGAGTTTGGAAGAAATCTGAAACGGTCAAAAATTTAGTCTAAAAAAACACAAAGGGGTACCCCTTAGTGTTTTTTTGGGTGAAATATGTGACCTCCTCAGATCTTCTTCAACCCCACACCGTGTGACAGGGAGGTCCTCACAAAGACAGTGGTGTCGTAATTGTTGCCCTACCACATCCCAAAACTGAGATATAGAGACATGTTGTGCTGCATAAAATGTATAACTGTAAATTTCATGATGGGATTCCTACTTCCAGTGAAGCTAGGTAAACACAAGAGTAGAAGGGTGCGATCAGAAAAGCCTAGTCAGTCCAATATATCCTACATTGCATCTGTATTTTGCTTTATCGGACGTATAAAAAGCTCATAAATTTAATTCCAATATATTCAACACCAATAAACCTATTGAGAGAAAATCCCAGTTAAGTTTGTCCTCATATCTCAGCTTTAGGATGAGACAGGCTGAAAATAATCACACCTTTGTGTAAGTCAGGACCTGCCTAATCAACATCGTAAGTTTGGAAGAAATCTGAGACTGTCAAAAATTTTGTCTAAATAAACACAAAGGGGTACCCCTTAGTGTTTTTTTTGGGTGAAATATGTGACCTCCTCAGATCTTCTTCAAACCCACACCGTGTGTCAGGGAGGTCCTGACAAAGAAAGTGGTGTGGTAATTGTTGCCCTACCACATCCCAAAGCTGAGATATAGGGACATGTTGTGCTGCATAAAATGTATAACTGTAAATTTCATGATGGGATTCCTACTTCCAGTGAAGCTAGGTAAACACAAGAGTAGAAGGGTGCGATCAGAAAAGCCTAGTCAGTCCAATATATCCTACATTGCATCTGTATTTTGCTTTATTGGACATATAACAAGCTCATAAATTTAATTCCAATATATTCAACACCAATAAACCTATTGAGAGAAAATCCCAGTTAAGTTTGTCCTCATATCTCAGCTTTAGGATGAGACAGGCTGAAAATAATCACACCTTTGTGTAAGTCAGGACCTGCCTAATCAACATCGTAAGTTTGGAAGAAATCTGAGACTGTCAAAAATTTTGTCTAAATAAACACAAAGGGGTACCCCTTAGTGTTTTTTTTGGGTGAAATATGTGACCTCCTCAGATCTTCTTCAAACCCACACCGTGTGTCAGGGAGGTCCTGACAAAGACAGTGGTGTGGTAATTGTTGCCCTACCACATCCCAAAGCTGAGATATAGGGACATGTTGTGCTGCATAAAATGTATAACTGTAAATTTCATGATGGGATTCCTACTTCCAGTGAAGCCAGGTAAACACAAGAGTAGAAGGGTGCGATCAGAAAAGCCTAGTCAGTCCAATATATCCTACATTGCATCTGTATTTTGTTTTATTGGACATATAACAAGCTCATAAATTTAATTCCAATATATTCAACACCAATAAACCTATTGAGAGAAAATCCAAGTTACGTTAGTCATCATATCTCAGCTTTGGGATGAGATAGGCTTAAAATAATCACACCACTGTGTAAGTCAGGACCTGCTTAATCAACATCGTGAGTTTGGAAGAAATCTGAAACGGTCAAAAATTTAGTCTAAAAAAACACAAAGGGGTACCCCTTAGTGTTTTTTTGGGTGAAATATGTGACCTCCTCAGATCTTCTTCAACCCCACACCGTGTGACAGGGAGGTCCTCACAAAGACAGTGGTGTCGTAATTGTTGCCCTACCACATCCCAAAACTGAGATATAGAGACATGTTGTGCTGCATAAAATGTATAACTGTAAATTTCATGATGGGATTCCTACTTCCAGTGAAGCTAGGTAAACACAAGAGTAGAAGGGTGCGATCAGAAAAGCCTAGTCAGTCCAATATATCCTACATTGCATCTGTATTTTGCTTTATTGGACGTATAAAAAGCTCATAAATTTAATTCCAATATATTCAACACCAATAAACCTATTGAGAGAAAATCCCAGTTAAGTTTGTCCTCATATCTTAGCTTTGGGATGAGACAGGCTGAAAATAATCACACCTTTGTGTAAGTCAGGACCTGCCTAATCAACATCGTAAATTTGGAAGAAATCTGAGACTGTCAAAAATTTTGTCTAAATAAACACAAAGGGGTACCCCTTAGTGTTTTTTTTGGGTGAAATATGTGACCTCCTCAGATCTTCTTCAAACCCACACCGTGTGTCAGGGAGGTCCTGACAAAGACAGTGGTGTGGTAATTGTTGCCCTACCACATCCCAAAACTGAGATATAGGGACATGTTGTGCTGCATAAAATGTATAAGTGTAAATTTCATGATGGGATTCCTACTTCCAGTGAAGCCAGGTAAACACAAGAGTAGAAGGGTGCGATCAGAAAAGCCTAGTCAGTCCAATATATCCTACATTGCAACTGTATTTTGTTTTATTGGACATATAACAAGCTCATAAATTTAATTCCAATATATTCAACACCAATAAACCTATTGAGAGAAAATCCAAGTTACGTTAGTCATCATATCTCAGCTTTGGGATGAGATAGGCTTAAAATAATCACACCACTGTGTAAGTCAGGACCTGCTTAATCAACATCGTGAGTTTGGAAGAAATCTGAAACTGTCAAAAATTTAGTCTAAAAAAACACAAAGGGGTACCCCTTAGTGTTTTTTTGGGTGAAATATGTGACCTCCTCAGATCTTCTTCAACCCCACACCGTGTGACAGGGAGGTCCTCACAAAGACAGTGGTGTCGTAATTGTTGCCCTACCACATCCCAAAACTGAGATATAGAGACATGTTGTGCTGCATAAAATGTATAACTGTAAATTTCATGATGGGATTCCTACTTCCAGTGAAGCTAGGTAAACACAAGAGTAGAAGGGTGCGATCAGAAAAGCCTAGTCAGTCCAATATATCCTACATTGCATCTGTATTTTGCTTTATCGGACGTATAAAAAGCTCATAAATTTAATTCCAATATATTCAACACCAATAAACCTATTGAGAGAAAATCCCAGTTAAGTTTGTCCTCATATCTCAGCTTTAGGATGAGACAGGCTGAAAATAATCACACCTTTGTGTAAGTCAGGACCTGCCTAATCAACATCGTAAGTTTGGAAGAAATCTGAGACTGTCAAAAATTTTGTCTAAATAAACACAAAGGGGTACCCCTTAGTGTTTTTTTTGGGTGAAATATGTGACCTCCTCAGATCTTCTTCAAACCCACACCGTGTGTCAGGGAGGTCCTGACAAAGAAAGTGGTGTGGTAATTGTTGCCCTACCACATCCCAAAGCTGAGATATAGGGACATGTTGTGCTGCATAAAATGTATAACTGTAAATTTCATGATGGGATTCCTACTTCCAGTGAAGCTAGGTAAACACAAGAGTAGAAGGGTGCGATCAGAAAAGCCTAGTCAGTCCAATATATCCTACATTGCATCTGTATTTTGCTTTATTGGACATATAACAAGCTCATAAATTTAATTCCAATATATTCAACACCAATAAACCTATTGAGAGAAAATCCCAGTTAAGTTTGTCCTCATATCTCAGCTTTAGGATGAGACAGGCTGAAAATAATCACACCTTTGTGTAAGTCAGGACCTGCCTAATCAACATCGTAAGTTTGGAAGAAATCTGAGACTGTCAAAAATTTTGTCTAAATAAACACAAAGGGGTACCCCTTAGTGTTTTTTTTGGGTGAAATATGTGACCTCCTCAGATCTTCTTCAAACCCACACCGTGTGTCAGGGAGGTCCTGACAAAGACAGTGGTGTGGTAATTGTTGCCCTACCACATCCCAAAGCTGAGATATAGGGACATGTTGTGCTGCATAAAATGTATAACTGTAAATTTCATGATGGGATTCCTACTTCCAGTGAAGCTAGGTAAACACAAGAGTAGAAGGGTGCGATCAGAAAAGCCTAGTCAGTCCAATATATCCTACATTGCATCTGTATTTTGCTTTATTGGACATATAACAAGCTCATAAATTTAATTCCAATATATTCAACACCAATAAACCTATTGAGAGAAAATCCAAGTTACGTTAATCCTCATATCTCATCTTTGGGATGAGATAGGCTGAAAATAATCACACCCCTGTGTAAGTCAGGACCTGCTTAATCAACATCATGAGTTTGGAAGAAATCTGAGACGGTCAAAAATTTAGTCTAAATAAACACAAAGGGGTACCCCTTAGTGTTTTTTTGGGGGAAATATGTGACCTCCTCAGATCTTCTTCAACCCCACACTGTGTGTCAGGGAGGTCCTCACAAAGACAGTGGTGTGGTAATTGTTGCCCTACCACATCCCAAAACTGAGATATAGGGACATGTTGTGCTGCATAAAATGTATAAATGTAAATTTCATGATGGGATTCCTACTTCCAGTGAAGCCAGGTAAACACAAGAGTAGAAGGGTGCGATCAGAAAAGCCTAGTCAGTCCAATATATCCTACATTGCATCTGTATTTTGTTTTATTGGACATATAACAAGCGCATAAATTTAATTCCAATATATTCAACACCAATAAACCTATTGAGAGAAAATCCAAGTTACGTTAGTCATCATATCTCAGCTTTGGGATGAGATAGGCTTAAAATAATCACACCACTGTGTAAGTCAGGACCTGCTTAATCAACATCGTGAGTTTGGAAGAAATCTGAAACGGTCAAAAATTTAGTCTAAAAAAACACAAAGGGGTACCCCTTAGTGTTTTTTTGGGTGAAATATGTGACCTCCTCAGATCTTCTTCAACCCCACACCGTGTGACAGGGAGGTCCTCACAAAGACAGTGGTGTCGTAATTGTTGCCCTACCACATCCCAAAACTGAGATATAGAGACATGTTGTGCTGCATAAAATGTATAACTGTAAATTTCATGATGGGATTCCTACTTCCAGTGAAGCTAGGTAAACACAAGAGTAGAAGGGTGCGATCAGAAAAGCCTAGTCAGTCCAATATATCCTACATTGCATCTGTATTTTGCTTTATTGGACGTATAAAAAGCTCATAAATTTAATTCCAATATATTCAACACCAATAAACCTATTGAGAGAAAATCCCAGTTAAGTTTGTCCTCATATCTCAGCTTTAGGATGAGACAGGCTGAAAATAATCACACCTTTGTGTAAGTCAGGACCTGCCTAATCAACATCGTAAGTTTGGAAGAAATCTGAGACTGTCAAAAATTTTGTCTAAATAAACACAAAGGGGTACCCCTTAGTGGGCATGTTAGGGACATGTTGTGCTGCATAAAATGTATAACTGTAAATTTCATGATGGGATTCCTACTTCCAGTGAAGCCAGGTAAACACAAGAGTAGAAGGGTGCGATCAGAAAAGCCTAGTCAGTCCAATATATCCTACATTGCATCTGTATTTTGTTTTATTGGACATATAACAAGCTCATAAATTTAATTCCAATATATTCAACACCAATAAACCTATTGAGAGAAAATCCAAGTTACGTTAGTCATCATATCTCAGCTTTGGGATGAGATAGGCTTAAAATAATCACACCACTGTGTAAGTCAGGACCTGCTTAATCAACATCGTGAGTTTGGAAGAAATCTGAAACGGTCAAAAATTTAGTCTAAAAAAACACAAAGGGGTACCCCTTAGTGTTTTTTTGGGTGAAATATGTGACCTCCTCAGATCTTCTTCAACCCCACACCGTGTGACAGGGAGGTCCTCACAAAGACAGTGGTGTCGTAATTGTTGCCCTACCACATCCCAAAACTGAGATATAGAGACATGTTGTGCTGCATAAAATGTATAACTGTAAATTTCATGATGGGATTCCTACTTCCAGTGAAGCTAGGTAAACACAAGAGTAGAAGGGTGCGATCAGAAAAGCCTAGTCAGTCCAATATATCCTACATTGCATCTGTATTTTGCTTTATTGGACGTATAAAAAGCTCATAAATTTAATTCCAATATATTCAACACCAATAAACCTATTGAGAGAAAATCCCAGTTAAGTTTGTCCTCATATCTCAGCTTTGGGATGAGACAGGCTGAAAATAATCACACCTTTGTGTAAGTCAGGACCTGCCTAATCAACATCGTAAATTTGGAAGAAATCTGAGACTGTCAAAAATTTTGTCTAAATAAACACAAAGGGGTACCCCTTAGTGTTTTTTTTGGGTGAAATATGTGACCTCCTCAGATCTTCTTCAAACCCACACCGTGTGTCAGGGAGGTCCTGACAAAGACAGTGGTGTGGTAATTGTTGCCCTACCACATCCCAAAACTGAGATATAGGGACATGTTGTGCTGCATAAAATGTATAAATGTAAATTTCATGATGGGATTCCTACTTCCAGTGAAGCCAGGTAAACACAAGAGTAGAAGGGTGCGATCAGAAAAGCCTAGTCAGTCCAATATATCCTACATTGCAACTGTATTTTGTTTTATTGGACATATAACAAGCTCATAAATTTAATTCCAATATATTCAACACCAATAAACCTATTGAGAGAAAATCCAAGTTACGTTAGTCATCATATCTCAGCTTTGGGATGAGATAGGCTTAAAATAATCACACCACTGTGTAAGTCAGGACCTGCTTAATCAACATCGTGAGTTTGGAAGAAATCTGAAACGGTCAAAAATTTAGTCTAAAAAAACACAAAGGGGTACCCCTTAGTGTTTTTTTGGGTGAAATATGTGACCTCCTCAGATCTTCTTCAACCCCACACCGTGTGACAGGGAGGTCCTCACAAAGACAGTGGTGTCGTAATTGTTGCCCTACCACATCCCAAAACTGAGATATAGAGACATGTTGTGCTGCATAAAATGTATAACTGTAAATTTCATGATGGGATTCCTACTTCCAGTGAAGCTAGGTAAACACAAGAGTAGAAGGGTGCGATCAGAAAAGCCTAGTCAGTCCAATATATCCTACATTGCATCTGTATTTTGCTTTATCGGACGTATAAAAAGCTCATAAATTTAATTCCAATATATTCAACACCAATAAACCTATTGAGAGAAAATCCCAGTTAAGTTTGTCCTCATATCTCAGCTTTAGGATGAGACAGGCTGAAAATAATCACACCTTTGTGTAAGTCAGGACCTGCCTAATCAACATCGTAAGTTTGGAAGAAATCTGAGACTGTCAAAAATTTTGTCTAAATAAACACAAAGGGGTACCCCTTAGTGTTTTTTTTGGGTGAAATATGTGACCTCCTCAGATCTTCTTCAAACCCACACCGTGTGTCAGGGAGGTCCTGACAAAGAAAGTGGTGTGGTAATTGTTGCCCTACCACATCCCAAAGCTGAGATATAGGGACATGTTGTGCTGCATAAAATGTATAACTGTAAATTTCATGATGGGATTCCTACTTCCAGTGAAGCTAGGTAAACACAAGAGTAGAAGGGTGCGATCAGAAAAGCCTAGTCAGTCCAATATATCCTACATTGCATCTGTATTTTGCTTTATTGGACATATAACAAGCTCATAAATTTAATTCCAATATATTCAACACCAATAAACCTATTGAGAGAAAATCCCAGTTAAGTTTGTCCTCATATCTCAGCTTTAGGATGAGACAGGCTGAAAATAATCACACCTTTGTGTAAGTCAGGACCTGCCTAATCAACATCGTAAGTTTGGAAGAAATCTGAGACTGTCAAAAATTTTGTCTAAATAAACACAAAGGGGTACCCCTTAGTGTTTTTTTTGGGTGAAATATGTGACCTCCTCAGATCTTCTTCAAACCCACACCGTGTGTCAGGGAGGTCCTGACAAAGACAGTGGTGTGGTAATTGTTGCCCTACCACATCCCAAAGCTGAGATATAGGGACATGTTGTGCTGCATAAAATGTATAACTGTAAATTTCATGATGGGATTCCTACTTCCAGTGAAGCCAGGTAAACACAAGAGTAGAAGGGTGCGATCAGAAAAGCCTAGTCAGTCCAATATATCCTACATTGCATCTGTATTTTGTTTTATTGGACATATAACAAGCTCATAAATTTAATTCCAATATATTCAACACCAATAAACCTATTGAGAGAAAATCCAAGTTACGTTAGTCATCATATCTCAGCTTTGGGATGAGATAGGCTTAAAATAATCACACCACTGTGTAAGTCAGGACCTGCTTAATCAACATCGTGAGTTTGGAAGAAATCTGAAACGGTCAAAAATTTAGTCTAAAAAAACACAAAGGGGTACCCCTTAGTGTTTTTTTGGGTGAAATATGTGACCTCCTCAGATCTTCTTCAACCCCACACCGTGTGACAGGGAGGTCCTCACAAAGACAGTGGTGTCGTAATTGTTGCCCTACCACATCCCAAAACTGAGATATAGAGACATGTTGTGCTGCATAAAATGTATAACTGTAAATTTCATGATGGGATTCCTACTTCCAGTGAAGCTAGGTAAACACAAGAGTAGAAGGGTGCGATCAGAAAAGCCTAGTCAGTCCAATATATCCTACATTGCATCTGTATTTTGCTTTATCGGACGTATAAAAAGCTCATAAATTTAATTCCAATATATTCAACACCAATAAACCTATTGAGAGAAAATCCCAGTTAAGTTTGTCCTCATATCTCAGCTTTAGGATGAGACAGGCTGAAAATAATCACACCTTTGTGTAAGTCAGGACCTGCCTAATCAACATCGTAAGTTTGGAAGAAATCTGAGACTGTCAAAAATTTTGTCTAAATAAACACAAAGGGGTACCCCTTAGTGTTTTTTTTGGGTGAAATATGTGACCTCCTCAGATCTTCTTCAAACCCACACCGTGTGTCAGGGAGGTCCTGACAAAGAAAGTGGTGTGGTAATTGTTGCCCTACCACATCCCAAAGCTGAGATATAGGGACATGTTGTGCTGCATAAAATGTATAACTGTAAATTTCATGATGGGATTCCTACTTCCAGTGAAGCTAGGTAAACACAAGAGTAGAAGGGTGCGATCAGAAAAGCCTAGTCAGTCCAATATATCCTACATTGCATCTGTATTTTGCTTTATTGGACATATAACAAGCTCATAAATTTAATTCCAATATATTCAACACCAATAAACCTATTGAGAGAAAATCCCAGTTAAGTTTGTCCTCATATCTCAGCTTTAGGATGAGACAGGCTGAAAATAATCACACCTTTGTGTAAGTCAGGACCTGCCTAATCAACATCGTAAGTTTGGAAGAAATCTGAGACTGTCAAAAATTTTGTCTAAATAAACACAAAGGGGTACCCCTTAGTGTTTTTTTTGGGTGAAATATGTGACCTCCTCAGATCTTCTTCAAACCCACACCGTGTGTCAGGGAGGTCCTGACAAAGACAGTGGTGTGGTAATTGTTGCCCTACCACATCCCAAAGCTGAGATATAGGGACATGTTGTGCTGCATAAAATGTATAACTGTAAATTTCATGATGGGATTCCTACTTCCAGTGAAGCCAGGTAAACACAAGAGTAGAAGGGTGCGATCAGAAAAGCCTAGTCAGTCCAATATATCCTACATTGCATCTGTATTTTGTTTTATTGGACATATAACAAGCTCATAAATTTAATTCCAATATATTCAACACCAATAAACCTATTGAGAGAAAATCCAAGTTACGTTAGTCATCATATCTCAGCTTTGGGATGAGATAGGCTTAAAATAATCACACCACTGTGTAAGTCAGGACCTGCTTAATCAACATCGTGAGTTTGGAAGAAATCTGAAACGGTCAAAAATTTAGTCTAAAAAAACACAAAGGGGTACCCCTTAGTGTTTTTTTGGGTGAAATATGTGACCTCCTCAGATCTTCTTCAACCCCACACCGTGTGACAGGGAGGTCCTCACAAAGACAGTGGTGTCGTAATTGTTGCCCTACCACATCCCAAAACTGAGATATAGAGACATGTTGTGCTGCATAAAATGTATAACTGTAAATTTCATGATGGGATTCCTACTTCCAGTGAAGCTAGGTAAACACAAGAGTAGAAGGGTGCGATCAGAAAAGCCTAGTCAGTCCAATATATCCTACATTGCATCTGTATTTTGCTTTATTGGACGTATAAAAAGCTCATAAATTTAATTCCAATATATTCAACACCAATAAACCTATTGAGAGAAAATCCCAGTTAAGTTTGTCCTCATATCTCAGCTTTGGGATGAGACAGGCTGAAAATAATCACACCTTTGTGTAAGTCAGGACCTGCCTAATCAACATCGTAAATTTGGAAGAAATCTGAGACTGTCAAAAATTTTGTCTAAATAAACACAAAGGGGTACCCCTTAGTGTTTTTTTTGGGTGAAATATGTGACCTCCTCAGATCTTCTTCAAACCCACACCGTGTGTCAGGGAGGTCCTGACAAAGACAGTGGTGTGGTAATTGTTGCCCTACCACATCCCAAAACTGAGATATAGGGACATGTTGTGCTGCATAAAATGTATAAGTGTAAATTTCATGATGGGATTCCTACTTCCAGTGAAGCCAGGTAAACACAAGAGTAGAAGGGTGCGATCAGAAAAGCCTAGTCAGTCCAATATATCCTACATTGCAACTGTATTTTGTTTTATTGGACATATAACAAGCTCATAAATTTAATTCCAATATATTCAACACCAATAAACCTATTGAGAGAAAATCCAAGTTACGTTAGTCATCATATCTCAGCTTTGGGATGAGATAGGCTTAAAATAATCACACCACTGTGTAAGTCAGGACCTGCTTAATCAACATCGTGAGTTTGGAAGAAATCTGAAACGGTCAAAAATTTAGTCTAAAAAAACACAAAGGGGTACCCCTTAGTGTTTTTTTGGGTGAAATATGTGACCTCCTCAGATCTTCTTCAACCCCACACCGTGTGACAGGGAGGTCCTCACAAAGACAGTGGTGTCGTAATTGTTGCCCTACCACATCCCAAAACTGAGATATAGAGACATGTTGTGCTGCATAAAATGTATAACTGTAAATTTCATGATGGGATTCCTACTTCCAGTGAAGCTAGGTAAACACAAGAGTAGAAGGGTGCGATCAGAAAAGCCTAGTCAGTCCAATATATCCTACATTGCATCTGTATTTTGCTTTATCGGACGTATAAAAAGCTCATAAATTTAATTCCAATATATTCAACACCAATAAACCTATTGAGAGAAAATCCCAGTTAAGTTTGTCCTCATATCTCAGCTTTAGGATGAGACAGGCTGAAAATAATCACACCTTTGTGTAAGTCAGGACCTGCCTAATCAACATCGTAAGTTTGGAAGAAATCTGAGACTGTCAAAAATTTTGTCTAAATAAACACAAAGGGGTACCCCTTAGTGTTTTTTTTGGGTGAAATATGTGACCTCCTCAGATCTTCTTCAAACCCACACCGTGTGTCAGGGAGGTCCTGACAAAGAAAGTGGTGTGGTAATTGTTGCCCTACCACATCCCAAAGCTGAGATATAGGGACATGTTGTGCTGCATAAAATGTATAACTGTAAATTTCATGATGGGATTCCTACTTCCAGTGAAGCTAGGTAAACACAAGAGTAGAAGGGTGCGATCAGAAAAGCCTAGTCAGTCCAATATATCCTACATTGCATCTGTATTTTGCTTTATTGGACATATAACAAGCTCATAAATTTAATTCCAATATATTCAACACCAGTAAACCTATTGAGAGAAAATCCCAGTTAAGTTTGTCCTCATATCTCAGCTTTAGGATGAGACAGGCTGAAAATAATCACACCTTTGTGTAAGTCAGGACCTGCCTAATCAACATCGTAAGTTTGGAAGAAATCTGAGACTGTCAAAAATTTTGTCTAAATAAACACAAAGGGGTACCCCTTAGTGTTTTTTTTGGGTGAAATATGTGACCTCCTCAGATCTTCTTCAAACCCACACCGTGTGTCAGGGAGGTCCTGACAAAGACAGTGGTGTGGTAATTGTTGCCCTACCACATCCCAAAGCTGAGATATAGGGACATGTTGTGCTGCATAAAATGTATAACTGTAAATTTCATGATGGGATTCCTACTTCCAGTGAAGCTAGGTAAACACAAGAGTAGAAGGGTGCGATCAGAAAAGCCTAGTCAGTCCAATATATCCTACATTGCATCTGTATTTTGCTTTATTGGACATATAACAAGCTCATAAATTTAATTCCAATATATTCAACACCAATAAACCTATTGAGAGAAAATCCAAGTTACGTTAATCCTCATATCTCATCTTTGGGATGAGATAGGCTGAAAATAATCACACCCCTGTGTAAGTCAGGACCTGCTTAATCAACATCATGAGTTTGGAAGAAATCTGAGACGGTCAAAAATTTAGTCTAAATAAACACAAAGGGGTACCCCTTAGTGTTTTTTTGGGGGAAATATGTGACCTCCTCAGATCTTCTTCAACCCCACACTGTGTGTCAGGGAGGTCCTCACAAAGACAGTGGTGTGGTAATTGTTGCCCTACCACATCCCAAAACTGAGATATAGGGACATGTTGTGCTGCATAAAATGTATAAATGTAAATTTCATGATGGGATTCCTACTTCCAGTGAAGCCAGGTAAACACAAGAGTAGAAGGGTGCGATCAGAAAAGCCTAGTCAGTCCAATATATCCTACATTGCATCTGTATTTTGTTTTATTGGACATATAACAAGCGCATAAATTTAATTCCAATATATTCAACACCAATAAACCTATTGAGAGAAAATCCAAGTTACGTTAGTCATCATATCTCAGCTTTGGGATGAGATAGGCTTAAAATAATCACACCACTGTGTAAGTCAGGACCTGCTTAATCAACATCGTGAGTTTGGAAGAAATCTGAAACGGTCAAAAATTTAGTCTAAAAAAACACAAAGGGGTACCCCTTAGTGTTTTTTTGGGTGAAATATGTGACCTCCTCAGATCTTCTTCAACCCCACACCGTGTGACAGGGAGGTCCTCACAAAGACAGTGGTGTCGTAATTGTTGCCCTACCACATCCCAAAACTGAGATATAGAGACATGTTGTGCTGCATAAAATGTATAACTGTAAATTTCATGATGGGATTCCTACTTCCAGTGAAGCTAGGTAAACACAAGAGTAGAAGGGTGCGATCAGAAAAGCCTAGTCAGTCCAATATATCCTACATTGCATCTGTATTTTGCTTTATTGGACGTATAAAAAGCTCATAAATTTAATTCCAATATATTCAACACCAATAAACCTATTGAGAGAAAATCCCAGTTAAGTTTGTCCTCATATCTCAGCTTTAGGATGAGACAGGCTGAAAATAATCACACCTTTGTGTAAGTCAGGACCTGCCTAATCAACATCGTAAGTTTGGAAGAAATCTGAGACTGTCAAAAATTTTGTCTAAATAAACACAAAGGGGTACCCCTTAGTGTTTTTTTTGGGTGAAATATGTGACCTCCTCAGATCTTCTTCAAACCCACACCGTGTGTCAGGGAGGTCCTGACAAAGACAGTGGTGTGGTAATTGTTGCCCTACCACATCCCAAAGCTGAGATATAGGGACATGTTGTGCTGCATAAAATGTATAACTGTAAATTTCATGATGGGATTCCTACTTCCAGTGAAGCCAGGTAAACACAAGAGTAGAAGGGTGCGATCAGAAAAGCCTAGTCAGTCCAATATATCCTACATTGCATCTGTATTTTGTTTTATTGGACATATAACAAGCTCATAAATTTAATTCCAATATATTCAACACCAATAAACCTATTGAGAGAAAATCCAAGTTACGTTAGTCATCATATCTCAGCTTTGGGATGAGATAGGCTTAAAATAATCACACCACTGTGTAAGTCAGGACCTGCTTAATCAACATCGTGAGTTTGGAAGAAATCTGAAACGGTCAAAAATTTAGTCTAAAAAAACACAAAGGGGTACCCCTTAGTGTTTTTTTGGGTGAAATATGTGACCTCCTCAGATCTTCTTCAACCCCACACCGTGTGACAGGGAGGTCCTCACAAAGACAGTGGTGTCGTAATTGTTGCCCTACCACATCCCAAAACTGAGATATAGAGACATGTTGTGCTGCATAAAATGTATAACTGTAAATTTCATGATGGGATTCCTACTTCCAGTGAAGCTAGGTAAACACAAGAGTAGAAGGGTGCGATCAGAAAAGCCTAGTCAGTCCAATATATCCTACATTGCATCTGTATTTTGCTTTATTGGACGTATAAAAAGCTCATAAATTTAATTCCAATATATTCAACACCAATAAACCTATTGAGAGAAAATCCCAGTTAAGTTTGTCCTCATATCTCAGCTTTGGGATGAGACAGGCTGAAAATAATCACACCTTTGTGTAAGTCAGGACCTGCCTAATCAACATCGTAAATTTGGAAGAAATCTGAGACTGTCAAAAATTTTGTCTAAATAAACACAAAGGGGTACCCCTTAGTGTTTTTTTTGGGTGAAATATGTGACCTCCTCAGATCTTCTTCAAACCCACACCGTGTGTCAGGGAGGTCCTGACAAAGACAGTGGTGTGGTAATTGTTGCCCTACCACATCCCAAAACTGAGATATAGGGACATGTTGTGCTGCATAAAATGTATAAGTGTAAATTTCATGATGGGATTCCTACTTCCAGTGAAGCCAGGTAAACACAAGAGTAGAAGGGTGCGATCAGAAAAGCCTAGTCAGTCCAATATATCCTACATTGCAACTGTATTTTGTTTTATTGGACATATAACAAGCTCATAAATTTAATTCCAATATATTCAACACCAATAAACCTATTGAGAGAAAATCCAAGTTACGTTAGTCATCATATCTCAGCTTTGGGATGAGATAGGCTTAAAATAATCACACCACTGTGTAAGTCAGGACCTGCTTAATCAACATCGTGAGTTTGGAAGAAATCTGAAACGGTCAAAAATTTAGTCTAAAAAAACACAAAGGGGTACCCCTTAGTGTTTTTTTGGGTGAAATATGTGACCTCCTCAGATCTTCTTCAACCCCACACCGTGTGACAGGGAGGTCCTCACAAAGACAGTGGTGTCGTAATTGTTGCCCTACCACATCCCAAAACTGAGATATAGAGACATGTTGTGCTGCATAAAATGTATAACTGTAAATTTCATGATGGGATTCCTACTTCCAGTGAAGCTAGGTAAACACAAGAGTAGAAGGGTGCGATCAGAAAAGCCTAGTCAGTCCAATATATCCTACATTGCATCTGTATTTTGCTTTATCGGACGTATAAAAAGCTCATAAATTTAATTCCAATATATTCAACACCAATAAACCTATTGAGAGAAAATCCCAGTTAAGTTTGTCCTCATATCTCAGCTTTAGGATGAGACAGGCTGAAAATAATCACACCTTTGTGTAAGTCAGGACCTGCCTAATCAACATCGTAAGTTTGGAAGAAATCTGAGACTGTCAAAAATTTTGTCTAAATAAACACAAAGGGGTACCCCTTAGTGTTTTTTTTGGGTGAAATATGTGACCTCCTCAGATCTTCTTCAAACCCACACCGTGTGTCAGGGAGGTCCTGACAAAGAAAGTGGTGTGGTAATTGTTGCCCTACCACATCCCAAAGCTGAGATATAGGGACATGTTGTGCTGCATAAAATGTATAACTGTAAATTTCATGATGGGATTCCTACTTCCAGTGAAGCTAGGTAAACACAAGAGTAGAAGGGTGCGATCAGAAAAGCCTAGTCAGTCCAATATATCCTACATTGCATCTGTATTTTGCTTTATTGGACATATAACAAGCTCATAAATTTAATTCCAATATATTCAACACCAATAAACCTATTGAGAGAAAATCCCAGTTAAGTTTGTCCTCATATCTCAGCTTTAGGATGAGACAGGCTGAAAATAATCACACCTTTGTGTAAGTCAGGACCTGCCTAATCAACATCGTAAGTTTGGAAGAAATCTGAGACTGTCAAAAATTTTGTCTAAATAAACACAAAGGGGTACCCCTTAGTGTTTTTTTTGGGTGAAATATGTGACCTCCTCAGATCTTCTTCAAACCCACACCGTGTGTCAGGGAGGTCCTGACAAAGACAGTGGTGTGGTAATTGTTGCCCTACCACATCCCAAAGCTGAGATATAGGGACATGTTGTGCTGCATAAAATGTATAACTGTAAATTTCATGATGGGATTCCTACTTCCAGTGAAGCTAGGTAAACACAAGAGTAGAAGGGTGCGATCAGAAAAGCCTAGTCAGTCCAATATATCCTACATTGCATCTGTATTTTGCTTTATTGGACATATAACAAGCTCATAAATTTAATTCCAATATATTCAACACCAATAAACCTATTGAGAGAAAATCCAAGTTACGTTAATCCTCATATCTCATCTTTGGGATGAGATAGGCTGAAAATAATCACACCCCTGTGTAAGTCAGGACCTGCTTAATCAACATCATGAGTTTGGAAGAAATCTGAGACGGTCAAAAATTTAGTCTAAATAAACACAAAGGGGTACCCCTTAGTGTTTTTTTGGGGGAAATATGTGACCTCCTCAGATCTTCTTCAACCCCACACTGTGTGTCAGGGAGGTCCTCACAAAGACAGTGGTGTGGTAATTGTTGCCCTACCACATCCCAAAACTGAGATATAGGGACATGTTGTGCTGCATAAAATGTATAAATGTAAATTTCATGATGGGATTCCTACTTCCAGTGAAGCCAGGTAAACACAAGAGTAGAAGGGTGCGATCAGAAAAGCCTAGTCAGTCCAATATATCCTACATTGCATCTGTATTTTGTTTTATTGGACATATAACAAGCTCATAAATTTAATTCCAATATATTCAACACCAATAAACCTATTGAGAGAAAATCCCAGTTAAGTTTGTCCTCATATCTCAGCTTTGGGATGAGACAGGCTGAAAATAATCACACCTTTGTGTAAGTCAGGACCTGCCTAATCAACATCGTAAGTTTGGAAGAAATCTGAGACTGTCAAAAATTTTGTCTAAATAAACACAAAGGGGTACCCCTTAGTGTTTTTTTTGGGTGAAATATGTGACCTCCTCAGATCTTCTTCAAACCCACACCGTGTGTCAGGGAGGCCCTGACAAAGACAGTGGTGTGGTAATTGTTGCCCTACCACATCCCAAAACTGAGATATAGGGACATGTTGTGCTGCATAAAATGTATAAATGTAAATTTCATGATGGGATTCCTACTTCCAGTGAAGCCAGGTAAACACAAGAGTAGAAGGGTGCGATCAGAAAAGCCTAGTCAGTCCAATATATCCTACATTGCAACTGTATTTTGTTTTATTGGACATATAACAAGCTCATAAATTTAATTCCAATATATTCAACACCAATATACCTATTGAGAGAAAATCCAAGTTACGTTAGTCATCATATCTCAGCTTTGGGATGAGATAGGCTTAAAATAATCACACCACTGTGTAAGTCAGGACCTGCTTAATCAACATCGTGAGTTTGGAAGAAATCTGAAACGGTCAAAAATTTAGTCTTAAAAAACACAAAGGGGTACCCCTTAGTGTTTTTTTGGGTGAAATATGTGACCTCCTCAGATCTTCTTCAACCCCACACCGTGTGACAGGGAGGTCCTCACAAAGACAGTGGTGTCGTAATTGTTGCCCTACCACATCCCAAAACTGAGATATAGAGACATGTTGTGCTGCATAAAATGTATAACTGTAAATTTCATGATGGGATTCCTACTTCCAGTGAAGCTAGGTAAACACAAGAGTAGAAGGGTGCGATCAGAAAAGCCTAGTCAGTCCAATATATCCTACATTGCATCTGTATTTTGCTTTATTGGACGTATAAAAAGCTCATAAATTTAATTCCAATATATTCAACACCAATAAACCTATTGAGAGAAAATCCCAGTTAAGTTTGTCCTCATATCTCAGCTTTGGGATGAGACAGGCTGAAAATAATCACACCTTTGTGTAAGTCAGGACCTGCCTAATCAACATCGTAAGTTTGGAAGAAATCTGAGACTGTCAAAAATTTTGTCTAAATAAACACAAAGGGGTACCCCTTAGTGTTTTTTTTGGGTGAAATATGTGACCTCCTCAGATCTTCTTCAAACCCACACCGTGTGTCAGGGAGGCCCTGACAAAGACAGTGGTGTGGTAATTGTTGCCCTACCACATCCCAAAACTGAGATATAGGGACATGTTGTGCTGCATAAAATGTATAAATGTAAATTTCATGATGGGATTCCTACTTCCAGTGAAGCCAGGTAAACACAAGAGTAGAAGGGTGCGATCAGAAAAGCCTAGTCAGTCCAATATATCCTACATTGCAACTGTATTTTGTTTTATTGGACATATAACAAGCTCATAAATTTAATTCCAATATATTCAACACCAATAAACCTATTGAGAGAAAATCCAAGTTACGTTAGTCATCATATCTCAGCTTTGGGATGAGATAGGCTTAAAATAATCACACCACTGTGTAAGTCAGGACCTGCTTAATCAACATCGTGAGTTTGGAAGAAATCTGAAACGGTCAAAAATTTAGTCTAAAAAAACACAAAGGGGTACCCCTTAGTGTTTTTTTGGGTGAAATATGTGACCTCCTCAGATCTTCTTCAACCCCACACCGTGTGACAGGGAGGTCCTCACAAAGACAGTGGTGTCGTAATTGTTGCCCTACCACATCCCAAAACTGAGATATAGAGACATGTTGTGCTGCATAAAATGTATAACTGTAAATTTCATGATGGGATTCCTACTTCCAGTGAAGCTAGGTAAACACAAGAGTAGAAGGGTGCGATCAGAAAAGCCTAGTCAGTCCAATATATCCTACATTGCATCTGTATTTTGCTTTATTGGACGTATAAAAAGCTCATAAATTTAATTCCAATATATTCAACACCAATAAACCTATTGAGAGAAAATCCCAGTTAAGTTTGTCCTCATATCTCAGCTTTGGGATGAGACAGGCTGAAAATAATCACACCTTTGTGTAAGTCAGGACCTGCCTAATCAACATCGTAAGTTTGGAAAAAATCTGAGACTGTCAAAAATTTTGTCTAAATAAACACAAAGGGGTACCCCTTAGTGTTTTTTTTGGGTGAAATATGTGACCTCCTCAGATCTTCTTCAAACCCACACCGTGTGTCAGGGAGGCCCTGACAAAGACAGTGGTGTGGTAATTGTTGCCCTACCACATCCCAAAACTGAGATATAGGGACATGTTGTGCTGCATAAAATGTATAAATGTAAATTTCATGATGGGATTCCTACTTCCAGTGAAGCCAGGTAAACACAAGAGTAGAAGGGTGCGATCAGAAAAGCCTAGTCAGTCCAATATATCCTACATTGCAACTGTATTTTGTTTTATTGGACATATAACAAGCTCATAAATTTAATTCCAATATATTCAACACCAATATACCTATTGAGAGAAAATCCAAGTTACGTTAGTCATCATATCTCAGCTTTGGGATGAGATAGGCTTAAAATAATCACACCACTGTGTAAGTCAGGACCTGCTTAATCAACATCGTGAGTTTGGAAGAAATCTGAAACGGTCAAAAATTTAGTCTAAAAAAACACAAAGGGGTACCCCTTAGTGTTTTTTTGGGTGAAATATGTGACCTCCTCAGATCTTCTTCAACCCCACACCGTGTGACAGGGAGGTCCTCACAAAGACAGTGGTGTCGTAATTGTTGCCCTACCACATCCCAAAACTGAGATATAGAGACATGTTGTGCTGCATAAAATGTATAACTGTAAATTTCATGATGGGATTCCTACTTCCAGTGAAGCTAGGTAAACACAAGAGTAGAAGGGTGCGATCAGAAAAGCCTAGTCAGTCCAATATATCCTACATTGCATCTGTATTTTGCTTTATTGGACGTATAAAAAGCTCATAAATTTAATTCCAATATATTCAACACCAATAAACCTATTGAGAGAAAATCCAAGTTACGTTAGTCATCATATCTCAGCTTTGGGATGAGATAGGCTTAAAATAATCACACCACTGTGTAAGTCAGGACCTGCTTAATCAACATCATGAGTTTGGAAGAAATCTGAGACGGTCAAAAATTTAGTCTAAAAAAACACAAAGGGGTACCCCTTAGTGGTTTTTTTGGGGGAAATATGTGACCTCCTCAGATCTTCTTCAACCCCACACCGTGTGTCAGGGAGGTCCTCACAAAGACAGTGGTGTGGTAATTGTTGCCCTACCACATCCCAAAACTGAGATATAGGGACATGTTGTGCTGCATAAAATGTATAAATGTAAATTTCATGATGGGATTCCTACTTCCAGTGAAGCTAGGTAAACACAAGAGTAGAAGGGTGCGATCAGAAAAGCCTAGTCAGTCCAATATATCCTACATTGCATCTGTATTTTGTTTTATTGGACATATAACAAGCTCATAAATTTAATTCCAATATATTCAACACCAATAAACCTATTGAGAGAAAATCCAAGTTACGTTAGTCATCATATCTCAGCTTTGGGATGAGATAGGCTTAAAATAATCACACCACTGTGTAAGTCAGGACCTGCTTAATCAACATCGTGAGTTTGGAAGAAATCTGAAACGGTCAAAAATTTAGTCTAAAAAAACACAAAGGTGTACCTCTTAGTGTTTTTTTGGGTGAAATATGTGACCTCCTCAGATCTTCTTCAACCCCACACCGTGTGACAGGGAGGTCCTCACAAAGACAGTGGTGTCGTAATTGTTGCCCTACCACATCCCAAAACTGAGATATAGAGACATGTTGTGCTGCATAAAACGTATAACTGTAAATTTCATGATGGGATTCCTACTTCCAGTGAAGCTAGGTAAACACAAGAGTAGAAGGGTGCGATCAGAAAAGCCTAGTCAGTCCAATATATCCTACATTGCATCTGTATTTTGTTTTATTGGACATATAACAAGCTCATAAATTTAATTCCAATATATTCAACACCAATAAACCTATTGAGAGAAAATCCAAGTTACGTTAATCCTCATATCTCAGCTTTGGGATGAGATAGGCTGAAAATAATCACACCCCTGTGTAGGTCAGGACCTTCCTAATCAACATCGTGAGTTTGGAAGAAATCTGAGACGGTCAAAAATTTAGTTTAAAAAACACAAAGGGGTACCCCTTAGTGTTTTTTTGGGTGAAATATGTGACCTCCTCAGATCTTCTTCAAACCCACACCGTGTGTCAGGGAGGTCCCGACAAAGACAGTGGTGTGGTAATTGTTGCCCTACCACATCCCAAAGCTGAGATATAGGGACATGTTGTGCTGCATAAAATGTATAACTGTAAATTTCATGATGGGATTCCTACTTCCAGTGAAGCTAGGTAAACACAAGAGTAGAAGGGTGCGATCAGAAAAGCCTAGTCAGTCCAATATATCCTACATTGCATCTGTATTTTGCTTTATTGGACATATAACAAGCTCATAAATTTAATTCCAATATATTCAACACCAATAAACCTATTGAGAGAAAATCCAAGATACGTTAATCCTCATATCTCAGCTTTGGGATGAGATAGGCTGAAAATAATCACACCCCTGTGTAAGTCAGGACCTGCTTAATCAACATCATGAGTTTGGAAGAAATCTGAGACGGTCAAAAATTTAGTCTAAAAAAACACAAAGGGGTACCCCTTAGTGTTTTTTTGGGGGAAATATGTGACCTCCTCAGATCTTCTTCAACCCCACACCGTGTGTCAGGGAGGTCCTCACAAAGACAGTGGTGTGGTAATTGTTGCCCTACCACATCCCAAAACTGAGATATAGGGACATGTTGTGCTGCATAAAATGTATAAATGTAAATTTCATGATGGGATTCCTACTTCCAGTGAAGCCAGGTAAACACAAGAGTAGAAGTGTGCGATCAGAAAAGCCTAGTCAGTCCAATATATCCTACATTGCATCTGTATTTTGTTTTATTGGACATATAACAAGCTCATAAATTTAATTCCAATATATTCAACACCAATAAACCTATTGAGAGAAAATCCAAGTTACGTTAGTCATCATATCTCAGCTTTGGGATTAGATAGGCTTAAAATAATCACACCACTGTGTAAGTCAGGACCTGCTTAATCAACATCATGAGTTTGGAAGAAATCTGAAACGGTCAAAAATTTAGTCTAAAAAAACACAAAGGGGTACCCCTTAGTGCTTTTTTGGGTGAAATATGTGACCTCCTCAGATCTTCTTCAAACCCACACCGTGTGTCAGGGAGGTCCTGACAAAGACAGTGGTGTGGTAATTGTTGCCCTACCACATCCCAAAGCTGAGATATAGGGACATGTTGTGCTGCATAAAATGTATAACTGTAAATTTCATGATGGGATTCCTACTTCCAGTGAAGCTAGGTAAACACAAGAGTAGAAGGGTGCGATCAGAAAAGCCTAGTCAGTCCAATATATCCTACATTGCATCTGTATTTTGCTTTATTGGACATATAACAAGCTCATAAATTTAATTCCAATATATTCAACACCAATAAACCTATTGAGAGAAAATCCAAGTTACGTTAATCCTCATATCTCAGCTTTGGGATGAGATAGGCTGAAAATAATCACACCCCTGTGTAAGTCAGGACCTTCCTAATCAACATCGTGAGTTTGGAAGAAATCTGAGACGGTCAAAAATTTAGTTTAAAAAACACAAAGGGGTACCCCTTAGTGCTTTTTTGGGTGAAATATGTGACCTCCTCAGATCTTCTTCAAACCCACACCGTGTGTCAGGGAGGTCCTGACAAAGACAGTGGTGTGGTAATTGTTGCCCTACCACATCCCAAAGCTGAGATATAGGGACATGTTGTGCTGCATAAAATGTATAACTGTAAATTTCATGATGGGATTCCTACTTCCAGTGAAGCTAGGTAAACACAAGAGTAGAAGGGTGCGATCAGAAAAGCCTAGTCAGTCCAATATATCCTACATTGCATCTGTATTTTGCTTTATTGGACATATAACAAGCTCATAAATTTAATTCCAATATATTCAACACCAATAAACCTATTGAGAGAAAATCCAAGTTACGTTAATCCTCATATCTCAGCTTTGGGATGAGATAGGCTGAAAATAATCACACCCCTGTGTAAGTCAGGACCTTCCTAATCAACATCGTGAGTTTGGAAGAAATCTGAGACGGTCAAAAATTTAGTTTAAAAAACACAAAGGGGTACCCCTTAGTGTTTTTTTGGGTGAAATATGTGACCTCCTCAGATCTTCTTCAAACCCACACCGTGTGTCAGGGAGGTCCCGACAAAGACAGTGGTGTGGTAATTGTTGCCCTACCACATCCCAAAGCTGAGATATAGGGACATGTTGTGCTGCATAAAATGTATAACTGTAAATTTCATGATGGGATTCCTACTTCCAGTGAAGCTAGGTAAACACAAGAGTAGAAGGGTGCGATCAGAAAAGCCTAGTCAGTCCAATATATCCTACATTGCATCTGTATTTTGTTTTATTGGACATATAACAAGCTCATAAATTTAATTCCAATATATTCAACACCAATAAACCTATTGAGAGAAAATCCAAGTTACGTTAGTCATCATATCTCAGCTTTGGGATGAGATAGGCTTAAAATAATCACACCACTGTGTAAGTCAGGACCTGCTTAATCAACATCATGAGTTTGGAAGAAATCTGAAACGGTCAAAAATTTAGTCTAAAAAAACACAAAGGGGTACCCCTTAGTGTTTTTTTGGGTGAAATATGTGACCTCCTCAGATCTTCTTCAAACCCACACCGTGTGTCAGGGAGGTCCTGACAAAGACAGTGGTGTGGTAATTGTTGCCCTACCACATCCCAAAGCTGAGATATAGGGACATGTTGTGCTGCATAAAATGTATAACTGTAAATTTCATGATGGGATTCCTACTTCCAGTGAAGCTAGGTAAACACAAGAGTAGAAGGGTGCGATCAGAAAAGCCTAGTCAGTCCAATATATCCTACATTGCATCTGTATCTTGCTTTATTGGACATATAACAAGCTCATAAATTTAATTCCAATATATTCAACACCAATAAACCTATTGAGAGAAAATCCAAGTTACGTTAATCCTCATATCTCAGCTTTGGGATGAGATAGGCTGAAAATAATCACACCCCTGTGTAAGTCAGGACCTGCTTAATCAACATCATGAGTTTGGAAGAAATCTGAGACGGTCAAAAATTTAGTCTAAAAAAACGCAAAGGGGTACCCCTTAGTGTTTTTTTGGGTGAAATATGTGACCTCCTCAGATCTTCTTCAACCCCACACCGTGTGACAGGGAGGTCCTCACAAAGACAGTGGTGTGGTAATTGTTGCCCTACCACATCCCAAAACTGAGATATAGAGACATGTTGTGCTGCATAAAATGTATAACTGTAAATTTCATGATGGGATTCCTACTTCCAGTGAAGCTAGGTAAACACAAGAGTAGAAGGGTGCGATCAGAAAAGCCTAGTCAGTCCAATATATCCTACATTGCATCTGTATTTTGTTTTATTGGACATATAACAAGCTCATAAATTTAATTCCAATATATTCAACACCAATAAACCTATTGAGAGAAAATCCAAGTTACGTTAATCCTCATATCTCAGCTTTGGGATGAGATAGGCTGAAAATAATCACACCCCTGTGTAAGTCAGGACCTTCCTAATCAACATCGTGAGTTTGGAAGAAATCTGAAACGGTCAAAAATTTAGTCTAAAAATATACAAAGGGGTACCCCTTAGTGTTTTTTTGGGTGAAATATGTGACCTCCTCAGATCTTCTTCAACCCCACACCGTGTGACAGGGAGGTCCTCACAAAGACAGTGGTGTGGTAATTGTTGCCCTACCACATCCCAAAACTGAGATATAGAGACATGTTGTGCTGCATAAAATGTATAACTGTAAATTTCATGATGGGATTCCTACTTCCAGTGAAGCTAGGTAAACACAAGAGTAGAAGGGTGCGATCAGAAAAGCCTAGTCAGTCCAATATATCCTACATTGCATCTGTATTTTGTTTTATTGGACATATAACAAGCTCATAAATTTAATTCCAATATATTCAACACCAATAAACCTATTGAGAGAAAATCCAAGTTACATTAATCATCATATCTCAGCTTTGGGATGAGATAGGCTGAAAATAATCACACCCCTGTGTAAGTCAGGACCTTCCTAATCAACACCGTGAGTTTGGAAGAAATCTGAGATGGTCAAAAATTTAGTCTAAAAAAACACAAAGGGGTACCCCTTAGTGATTTTTTGGGTGAAATATGTGACCTCCTCAGATCTTCTTCAAACCCACACCGTGTGTCAGGGAGGTCCTGACAAAGACAGTGGTGTGGTAATTGTTGCCCTACCACATCCCAAAGCTGAGATATAGGGACATGTTGTGCTGCATAAAATGTATAACTGTAAATTTCATGATGGGATTCCTACTTCCAGTGAAGCTAGGTAAACACAAGAGTAGAAGGGTGCGATCAGAAAAGCCTAGTCAGTCCAATATATCCTACATTGCATCTGTATTTTGCTTTATTGGACATATAACAAGCTCATAAATTTAATTCCAATATATTCAACACCAATAAACCTATTGAGAGAAAATCCAAGTTACGTTAATCCTCATATCTCAGCTTTGGGATGAGATAGGCTGAAAATAATCACACCCCTGTGTAAGTCAGGACCTGCTTAATCAACATCATGAGTTTGGAAGAAATCTGAGACGGTCAAAAATTTAGTCTAAAAAAACACAAAGGGGTACCCCTTAGTGTTTTTTTGGGTGAAATATGTGACCTCCTCAGATCTTCTTCAACCCCACACCGTGTGACAGGGAGGTCCTCACAAAGACAGTGGTGTGGTAATTGTTGCCCTACCACATCCCAAAACTGAGATATAGGGACATGTTGTGCTGCATAAAATGTATAAATGTAAATTTCATGATGGGATTCCTACTTCCAGTGAAGCCAGGTAAACACAAGAGTAGAAGGGTGCGATCAGAAAAGCCTAGTCAGTCCAATATATCCTACATTGCATCTGTATTTTGTTTTATTGGACATATAACAAGCTCATAAATTTAATTCCAATATATTCAACACCAATAAACCTATTGAGAGAAAATCCAAGTTACGTTAGTCATCATATCTCAGCTTTGGGATGAGATAGGCTTAAAATAATCACACCACTGTGTAAGTCAGGACCTGCTTAATCAACATCGTGAGTTTGGAAGAAATCTGAAACGGTCAAAAATTTAGTCTAAAAAAACACAAAGGGGTACCCCTTAGTGTTTTTTTGGGTGAAATATGTGACCTCCTCAGATCTTCTTCAACCCCACACCGTGTGACAGGGAGGTCCTCACAAAGACAGTGGTGTGGTAATTGTTGCCCTACCACATCCTAAAGCTGAGATTCAGGGACATGTTGTGCTGCATAAAATGTATAACTGTAAATTTCATGATGGGATTCCTACTTCCAGTTAAGCTAGGTAAACACAAGAGTAGAAGGGTGCGATCAGAAAAGCCTAGTCAGTCCAATATATCCTACATTGCATCTGTAATTTGCTTTATTGGACATATAAAAAGCTCATAAATTTAATTCCAATATATTCAACACCAATAAACCTATTGAGAGAAAATCCCAGTTAAGTTTGTCCTCATATCTCAGCTTTGGGATGAGATAGGCTGAAATTAATTACACCTTTGTGTAAGTCAGGACCTGCCTAATCAACATCGTAAGTTTGGAAGAAATCTGAGACTGTCAAAAATTTAGTCTAAAAAAACACAAAGGGGTACCCCTTAGTTTTTTTTTGGGTGAAATATGTGACCTCCTCAGATCTTCTTTAAACCCACACCGTGTGTCAGGGAGGTCCTGACAAAGACAGTGGTGTGGTAATTGTTGCCCTACCACATCCCAAAGCTGAGATATAAGGACATGTTGTGCTGCATAAAATGTATAACTGTAAATTTCATGATGGGATTCCTACTTCCAGTGAAGCTAGGTAAACACAAGAGTAGAAGGGTGCGATCAGAAAAGCCTAGTCAGTCCAATATATCCTACATTGCATCTGTATTTTGCTTTATTGGACATATAGCAAGCTCATAAATTTAATTCCAATATATTCAACACCAATAAACCTATTGAGAGAAAATCCAAGTTACATTAATCCTCATATCTCAGCTTTGGGATGAGATACGCTGAAAATAATCACACCCCTGTGTAAGTCAGGACCTGCCTAATCAACATCGTAAGTTTGGAAGAAATCTGAGACGGTCAAAAATTTAGTCTAAAAAACACAAAGGGGTACCCTTTAGTGTTTTTTTTGGGTGAAATATGTGACCTCCTCAGATCTTCTTCAAACCCACACCATGTGTCAGGGAGGTCCTGACAAAGACAGTGGTGTGGTAATTGTTGCCCTACCACATCCCAAAGCTGAGATACAGGGACATGTTGTGCTGCATAAAATGTATAACTGTAAATTTCATGATGGGATTCCTACTTCCAGTGAAGCTAGGTAAACACAAGAGTAGAAGGGTGCGATCAGAAAAGCCTAGTCAGTCCAATATATCCTACATTGCATCTGTAATTTGCTTTATTGGACATATAAAAAGCTCATAAATTTAATTCCAATATATTCAACACCAATAAACCTATTGAGAGAAAATCCCAGTTAAGTTTGTCCTCATATCTCAGCTTTGGGATGAGATAGGCTGAAATTAATTACACCTTTGTGTAAGTCAGGACCTGCCTAATCAACATCGTAAGTTTGGAAGAAATCTGAGACTGTCAAAAATTTAGTCTAAAAAAACACAAAGGGGTACCCCTTAGTTTTTTTTTGGGTGAAATATGTGACCTCCTCAGATCTTCTTCAAACCCACACCGTGTGTCAGGGAGGTCCTGACAAAGACAGTGGTGTGGTAATTGTTGCCCTACCACATCCCAAAGCTGAGATATAAGGACATGTTGTGCTGCATAAAATGTATAACTGTAAAATTCATGATGGGATTCCTACTTCCAGTGAAGCTAGGTAAACACAAGAGTAGAAGGGTGCGATCAGAAAAGCCTAGTCAGTCCAATATATCCTACATTGCATCTGTATTTTGCTTTATTGGACATATAACAAGCTCATAAATTTAATTCCAATATATTCAACACCAATAAACCTATTGAGAGAAAATCCAAGTTACGTTAATCCTCATATCTCAGCTTTGGGATGAGATGGGCTGAAAATAATCACACCCCTGTGTAAGTCAGGACCTGCTTAATCAACATCATGAGTTTGGAAGAAATCTGAGACGGTCAAAAATTTAGTCTAAAAAACACAAAGGGGTACCCTTTAGTGTTTTTTTTGGGTGAAATATGTGACCTCCTCAGATCTTCTTCAAACCCACACCGTGTGTCAGGGAGGTCCTGACAAAGACAGTGGTGTGGTAATTGTTGCCCTACCACATCCCAAAGCTGAGATACAGGGACATGTTGTGCTGCATAAAATGTATAACTGTAAATTTCATGATGGGATTCCTACTTCCAGTGAAGCTAGGTAAACACAAGAGTAGAAGGGTGCGATCAGAAAAGCCTAGTCAGTCCAATATATCCTACATTGCATCTGTATTTTGCTTTATTGAACGTAAAAAAAGCTCATAAATTTAATTCCAATATATTCAACACCAATTAACCTATTGAGAGAAAATCCCAGTTAAGTTTGTCCTCATATCTCAGCTTTGGGATGAGATAGGCTGAAAATAATCACACCCCTGTGTAAGTCAGGACCTGCTTAATCAACATTGTGAGTTTGGAAGAAATCTGAGATGGTCAAAAATTTAGTCTAAAAAAACACAAAGGGGTACCCCTAAGTGTTTTTTTGGGTGAAATATGTGACCTCCTCAGATCTTCTTCAAACCCACACCATGTGTCAGGGAGGTCCTCACAAAGACAGTGGTGTGGTAATTGTTGCCCTACCACATCCCAAAGCTGAGATACAGGGACATGTTGTGCTGCATAAAATGTATAACTGTAAATTTCATGATGGGATTCCTACTTCCAGTGAAGCTAGGTAAACACAAGAGTAGAAGGGTGCGATCAGAAAAGCCTAGTCAGTCCAATATATCCTACATTGCATCTGTAATTTGCTTTATTGGACATATAAAAAGCTCATAAATTTAATTCCAATATATTCAACACCAATAAACCTATTGAGAGAAAATCCCAGTTAAGTTTGTCCTCATATCTCAGCTTTGGGATGAGATAGGCTGAAATTAATTACACCTTTGTGTAAGTCAGGACCTGCCTAATCAACATCGTAAGTTTGGAAGAAATCTGAGACTGTCAAAAATTTAGTCTAAAAAAACACAAAGGGGTACCCCTTAGTTTTTTTTTGGGTGAAATATGTGACCTCCTCAGATCTTCTTCAAACCCACACCGTGTGTCAGGGAGGTCCTGACAAAGACAGTGGTGTGGTAATTGTTGCCCTACCACATCCCAAAGCTGAGATATAAGGACATGTTGTGCTGCATAAAATGTATAACTGTAAAATTCATGATGGGATTCCTACTTCCAGTGAAGCTAGGTAAACACAAGAGTAGAAGGGTGCGATCAGAAAAGCCTAGTCAGTCCAATATATCCTACATTGCATCTGTATTTTGCTTTTTTGGACATATAGCAAGCTCATAAATTTAATTCCAATATATTCAACACCAATAAACCTATTGAGAGAAAATCCAAGTTACATTAATCCTCATATCTCAGCTTTGGGATGAGATACGCTGAAAATAATCACACCCCTGTGTAAGTCAGGACCTGCCTAATCAACATCGTAAGTTTGGAAGAAATCTGAGACGGTCAAAAATTTAGTCTAAAAAACACAAAGGGGTACCCTTTAGTGTTTTTTTTGGGTGAAATATGTGACCTCCTCAGATCTTCTTCAAACCCACACCATGTGTCAGGGAGGTCCTGACAAAGACAGTGGTGTGGTAATTGTTGCCCTACCACATCCCAAAGCTGAGATATAAGGACATGTTGTGCTGCATAAAATGTATAACTGTAAATTTCATGATGGGATTCCTACTTCCAGTGAAGCTAGGTAAACACAAGAGTAGAAGGGTGCGATCAGAAAAGCCTAGTCAGTCCAATATATCCTACATTGCATCTGTATTTTGCTTTATTGGACGTAAAAAAAGCTCATAAATTTAATTCCAATATATTCAACACCAATTAACCTATTGAGAGAAAATCCCAGTTAAGTTTGTCCTCATATCTCAGCTTTGGGATGAGATAGGCTGAAAATAATCACACCCCTGTGTAAGTCAGGACCTGCTTAATCAACATTGTGAGTTTGGAAGAAATCTGAGATGGTCAAAAATTTAGTTTAAAAAAACACAAAGGGGTACCCCTTAGTTTTTTTTTGGGTGAAATATGTGACCTCCTCAGATCTTCTTCAAACCCACACCATGTGTCAGGGAGGTCCTGACAAAGACAGTGGTGTGGTAATTGTTGCCCTACCACATCCCAAAGCTGAGATATAAGGACATGTTGTGCTGCATAAAATGTATAACTGTAAATTTCATGATGGGATTCCTACTTCCAGTGAAGCTAGGTAAACACAAGAGTAGAAGGGTGCGATCAGAAAAGCCTAGTCAGTCCAATATATCCTACATTGCATCTGTATTTTGCTTTATTGGACGTAAAAAAAGCTCATGAATTTAATTCCATTATATTCAACACCAATAAACCTATTGAGAGAAAATCCCAGTTAAGTTTGTCCTCATATCTCAGCTTTGGGATGAGATAGGCTGAAATTAATCACACCCCTGTGTAAGTCAGGACCTGCTTAATCAACATCATTTGTTTGGAAGAAATCTGAGACTGTCAAAAATTTAGTCTAAAAAAACACAAAGGGTTACCCCTTAGTGTTTTTTTTGGGTGAAAAAAGTGACCTCCTCAGATCTTCTTCAATCTCACACCATGTGTCAGGGAGGTCCTGACAAAGACAGTGGTGTGGTAATTGTTGCCCTACCACATCCCAAAGCTGAGATATAGGGACATGTTGTGCTGCATAAAATGTATAACTGTAAATTTCATGATGGGGTTCCTACTTCCAGTGAAGCTAGGTAAACCCATGAGTAGAAGGGTGAGATAAGAAAAGCCTAGTCAGTCCAATAAACTCTACAATGCATCTGTATGTAGCTTTATTGGACGTTCAACAAGTTCATAAATTTAATTCCAATATATTTAACATCAATAAACCTATTGAGAGAAAATCCCAGTTACTTAAGTCCTCATATCTCTGCCTTGGGATGAGATAGGCTGAAATTATTCACACCCCTGTGTAAGTCAGGACCTGCTTAATCAACATCATTTGTTTGGAAGAAATCTGAGATGGTCAAAAATTTAGTCTAAAAAACACAAAGGGGTACCCCTTAGTGTTTTTTTGGGTGAAATATGTGACCTCCTCAGATCTTCTTCAACCCCACACCGTGTGTCAGGGAGGTCCTCACAAAGACAGTGATGTGGTAATTGTTGCCCTACCACATCCCAAAACTGAGATACAGTCACATGTTGTGCTGCATAAAATGTATAACTGTAAATTTCATGGTGGGATTCCTACTTCCAGTGAAGCTAGGTAAACACAAGAGTAGAAGGGTGCGATAAGAAAAGCCTAGTCAGTCCAATATATCCTACATTGCATCTGTATTTTGCTTTATTGGACGTATAAAAAGCTCATAAATTTAATTCCAATATATTCAACACCAATAAACCTATTGAGAGAAAATCCAAGTTACGTTAATCCTCATATCTCAGCTTTGGGATGAGATAGGCTGAAAATAATCACACCCCTGTGTAAGTCAGGACCTTCCTAATCAACACCGTGAGTTTGGAAGAAATCTGAGACGGTCAAAAATTTAGTATGAAAAAACACAAAGGGGTAGCCCTTAGTGTTTTTTTGGGTGAAATATGTGACCTCCTCAGATCTTCTTCAAACCCACACCGTGTGTCAGGGAGGTCCTGACGAAGACAGTGGTGTGGTAATTGTTGCCCTACCACATCCCAAAGCTGAGATATAGGGACATGTTGTGCTGCATAAAATGTATAACTGTAAATTTCATGATGGGATTCCTACTTCCAGTGAAGCTAGGTAAAGACATGAGTAGAAGGTTGCGATCAGAAAAGCCTAGTCAGTCCAATATATCCTACATTGCATCTGTATTTTGCTTTATTGGACGTATAACAATTTCATAAATTTAATTCCAATATACTCAACACCAATAAACCTATTGAGAGAAAATCCCTGTTACGTTAGATCTCATATATCCGCTTTGGGATGAGATAAGCTGAAAATAATCACACCTTTGTGTAAGTCAGGACCTGCCTAATCAACATCGTGAGTTTGGAAGAAATCTGAGACGGTCAAAAATTTAGTCTAAAAAACACAATGGAGTACCCATTAGTGTTTTTTTGGGTGAAATATGTGACCTCCTCAGATCTTCTTCAAACCCACACCGTGTGTCAGGGAGGTCATGATGAAGATAGTGGTGTGGTAATTTTTGCCCTACCACATCCCAAAGCTGAGATATAGGGACATGTTGTGCTGCATAAAATGTATAACTGTAAATTTCATGATGGGATTCCTACTTCCAGTGAAGCTAGGTAAACACAAGAGTAGAAGGGTGCGATCAGAAAAGCCTAGTCAGTCCAATATATCCTACATTGCATCTGTATGTTGCTTTATTGGACGTATAACAAGCTCATAAATTTAATTCCAATATACTCAACACCAATAAACCTATTGAGAGAAAATCCCAGTTACGTTAGACCTCATATATCAGCTTTGGGATGAGATAGGCTGAAAATAATCACACCTTTGTGTAAGTCAGGACCTGCCTAATCAACATCGTGAGTTTGGAAGAAATCTGAGACGGTCAAAAATTTAGTCTAAAAAAACACAAAGGGTTAGTATTTTTTTGTGTGAAATATGTGACCTCCTCAGATCTTCTTCAAACCCACACCGTGTGTCAGGGAGGTCCTGACAATGACAGTGGTGTGGTAATTGTTGCCCTACCACATCCCAAAGCTGAGATATAGGGACATGTTGTGCTGCATAAAATGTATAACTGTAAATTTCATGATGGGGTTCCTACTTCCAGTGAAGCTAGGTAAACCCATGAGTAGAAGGGTGAGATAAGAAAAGCCTAGTCAGTCCAATAAACTCTACAATGCATCTGTATTTTGCTTTATTGGACGTTCAACAAGTTCATAAATTTAATTCCAATATATTTAACATCAATAAACCTATTGAGAGAAAATCCCAGTTACTTAAGTCCTCATATCTCAGCCTTGGGATGAGATAGGCTGAAATTATTCACACCCCTGTGTAAGTCAGGACCTGCTTAATCAACATCATTTGTTTGGAAGAAATCTGAGACGGTCAAAAATTTAGTCTAAAAAAACACAAAGGGTTACCCCTTAGTGTTTTTTTGGGTGAAATATGTGACCTCCTCAGATCTTCTTCAATCTCACACCATGTGTCAGGGAGGTCCTGACAAAGACAGTGGTGTGGCAATTGTTGCCCTACCACATCCCAAAGCTGAGATATAGGGACATGTTGTGCTGCATAAAATGTATAACTGTAAATTTCATGATGGGATTCCTACTTCCAGTGAAGCTAGGTAAACACATGAGTAGACGGGTGCGATCAGAAAAGCCTAGTCAGTCCAATATATACTACATTGCATCTGTATTTTGCTTTATTGGACGTATAAAAAGCTCATAAATTTAATTCCAATATATTCAACACCAATAAACCTATTGAGAGAAAATCCAAGTTACTTTAATCCTCATATCTCAGCTTTGGGATGAGATAGGCTGAAAATAATCACACCCCTGTGTAAGTCAGGACCTGCTTAATCAACATCATTTGTTTGGAAGAAATCTGAGACTGTGAAAAATTTAGTCTAAAAAAACACAAAGGGTTACCCCTTAGTGATTTTTTTAGGTGAGAAATGTGACCTCCTCAGATCTTCTTCAATCTCACACCATGTGTCAGGGAGGTCCTGATGATGAGAGTGGTGTGGTAATTTTTGCCCAACCACATCCCAAAGCTGAGATATAGGGACATGTTGTGCTGCATAAAATGTATAACTGTAAATTTCATGATGGGGTTCCTACTTCCAGTGAAGCTAGGCTAGGTAAACCCATGAGTAGAAGGTGAGATAAGAAAAGCCTAGTCAGTCCAATAAACTCTACAATGCATCTGCATTTTGCTTTATTGGACGTATAACAATTTCATAAATTTAATTCCAATATATTTAACATCAATAAACCTATTGAGAGAAAATCCCAGTTACTTAAGTCCTCATATCTCAGCCTTGGGATGAGATAGGCTGAAATTAATCACACCCCTGTGTAAGTCAGGACCTGCTTAATCAACATCATTTGTTTGGAAGAAATCTGAGACTGTCAAAAATTTAGTCTGAAAAAACACAAAGGGGTACCCCTTAGTGTTTTTTTGGGTGAAATATGTGACCTCCTCAGATCTTCTTCAAACCCACACCGTGTGTCAGGGAGGTCCTCACAAAGACAGTGATGTGGTAATTGTTGCCCTACCACATCCCAAAACTGAGATACAGGCACATGTTGTGCTGCATAAAATGTATAACTGTAAATTTCATGATGGGGTTCCTACTTCCAGTGAAGCTAGGTAAACACAAGAGTAGAAGGGTGCGATCAGAAAAGCCTAGTCAGTCCATTATATCCTACATTGCATCTGTATTTTGCTTTATTGGATGTATAACAAGCTCATAAATTTAATTCCAGTATATTCAACACCAATAAACCTATTGAGAGAAAATCCAAGTTACGTTAATCCTCATATCTCAGCTTTGGGGTGAGATAGGCTGAAAATAATCACACCACTGTGTAAGTCAGGACCTGCTTAATGAACATCATGAGTTTGGA
This sequence comes from Hoplias malabaricus, assembly GCF_029633855.1. Lineage (NCBI taxonomy): Eukaryota > Metazoa > Chordata > Actinopteri > Characiformes > Erythrinidae > Hoplias > Hoplias malabaricus. The sequence continues at coordinate 2,785,426 of NC_089818.1, forward strand.
AGAAATCTGAGATGGTCAAAAATTTAATCTAAAAAAACACAAAGGGGTACCCCTTAGTGTTTTTTTGGGTGAAATATGTGACCTCCTCAGATCTTCTTCAAACCCACACCGTGTTTCAGGGAGGTCCTGTCAAAGACAGTGGTGTGGTAATTGTTGCCCTACCACATCCCAAAACTGAGATATAGGGACATGTTGTGCTGCATAAAATGTATAACTGTAAATTTCATGATGGGGTTCCTACTTCCAGTGAAGCTAGGTAAACACAAGAGTAGAAGGGTGCGATCAGAAAAGCCTAGTTAGTCCAATATATCCTACATTGCATCTGTATTTTGCTTTATTGGATGTATATAAAGCTCATGAATTTAATTCCAATATATTCAACACCAATAAACCTATTGAGAGAAAATCCCAGTTAAGTTTGTCCTCATATCTCAGCTTTGGGATGAGATAGGCTGAAATTAATCACACCCCTGTGTAAGTCAGGACCTGCTTAATCAACATCATTTGTTTGGAAGAAATCTGAGACTGTCAAAAATTTAGTCTAAAAAAACACAAAGGGGTACCCCTTAGTGTTTTTTTTGGGTGAAAAAAGTGACCTCCTCAGATCTTCTTCAATCTCACACCGTGTGTCAGGGAGGTCCTGACGATGAGATTGTTGTGGTAATTGTTGCCCTACCACATCCCAAAGCTGAGATATAGGGACATGTTGTGCTGCATAAAATGTATAACTGTAAATTTCATGATGGGGTTCGTACTTCCAGTGAAGCTAGGTAAACCCATGAGTAGAAGGTGAGATAAGAAAAGCCTAGTCAGTCCAATAAACTCAACAATGCATCTGCATTTTGCTTTATTGGACGTATGACAATTTCATAAATTTAATTCCAATATATTTAACATCAATAAACCTATTGAGAGAAAATCCCAGTTACTTAAGTCCTCATATCTCAGCCTTGGGATTAGATAGGCTGAAATTAATCACACCCCTGTGTAAGTCAGGACCTGCTTAATCAACATCATTTGTTTGGAAGAAATCTGAGACTGTCAAAAATTTAGTCTGAAAAAACACAAAGGGGTACCCCTTAGTGTTTTTTGGGTGAAATATGTGACCTCCTCAGATCTTCTTCAACCCCACACCGTGTGTCAGGGAGGTCCTGACAAAGACAGTGGTGTGGTAATTGTTGGCCTACCACATCCCAAAGCTGAGATATAGGGACATGTTGTGCTGCATAACATGTATAACTGTAAATTTCATGATGGGATTCCTACTTCCAGTGAAGCTAGGTAAACACAAGAGTAGAAGGGTGCGATCAGAAAATCCTAGTCAGTCCAATATATCCTACATTGCATCTGTATTTTGCTTTATTGGATGTATAACAAGCTCATAAATTTAATTCCAGTATATTCAACACCAATAAACCTATTGAGAGAAAATCCAAGTTACGTTAATCCTCATATCTCAGCTTTGGGGTGAGATAGGCTGAAAATAATCACACCACTGTGTAAGTCAGGACCTGCTTAATGAACATCATGAGTTTGGAAGAAATCTGAGATGGTCAAAAATTTAATCTAAAAAAACACAAAGGGGTACCCCTTAGTGTTTTTTTGGGTGAAATATGTGACCTCCTCAGATCTTCTTCAAACCCACACCGTGTTTCAGGGAGGTCCTGTCAAAGACAGTGGTGTGGTAATTGTTGCCCTACCACATCCCAAAACTGAGATATAGGGACATGTTGTGCTGCATAAAATGTATAACTGTAAATTTCATGATGGGGTTCCTACTTCCAGTGAAGCTAGGTAAACACAAGAGTAGAAGGGTGCGATCAGAAAAGCCTAGTTAGTCCAATATATCCTACATTGCATCTGTATTTTGCTTTATTGGATGTATATAAAGCTCATGAATTTAATTCCAATATATTCAACACCAATAAACCTATTGAGAGAAAATCCCAGTTAAGTTTGTCCTCATATCTCAGCTTTGGGATGAGATAGGCTGAAATTAATCACACCCCTGTGTAAGTCAGGACCTGCTTAATCAACATCATTTGTTTGGAAGAAATCTGAGACTGTCAAAAATTTAGTCTAAAAAAACACAAAGGGGTACCCCTTAGTGTTTTTTTTGGGTGAAAAAAGTGACCTCCTCAGATCTTCTTCAATCTCACACCGTGTGTCAGGGAGGTCCTGACGATGAGATTGTTGTGGTAATTGTTGCCCTACCACATCCCAAAGCTGAGATATAGGGACATGTTGTGCTGCATAAAATGTATAACTGTAAATTTCATGATGGGGTTCGTACTTCCAGTGAAGCTAGGTAAACCCATGAGTAGAAGGTGAGATAAGAAAAGCCTAGTCAGTCCAATAAACTCAACAATGCATCTGCATTTTGCTTTATTGGACGTATGACAATTTCATAAATTTAATTCCAATATATTTAACATCAATAAACCTATTGAGAGAAAATCCCAGTTACTTAAGTCCTCATATCTCAGCCTTGGGATTAGATAGGCTGAAATTAATCACACCCCTGTGTAAGTCAGGACCTGCTTAATCAACATCATTTGTTTGGAAGAAATCTGAGACTGTCAAAAATTTAGTCTGAAAAAACACAAAGGGGTACCCCTTAGTGTTTTTTGGGTGAAATATGTGACCTCCTCAGATCTTCTTCAACCCCACACCGTGTGTCAGGGAGGTCCTGACAAAGACAGTGGTGTGGTAATTGTTGCCCTACCACATCCCAAAGCTGAGATATAGGGACATGTTGTGCTGCATAACATGTATAACTGTAAATTTCATGATGGGATTCCTACTTCCAGTGAAGCTAGGTAAACACAAGAGTAGAAGGGTGCGATCAGAAAAGCCTAGTCAGTCCAATATATCCTACATTGCATCTGTATTTTGCTTTATTGGACGTATAAAAAGCTCATAAATTTAAATCCAATATATTCAACACCAATAAACCTATTGAGAGAAAATCCCAGTTAAGTTTGTCCTCATATCTCAGCTTTGGGATGAGATAGGCTGAAAATAATCACACCACTGTGTAAGTCAGGACCTGCCTAATGAACATCGTGAGTTTGGAAGAAATCTGAGACGGTCAAAAATTTAGTCTAAAAAAACACAAACGGGTACCCCTTAGTGTTTTTTTGGGTGAAATATGTGACCTCCTCAGATCTTCTTCAAACCCACACCGTGTGTCAGGGAGGTCCTGACGATGACAGTGGTGGGAAAATTGTTGCCCTACCACATCCCAAAGCTGAGATATAGGGACATGTTGTGCTGCATAAAATGTATAACTGTAAATTTCATGATGGGATTCCTACTTCCAGTGAAGCTAGGTAAAGAAATGAGTAGAAAGTTGCGATCAGAAAAGCCTAGTCAGTCCAATAGATCCTACATTGCATCTGTATTTTGCTTTATTGGACGTATAACAATTTCATAAATTTAATTCCAATATACTCAACACCAATAAACCTATTGAGAGAAAATCCCAGTTACGTTAGATCTCATATATCCGCTTTGGGATGAGATAGGCTGAAAATAATCACACCTTTGTGTAAGTCAGGACCTGCCTAATCAACATCGTGAGTTTGGAAGAAATCTGAGACGGTCAAAAATTTAGTCTAAAAAAATACAATGGGGTACCCCTTAGTGTTTTTTGGGTGAAATATGTGACCTCCTCAGATCTTCTTCAACCCCAAACCGTGTGACAGGGAGGTCCTCACAAAGACAGTGGTTTCGCAATTGTTGCCCTACCACATCCCAAAACTGAGATATAGGGACATGTTGTGCTGCATAAAATGTATAACTGTAAATTTCATGATGGGATTCCTACTTCCAGTGAAGCTAGGTAAACACAAGAGTAGAAGGGTGCGATCAGAAAAGCCTAGTCAGTCCAATATATCCTACATTGCATCTGTATTTTGCTTTATTGGACGTATAAAAAGCTCATAAATTTAATTCCAATATATTCAACACCAATAAACCTATTGAGAGAAAATCCCAGTTAAGTTTGTCCTCATATCTCAGCTTTGGGATGAGATAGGCTGAAAATATTCACACCTTTGTGTAAGTCAGGACCTGCCTAATGAACATCGTGAGTTTGGAAGAAATCTGAGACGGTCAAAAATTTAGTCTAAAAAAACACAAAGGGGTATGCCTTAGTGTTTTTTTGGGTGAAATATGTGACCTCCTCAGATCTTCTTCAAACCCACACCATGTGTCAGGGAGGTCCTGACAAAGACAGTGGTGTGGTAATTGTTGCCCTACCACATCCCAAAGCTGAGATATAGAGACACGTTGTGCTGCATAAAATGTATAACTGTAAATTTCATGATGGGATTCCTACTTCCAGTGAAGCTAGGTAAACACAAGAGTAGAAGGGTGCGATCAGAAAATCCTAGTCAGTCCAATATATCCTACATTGCATCTGTATTTTGCTTTATTGGACGTATAACAAGCTCATGAATTTAATTCCAATATATTCAACACCAATAAACCTATTGAGAAAAATCCAAGTTACGTTAGTCATCATATCTCAGCTTTGGGATGAGATAGGCTGAAAATAATCACACCCCTGTGTAAGTCAGGACCTGCTTAATCAACATCGTGAGTTTGGAAGAAATCTGAGATGGTCAAAAATTTAGTCTAAAAAAACACAAACGGGTACCCCTTAGTGTTTTTTTGGGTGAAATATGTGACCTCCTCAGATCTTCTTCAAACCCACACCGTGTGTCAGGGAGGTCCTGACAAAGACAGTGGTGTGGTAACTGTTGCCCTACCACATCCCAAAGCTGAGATATAGGGACATGTTGTGCTGCATAAAATGTATAACTGTAAATTTCATGATGGGATTCCTACTTCCAGTGAAGCTAGGTAAACACAAGAGTAGAAGGGTGCGATCAGAAAAGCCTAGTCAGTCCAATATATCCTACATTGCATCTGTATTTTGCTTTATTGGACGTATAACAATTTCATAAATTTAATTCCAATATACTCAACACGAATAAACCTATTGAGAGAAAATCCCAGTTACGTTAAATCTCATATATCCGCTTTGGGATGAGATAGGCTGAAACCAATCACACCTTTGTGTAAGTAAGGACCTGCCTAATCAACATCGTGAGTTTGGAAGAAATCTCAGACGGTCAAAAATGTAGTCTAAAACAACACAATGGGGTACCCCTTAGTGTTTTTTTGGGTGAAATATGTGACCTCCTCAGATCTTCTTCAAACCCACACCGTGTGTCAGGGAGGTCCTGACAAAGACAGTGGTGTGGTAATTGTTTCCCTACCACATCCCAAAGCTGAGATATAGGGACATGTTGTGCTGCATATAATGTATAACTGTAAATTTCATGATGGGATTCCTACTTCCAGTGAAGCTAGGTAAACACAAGAGTAGAAGGGTGCGATCAGAAAAGCCTAGTCAGTCCAATATATCCTACATTGCATCTGTATTTTGCTTTATTGGACATATAACAAGCTCATAAATTTAATTCCAATATATTCAACACCAATAAACCTATTGAGAGAAAATCCAAGTTACGTTAGTCATCATATCTCAGCTTTGGGATGAGATAGGCTGAAAATAATCACACCACTGTATAAGTCAGGACGTGCTTAATCAACATCGTAAGTTTAAAGAAATCTGAAACGGTCAAAAATTTAGTCTAAAAAAACACAATGGGGTACCCCTTAGTGTTTTTTTGGGTGAAATATGTGACCTCCTCAGATCTTCTTCAACCCCACACCGTGTGACAGGGAGGTCCTCACAAAGACAGTGGTGTCGTAATTGTTGCCCTACCACATCACAAAACTGAGATAAAGAGACATGTTTTGCTGCATAAAATGTATAACTGTATATTTCATGATGGGATTCCTACTTCCAGTGAAGCTAGGTAAACACAAGAGTAGAAGGGTGCGATCAGAGAAGCCTAGTCAGTCCAATAAACTCTACAATGCATCTGTATTTTGCTTTATTGGATGTTCAACATGTTCATAAATTTAGATCCAATATATTTAACACCAATAAACCTATTGAGAGAAAATCCCAGTTATGTAAGTCCTCATATCTCAGCCCTGGGATGAGATAGGCTGAAAATAATCACAATCCTGTGTAAGTCAGGACCTGCTTAATCAACATTGTGAGTTTGGAAGAAATCTGAGGCGGTCAAAAATTTAGTCTAAAAAAACACAAAGGGGTACCCCTTAGTGTTTTTTTGGGTGAAATATGTGACCTCTTCAGATCTTCTTCAACCCCACACCGTGTGTCAGGGAGGTCCTCACAAAGACAGTGGTGTGGTAATTGTTGCCCTACCACATCCTAAAACTGAGATATAGGGACATGTTGTGCTGCATAAAATGTATAACTGTAAATTTCGTGATGGGATTCCTACTTCCAGTGAAGCTAGGTAAACACAAGAGTAGAAGGGTGCAATCAGAAGAGCCTAGTCAGTCCAATATATCCTACATTGCATCTGTATTTTGCTTTATTGGACGTAAAAAAAACTCATAAATTTAATTCCAATATATTCAACACCAATAAACCTATTGAGAGAAAATCCCAGTTAAGTTTGTCCTCATATCTCAGCTTTGGGATGAGATAGGCTGAAAATAATCACACCTCTGTGTAAGTCAGGACCTGCTTAATCAACATCGTGAGTTTGGAAGAAATCTGAGACGGTCAAAAATTTAGTCTAAAAAAACACAAAGGGGTACCCCTTAGTGTTTTTTTGGGTGAAATATGTGACCTCCTCAGATCTTCTTCAACCCCACACCGTGTGTCAGGGAGGTCCTCACAAAGACAGTGGTGTGGTAATTGTTGCCCTACCACATCCCAAAACTGAGATATAGGGACATGTTGTGCTGCATAAAATGTATAACTGTAAATTTCATGATGGGATTCCTACTTCCAGTGAAGCTAGGTAAACACAAGAGTAGAAGGGTGCGATCAGAGAAGCCTAGTCAGTCCAATAAACTCTACAATGCATCTGTATTTTGCTTTATTGGACGTTCAACATGTTCATAAATTTAGATCCAATATATTTAACACCAATAAACCTATTGAGAGAAAATCCCAGTTAAGTTTGTCCTCATATCTCAGCTTTGGGATGAGATAGGCTGAAAATTATCACACCCCATGTGTAAGTCAGGACCTTCCTAATCAACATCGTGAGTTTGGAAGTAATCTGAGATGGTCAAAAATTTAGTCTAAAAAACACAAAGGGTTACCCCTTAGTGTTTTTTTGGGTGAAATATGTGACCTCCTCAGATCTTCTTCAACCCCACACCGTGTGTCAGGGAGGTCCTGACAAAGACAGTGGTGTGGTAATTGTTGCCCTACCACATCCCAAAGCTGAGATATAGGGACATGTTGTGCTGCATAACATGTATAACTGTAAATTTCATGATGGGATTCCTACTTCCAGTGAAGCTAGGTAAACACAAGAGTAGAAGGGTGCGATCAGAAAAGCCTAGTCAGTCCAATATATCCTACATTGCATCTGTATTTTGCTTTATTGGATGTATAACAAGCTCATAAATTTAATTCCAGTATATTCAACACCAATAAACCTATTGAGAGAAAATCCAAGTTACGTTAATCCTCATATCTCAGCTTTGGGGTGAGATAGGCTGAAAATAATCACACCCCTGTGTAAGTCAGGACCTGCTTAATGAACATCATGAGTTTGGAAGAAATCTGAGATGGTCAAAAATTTAATCTAAAAAAACACAAAGGGGTACCCCTTAGTGTTTTTTTGGGTGAAATATGTGACCTCCTCAGATCTTCTTCAAACCCACACCGTGTTTCAGGGAGGTCCTGTCAAAGACAGTGGTGTGGTAATTGTTGCCCTACCACATCCCAAAACTGAGATATAGGGACATGTTGTGCTGCATAAAATGTATAACTGTAAATTTCATGATGGGGTTCCTACTTCCAGTGAAGCTAGGTAAACACAAGAGTAGAAGGGTGCGATCAGAAAAGCCTAGTTAGTCCAATATATCCTACATTGCATCTGTATTTTGCTTTATTGGATGTATATAAAGCTCATGAATTTAATTCCAATATATTCAACACCAATAAACCTATTGAGAGAAAATCCCAGTTAAGTTTGTCCTCATATCTCAGCTTTGGGATGAGATAGGCTGAAATTAATCACACCCCTGTGTAAGTCAGGACCTGCTTAATCAACATCATTTGTTTGGAAGAAATCTGAGACTGTCAAAAATTTAGTCTAAAAAACACAAAGGGTTACCCCTTAGTGTTTTTTTGGGTGAAATATGTGACCTCCTCAGATCTTCTTCAACCCCACACCGTGTGTCAGGGAGGTCCTGACAAAGACAGTGGTGTGGTAATTGTTGCCCTACCACATCCCAAAGCTGAGATATAGGGACATGTTGTGCTGCATAACATGTATAACTGTAAATTTCATGATGGGATTCCTACTTCCAGTGAAGCTAGGTAAACACAAGAGTAGAAGGGTGCGATCAGAAAAGCCTAGTCAGTCCAATATATCCTACATTGCATCTGTATTTTGCTTTATTGGATGTATAACAAGCTCATAAATTTAATTCCAGTATATTCAACACCAATAAACCTATTGAGAGAAAATCCAAGTTACGTTAATCCTCATATCTCAGCTTTGGGGTGAGATAGGCTGAAAATAATCACACCCCTGTGTAAGTCAGGACCTGCTTAATGAACATCATGAGTTTGGAAGAAATCTGAGATGGTCAAAAATTTAATCTAAAAAAACACAAAGGGGTACCCCTTAGTGTTTTTTTGGGTGAAATATGTGACCTCCTCAGATCTTCTTCAAACCCACACCGTGTTTCAGGGAGGTCCTGTCAAAGACAGTGGTGTGGTAATTGTTGCCCTACCACATCCCAAAACTGAGATATAGGGACATGTTGTGCTGCATAAAATGTATAACTGTAAATTTCATGATGGGGTTCCTACTTCCAGTGAAGCTAGGTAAACACAAGAGTAGAAGGGTGCGATCAGAAAAGCCTAGTTAGTCCAATATATCCTACATTGCATCTGTATTTTGCTTTATTGGATGTATATAAAGCTCATGAATTTAATTCCAATATATTCAACACCAATAAACCTATTGAGAGAAAATCCCAGTTAAGTTTGTCCTCATATCTCAGCTTTGGGATGAGATAGGCTGAAATTAATCACACCCCTGTGTAAGTCAGGACCTGCTTAATCAACATCATTTGTTTGGAAGAAATCTGAGACTGTCAAAAATTTAGTCTAAAAAAACACAAAGGGGTACCCCTTAGTGTTTTTTTGGGTGAAATATGTGACCTCCTCAGATCTTCTTCAATCTCACACCGTGTGTCAGGGAGGTCCTGACGATGAGATTGTTGTGGTAATTGTTGCCCTACCACATCCCAAAGCTGAGATATAGGGACATGTTGTGCTGCATAAAATGTATAACTGTAAATTTCATGATGGGGTTCGTACTTCCAGTGAAGCTAGGTAAACCCATGAGTAGAAGGTGAGATAAGAAAAGCCTAGTCAGTCCAATAAACTCAACAATGCATCTGCATTTTGCTTTATTGGACGTATGACAATTTCATAAATTTAATTCCAATATATTTAACATCAATAAACCTATTGAGAGAAAATCCCAGTTACTTAAGTCCTCATATCTCAGCCTTGGGATTAGATAGGCTGAAATTAATCACACCCCTGTGTAAGTCAGGACCTGCTTAATCAACATCATTTGTTTGGAAGAAATCTGAGACTGTCAAAAATTTAGTCTGAAAAAACACAAAGGGGTACCCCTTAGTGTTTTTTGGGTGAAATATGTGACCTCCTCAGATCTTCTTCAACCCCACACCGTGTGTCAGGGAGGTCCTGACAAAGACAGTGGTGTGGTAATTGTTGCCCTACCACATCCCAAAGCTGAGATATAGGGACATGTTGTGCTGCATAACATGTATAACTGTAAATTTCATGATGGGATTCCTACTTCCAGTGAAGCTAGGTAAACACAAGAGTAGAAGGGTGCGATCAGAAAAGCCTAGTCAGTCCAATATATCCTACATTGCATCTGTATTTTGCTTTATTGGACATATAACAAGCTCATAAATTTAATTCCAATATATCCAACACCAATAAACCTATTGAGAGAAAATCCAAGTTACGTTAGTCATCATATCTCAGCTTTGGGATGAGATAGGTTGAAAATAATCACACCACTGTGTAAGTCAGGACCTGCTTAATCAACATCGTGAGTTTGGAAGAAATCTGAAACGGTCAAAAATTTAGTCTAAAACAACACAAAGGGGTACCCCTTAGTGTTTTTTTGGGTGAAATATGTGACCTCCTCAGATCTTCTTCAACCCCACACCGTGTGACAGGGAGGTCCTCACAAAGACAGTGGTGTGGTAATTGTTGCCCTACCACATCCCAAAACTGAGATATAGGGACATGTTGTGCTGCATAAAATGTATAACTGTAAATTTCATGATGGGAGTCCTACTTCCAGTGAAGCTAGGTAAACACAAGAGTAGAAGGGTGCGATCAGAAAAGCCTAGTCAGTCCAATATATCCTACATTGCATCTGTATTTTGCTTTATTGGACGTATAAAAAGCTCATAAATTTAAATCCAATATATTCAACACCAATAAACCTATTGAGAGAAAATCCCAGTTAAGTTTGTCCTCATATCTCAGCTTTGGGATGAGATAGGCTGAAAATAATCACACCTTTGTGTAAGTCAGGACCTGCCTAATGAACATCGTGAGTTTGGAAGAAATCTGAGACGGTCAAAAATTTAGTCTAAAAAAACACAAACGGGTACCCCTTAGTGTTTTTTTGGGTGAAATATGTGACCTCCTCAGATCTTCTTCAACCCCACACCGTGTGTCAGGGAGGTCCTGACGATGACAGTGGTGTGAAAATTGTTGCCCTACCACATCCCAAAGCTGAGATATAGGGACATGTTGTGCTGCATAAAATGTATAAATGTAAATTTCATGATGGGATTCCTACTTCCAGTGAAGCTAGGTAAAGAAATGAGTAGAAAGTTGCGATCAGAAAAGCCTAGTCAGTCCAATAGATCCTACATTGCATCTGTATTTTGCTTTATTGGACGTATAACAATTTCATAAATTTAATTCCAATATACTCAACACCAATAAACCTATTGAGAGAAAATCCCAGTTACGTTAGATCTCATATATCCGCTTTGGGATGAGATAGGCTGAAAATAATCACACCTTTGTGTAAGTCAGGACCTGCCTAATCAACATCGTGAGTTTGGAAGAAATCTGAGACGGTCAAAAATTTAGTCTAAAAAAATACAATGGGGTACCCCTTAGTGTTTTTTGGGTGAAATATGTGACCTCCTCAGATCTTCTTCAACCCCAAACCGTGTGACAGGGAGGTCCTCACAAAGACAGTGGTTTCGTAATTGTTGCCCTACCACATCCCAAAACTGAGATATAGGGACATGTTGTGCTGCATAAAATGTATAACTGTAAATTTCATGATGGGGTTCCTACTTCCAGTGAAGCTAGGTAAACACTAGAGTAGAAGGGTGCGATCAGAAAAGCCTAGTCAGTCCAATATATCCTACATTGCATCTGTATTTTGCTTTATTGGATGTATAAAAAGCTCATGAATTTAATTCCAATATATTCAACACCAATAAACCTATTGAGAGAAAATCCCAGTTAAGTTTGTCCTCATATCTCAGCTTTGGGATGAGATAGGCTGAAAATAATCACACCTTTGTGTAAGTCAGGACCTGCCTAATCAACATCGTGAGTTTGGAAGAAATCTGAGACGGTCAAAATTTAGTCTAAAAAACACAAAGTGGTACCCCTTAGTGTTTTTTTGAGTGAAATATGTGACCTCCTCAGATCTTCTTCAAACCCACACCTTGTGTCAGGGAGGTCCTGACAAAGACAGTGGTGTGGTAATTGCTGCCCTACCACATCCCAAAGCTGAGATATAGGGACATGTTGTGCTGCATAAAATGTATAACTGTAAATTTCATGATGGGATTCCTACTTCCAGTGAAGCTAGGTAAACACAAGAGTAGAAGGGTGCGATCAGAAAAGCCTAGTCAGTCCAATATATCCTACATTGCATCTGTATTTTGCTTTATTGGACGTATAAAAAGCTCATAAATTTAATTCCAATATATTCAACACCAATAAACCTATTGAGAGAAAATCCCAGTTAAGTTTGTCCTCATATCTCAGCTTTGGGATGAGATAGGCTGAAAATATTCACACCTTTGTGTAAGTCAGGACCTGCCTAATGAACATCGTGAGTTTGGAAGAAATCTGAGACGGTCAAAAATTTAGTCTAAAAAAACACAAAGGGGTACCCCTTAGTGTTTTTTTGGGTGAAATATGTGACCTCCTCAGATCTTCTTCAACCCCACACCGTGTGACAGGGAGGTCCTCACAAGGACAGTGGTGTGGTAATTGTTGCCCTACCACATCCCAAAGCTGAGATATAGGGACATGTTTTGCTGCATAAAATGTATAACTATAAATTTCATGATGGGATTCCTACTTCCAGTGAAGCTAGGTAAACACAAGAGTAGAAGGGTGCGATCAGAAAAGCCTAGTCAGTCCAATATATCCTACATTGCATCTGTATTTTGCTTTATTGGACGTATAACAAGCTCATGAATTTAATTCCAATATATTCAACACCAATAAACCTATTGAGAGAAAATCCAAGTTACGTTAATCCTCATATCTCAGCTTTGGGATGAGATAGGCTGAAAATAATCACACCACTGTGTAAGTCAGGACCTTCCTAATCAACATCGTGAGTTTGGAAGAAATCTGAGATGGTCAAAAATTTAGTCTAAAAACACAAAGGGATATGCCTTAGTGTTTTTTTGGGTGAAATATGTGACCTCCTCAGATCTTCTTCAAACCCACACCGTGTGTCAGGGAGGTCCTGACAAAGACAGTGGTGTGGTAACTGTTGCCCTACCACATCCCAAAGCTGAGATATAGGGACATGTTGTGCTGCATAAAATGTATAACTGTAAATTTCATGATGGGATTCCTACTTCCAGTGAAGCTAGGTAAACACAAGAGTAGAAGGGTGCGATCAGAAAAGCCTAGTCAGTCCAATATATCCTACATTGCATCTGTATTTTGCTTTATTGGACGTATAACAATTTCATAAATTTAATTCCAATATACTCAACACGAATAAACCTATTGAGAGAAAATCCCAGTTACGTTAGATCTCATATATCCGCTTTGGGATGAGATAGGCTGAAACCAATCACACCTTTGTGTAAGTAAGGACCTGCCTAATCAACATCGTGAGTTTGGAAGAAATCTCAGACGGTCAAAAATGTAGTCTAAACAACACAATGGGGTACCCCTTAGTGTTTTTTTGGGTGAAATATGTGACCTCCTCAGATCTTCTTCAAACCCACACCGTGTGTCAGGGAGGTCCTGACAAAGACAGTGGTGTGGTAATTGTTTCCCTACCACATCCCAAAGCTGAGATATAGGGACATGTTGTGCTGCATATAATGTATAACTGTAAATTTCATGATGGGATTCCTACTTCCAGTGAAGCTAGGTAAACACAAGAGTAGAAGGGTGCGATCAGAAAAGCCTAGTCAGTCCAATATATCCTACATTGCATCTGTATTTTGCTTTATTGGACATATAACAAGCTCATAAATTTAATTCCAATATATTCAACACCAATAAACCTATTGAGAGAAAATCCAAGTTACGTTAGTCATCATATCTCAGCTTTGGGATGAGATAGGCTGAAAATAATCACACCACTGTATAAATCAGGACGTGCTTAATCAACATCGTGAGTTTAAAGAAATCTGAAACGGTCAAAAATTTAGTCTAAAAAAACACAATGGGGTACCCCTTAGTGTTTTTTTGGGTGAAATATGTGACCTCCTCAGATCTTCTTCAACCCCACACCGTGTGACAGGGAGGTCCTCACAAAGACAATGGTGTCGTAATTGTTGCCCTACCACATCCCAAAGCTGAGATATAGGGACATGTTGTGCTGCATAAAATGTATAACTGTAAATTTCATGATGGGATTCCTACTTCCAGTGAAGCTAGGTAAACACAAGAGTAGAAGGGTGCGATCAGAAAATCCTAGTCAGTCCAATATATCCTACATTGCATCTGTATTTTGCTTTATTGGACATAAAAAAAGCTCATAAATTTAATTCCAATATATTCAACACCAATAAACCTATTGAGAGAAAATCCCAGTTAAGTTTGTCCTCATATCTCAGCTTTGGGATGAGATAGGCTGAAACCAATCACACCTTTGTGTAAGTAAGGACCTGCCTAATCAACATCGTGAGTTTGGAAGAAATCTCAGACGGTCAAAAATGTAGTCTAAAAAAACACAATGGGGTACCCCTTAGTGTTTTTTTGGGTGAAATATGTGACCTCCTCAGATCTTCTTCAAACCCACACCGTGTGTCAGGGAGGTCCTGACAAAGACAGTGGTGTGGTAATTGTTTCCCTACCACATCCCAAAGCTGAGATATAGAGACATGTTGTGCTGCATATAATGTATAACTGTAAATTTCATGATGGGATTCCTACTTCCAGTGAAGCTAGGTAAACACAAGAGTAGAAGGGTGCGATCAGAAAAGCCTAGTCAGTCCAATATATCCTACATTGCATCTGTATTTTGCTTTATTGGACATATAACAAGCTCATAAATTTAATTCCAATATATTCAACACCAATAAACCTATTGAGAGAAAATCCAAGTTACGTTAGTCATCATATCTCAGCTTTGGGATGAGATAGGCTGAAAATAATCACACCACTGTGTAAGTCAGGACCTGCTTAATCAACATCGTGAGTTTAAAGAAATCTGAAACGGTCATAAATTTAGTCTAAAAAAACACAAAGGGGTACCCCTTAGTGTTTTTTTGGGTGAAATATGTGACCTCCTCAGATCTTCTTCAACCCCACACCGTGTGACAGGGAGGTCCTCACAAAGACAGTGGTGTCGTAATTGTTGCCCTACCACATCCCAAAACTGAGATAAAGGGACATGTTTTGCTGCATAAAATGTATAACTGTATATTTCATGATGGGATTCCTACTTCCAGTGAAGCTAGGTAAACACAAGAGTAGAAGGGTGCGATCAAAAAAGCCTAGTCAGTCCAATATATCCTACATTGCATCTGTGTTTTGCTTTATTGGATGTATAAAAAGCTCATGAATTTAATTCCAATATATTCAACACCAATAAACCTATTGAGAGAAAATCCCAGTTAAGTTTGTCCTCATATCTCAGCTTTGGGATGAGATAGGCTGAAATTAATCACACCCCTGTGTAATTCTGGACCTGCTTAATCAACATCGTGAGTTTGGAAGAAATCTGAAACGGTCAAAAATTTAGTCTAAAAAAACACAAAGGGGTTCCCCTTAGTGTTTTTTTGGGTGAAATATTTGACCTCCTTCAGATCTTCTTCAACCCCACACCGTGTGTCAGGGAGGTCCTCACAAAGACAGTGGTGTGGTAATTGTTGCCCTACCACATCCCAAAACTGAGATATAGGGACATGTTGTGCTGCATAAAATGTATAACTGTATATTTCATGATGGGATTCCTACTTCCAGTGAAGCTAGGTAAACACAAGAGTAGAAGGGTGCGATCAGAAAAGCCTAGTCAGTCCAATATATCCTACATTGCATCTGTATTTTGCTTTATTGGACGTATAACAAGCTCATGAATTTAATTCCAATATATTCAACACCAATAAACCTATTGAGAGAAAATCCAAGTTACGTTTGTCCTCATATCTCAGCTTTGGGATGAGATAGGCTGAAAATAATCACACCTCTGTGTAAGTCAGGACCTGCTTAATCAACATCGTGAGTTTGGAAGAAATCTGAGACGGTCAAAAATTTAGTCTAAAAAAACACAAAGGGATACCCCTTAGTGATTTTTTTGGGTGAAATATGTGACCTCCTCAGATCTTCAATCTCACACCGTGTGTCAGGGAGGTCCTGACAAAGACAGTGGTGTGGTAATTGTTGCCCTACCACATCCCAAAACTGAGATATAGGGACATGTTGTGCTGCATAAAATGTATAACTGTAAATTTCATGATGGGGTTCCTACTTCCAGTGAAGCTAGGTAAACCCATGAGTAGAAGGGTGAGATAAGAAAAGCCTAGTCAGTCCAATAAACTCTACAATGCATCTGTATTTTGTTTTACTGGACGTTCAACAAGTTCATAAATTTAATTACAATATATTTAACACCAATAAACCTATTGAGAGAAAATCCCAGTTACGTAAGTCCTCATATCTCAGCCTTGGGATGAGATAGGCTGAAAATAATCACACCCCTGTGTAAGTCAGGACCTGCTTAATCAACATCGTGAGTTTGGAAGAAATTTGAGACGGTCAAAAATTTAGTCTAAAAAAACACAAACCCCTTAGTGTTTTTTTGGGTGAAATATGTGACCTCCTCAGATCTTCTTCAAACCCACACCGTGTGTCAGGGAGGTCCTGACAAAGACAGTGGTGTGGTAATTGTTGCCCTACCACATCCCAAAGCTGAGATACAGGGACATGTTGTGCTGCATAAAATGTATAACTGTAAATTTCATGATGGGATTCCTACTTCCAGTGAAGCTAGGTAAACACAAGAGTAGAAGGGTGCGATCAGAAAAGCCTAGTCAGTCCAATATATCCTACATTGCATCTGTATTTTGCTTTATTGGACGTAAAAAAAGCTCATAAATTTAATTCCAATATATTCAACACCAATAAACCTATTGAGAGAAAATCCCAGTTAAGTTTGTCCTCATATCTCAGCTTTGGGATGAGATAGGCTGAAATTAATCACACCCCTGTGTAAGTCAGGACCTGCTTAATCAACATCATTTGTTTGGAAGAAATCTGAGACTGTCAAAAATTTAGTCTAAAAAAACACAAAGGGGTACCCCTTAGTGTTTTTTTTGGGTGAAAAAAGTGACCTCCTCAGATCTTCAATCTCACACCGTGTGTCAGGGAGGTCCTGACGATGAGAGTGGTGTGGTAATTTATGCCCTACCACATCCCAAAGCTGAGATATAGGGACATGTTGTGCTGCATAAAATGTATAACTGTAAATTTCATGATGGGGTTCCTACTTCCAGTGAAGCTAGGTAAACCCATGAGTAGAAGGGTGAGATAAGAAAAGCCTAGTCAGTCCAATAAACTCTACAATGCATCTGTATTTTGCTTTATTGGACGTTCAACAAGTTCATAAACTTAATTCCAATATATTTAACACCAATAAACCTATTGAGAGAAAATCCCAGTTACGTTAGTCCTCACATCTCAGCCTTGGGATGAGATAGGCTGAAAATAATCACACCCCTGTGTAAGTCAGGACCTGCTTAATCAACATCGTGAGTTTGGAAGAAATCTGAGATGGTCAAAAATTTAGTCTAAAAAAACACAAAGGGGTACCCCTTAGTGTTTTTTTGGGTGAAATATGTGACCTCCTCAGATATTCTTCAAACCCACATCGTGTGTCAGGGAGGTCCTCACAAAGACAGTGGTGTGGTAATTGTTGCCCTACCACATCCCAAAACTGAGATATAGGGACATGTTGTGCTGCATAAAATGTATAACTGTAAATTTCATGATGGGATTCCTACTTCCAGTGAAGCTAGGTGAACACAAGAGTAGAAGGGTGTGATCAGAAAAGCCTAGTCAGTCCAATATATCCTACATTGCATCTGTATTTTGCTTTATTGGACGTAAAAAAAGCTCATAAATTTAATTCCAATATATTCAACACCAATAAACCTATTGAGAGAAAATCCCAGTTAAGTTTGTCCTCATATCTCAGCTTTGGGATGAGATAGGCTGAAAAAAATCACACCCCTGTGTAAGTCAGGACCTGCTTATTCAACATCGTGAGTTTGGAAGAAATCTGAGATGGTCAAAAATTTAGTCTAAAAAAACACAAAGGGGTACCCCTTAGTGTTTTTTTGGGTGAAATATGTGACCTCCTCAGATCTTCTTCAACCCCACAACGTGTGTCAGGGAGGTCCTCACAAAGACAGTGGTGTGGTAATTATTGCCCTACCACGTCCCAAAACTGAGATATAGGGACATGTTGTGCTGCATAAAATGTATAACTGTAAATTTCATGATGGGATTCCTACTTCCAGTGAAGCTAGGTAAACACAAGAGTAGAAGGGTGCGATCAGAAAAGCCTAGTCAGTCCAATATATCCTACATTGCATCTGTATATTGCTTTATTGGACATATAACAAGCTCATGAATTTAATTACAATATATTTAACACCAATAAACCTATTGAGAGAAAATCCCAGTTACGTAAGTCCTCATATCTCAGCCTTGGGATGAGATAGGCTGAAAATAATCACACCCCTGTGTAAGTCAGGACCTGCTTAATCAACATCGTGAGTTTGGAAGAAATTTGAGACGGTCAAAAATTTAGTCTAAAAAAACACAAACCCCTTAGTGTTTTTTTGGGTGAAATATGTGACCTCCTCAGATCTTCTTCAAACCCACACCGTGTGTCAGGGAGGTCCTGACAAAGACAGTGGTGTGGTAATTGTTGCCCTACCACATCCCAAAGCTGAGATATAGGGACATGTTTTGCTGCATAAAATGTATAACTGTAAATTTCATGATGGGATTCCTACTTCCAGTGAAGCTAGGTAAACACAAGAGTAGAAGGGTGCGATCAGAAAAGCCTAGTCAGTCCAATATATCCTACATTGCATCTGTATATTGCTTTATGGGACATATAACAAGCTCATGAATTTAATTACAATATATTTAACACCAATAAACCTATTGAGAGAAAATCCCAGTTACGTAAGTCCTCATATCTCAGCCTTGGGATGAGATAGGCTGAAAATAATCACACCCCTGTGTAAGTCAGGACCTGCTTAATCAACATCGTGAGTTTGGAAGAAATTTGAGACGGTCAAAAATTTAGTCTACAAAAACACAAACCCCTTAGTGTTTTTTTGGGTGAAATATGTGACCTCCTCAGATCTTCTTCATACCCCCAAAGTGTGTCAGGGAGGTCCTGACAAAGACAGTGGTGTGGTAATTGTTGCCCTACCACATCCCAAAGCTGAGATATAGGGACATGTTGTGCTGCATAAAATGTATAACTGTAAATATCATGATGGGATTCCTACTTCCAGTGAAGCTAGGTAAACACAAGAGTAGAAGGGTGCGATCAGAAAAGCCTAGTCAGTCCAATATATCCTACATTGCATCTGTATATTGCTTTATGGGACATATAACAAGCTCATGAATTTAATTCCAATATATTTAACACCAATAAACCTATTGAGAGAAAATCCCAGTTACGTAAGTCCTCATATCTCAGCCTTGGGATGAGATAGGCTGAAATAATCACACCCCTGTGTAAGTCAGGACCTGCTTAATCAACATCGTGAGTTTGGAAGAAATTTGAGACGGTCAAAAATTTAGTCTAAAAAAACACAAACCCCTTAGTGTTTTTTTGGGTGAAATATGTGACCTCCTCAGATCTTCTTCAAACCCACACCGTGTGTCAGGGAGGTCCTGACAAAGACAGTGGTGTGGTAATTGTTGCCCTACCACATCCCAAAGCTGAGATATAGGGACATGTTGTGCTGCATAAAATGTATAACTGTAAATATCATGATGGGATTCCTACTTCCAGTGAAGCTAGGTAAACACAAGAGTAGAAGGGTGCGATCAGAAAAGCCTAGTCAGTCCAATATATCCTACATTGCATCTGTATTTTGCTTTATTGGACGTAAAAAAGCTCATAAATTTAATTCCAATATATTCAACACCAATAAGCCTATTGAGAGAAAATCCCAGTTACGTAAGTCCTCATATCTCAGCCTTGGGATGAGATAGGCTGAAATAATCACACCCCTGTGTAAGTCAGGACCTGCTTAATCAACATCGTGAGTTTGGAAGAAATTTGAGACGGTCAAAAATTTAGTCTAAAAAAACACAAACCCCTTAGTGTTTTTTTGGGTGAAATATGTGACCTCCTCAGATCTTCTTCAAACCCACACCGTGTGTCAGGGAGGTCCTGACAAAGACAGTGGTGTGGTAATTGTTGCCCTACCACATCCCAAAGCTGAGATATAGGGACATGGTGTGCTGCATAAAATGTATAACTGTAAATTTCATGATGGGATTCCTACTTCCAGTGAAGCTAGGTAAACCCATGAGTAGAAGGGTGCGATCAGAAAAGCCTAGTCAGTCCAATATATCCTACATTGCATCTGTATTTTGCTTTATTGGACATATAACAAGCTCATGAAATTAATTCCAATATATTCAACACCAATAAACCTATTGAGAGAAAATCCAAGTTACGTTAGTCATCATATCTCAGCTTTGGGATGAGATAGGCTGAAATTAAACACACCCCTGTGTAAGTCAGGACCTGCTTAATCAACATCATTTGTTTGGAAGAAATCTGAGACTGTCAAAAATTTAGTCTAAAAAAACACAAAGGGGTACCCCTTAGTGTTCTTTTTTGGGTGAAAAAAGTGACCTCCTCAGATCTTCTTCAAACCCACACCGTGTGACAGGGAGGTCCTGACAAAGACAGTGGTGTGGTAATTGTTGCCCTACCACATCCCAAAACTGAGATATAGGGACATGTTGTGCTGCATAAAATGTATAACTGTAAATTTCATGATGGGGTTCCTACTTCCAGTGAAGCTAGGTAAACACAAGAGTAGAAGGGTGCGATCAGAAAAGCCTAGTCAGTCCAATATATCCTACATTGCATCTGTATTTTGCTTTATTGGACATATAACAAGCTCATAAATTTAATTCCAATATATTCAACACCAATAAACCTATTGAGAGAAAATCCAAGTTACGTTAATCCTCATATCTCAGCTTTGGGATGAGATAGGCTGAAAATAATCACACCCCTGTGTAAGTCAGGACCTTCCTAATCAACATCGTGAGTTTGGAAGAAATCTGAGACGGTCAAATATTTAGTCTAAAAAACACAAAGGGGTACCCCTTAGTGTTTTTTTGGGTGAAATATGTGACCTCCTCAGATCTTCTTCAAACCCACACCGTGTGTCAGGGAGGTCCTGACGAAGACAGTGGTGTGAAAATTGTTGCCCTACCACATCCCAAAGCTGAGATATAGGGACATGTTGTGCTTCATAAAATGTATAACTGTAAATTTCATGATGGGATTCCTACTTCCAGTGAAGCTAGGTAAACACAAGAGTAGAAGGGTGCGATCAGAAAAGCCTAGTCAGTCCAATATATCCTACATTGCATCTGTATTTTGCTTTATTGGACGTATAACAATTTCATAAATTTAATTCCAATATACTCAACACGAATAAACCTATTGAGAGAAAATCCCAGTTACGTTAGATCTCATATATCCGCTTTGGGATGAGATAGGCTGAAACCAATCACACCTTTGTGTAAGTAAGGACCTGCCTAATCAACATCGTGAGTTTGGAAGAAATCTCAGACGGTCAAAAATGTAGTCTAAACAACACAATGGGGTACCCCTTAGTGTTTTTTTGGGTGAAATATGTGACCTCCTCAGATCTTCTTCAAACCCACACCGTGTGTCAGGGAGGTCCTGACAAAGACAGTGGTGTGGTAATTGTTTCCCTACCACATCCCAAAGCTGAGATATAGGGACATGTTGTGCTGCATATAATGTATAACTGTAAATTTCATGATGGGATTCCTACTTCCAGTGAAGCTAGGTAAACCCATGAGTAGAAGGGTGCGATCAGAAAAGCCTAGTCAGTCCAATATATCCTACATTGCATCTGTATTTTGCTTTATTGGACATATAACAAGCTCATGAAATTAATTCCAATATATTCAACACCAATAAACCTATTGAGAGAAAATCCAAGTTACGTTAGTCATCATATCTCAGCTTTGGGATGAGATAGGCTGAAATTAAACACACCCCTGTGTAAGTCAGGACCTGCTTAATCAACATCGTGAGTTTGGAAGAAATTTGAGACGGTCAAAAATTTAGTCTACAAAAACACAAACCCATTAGTGTTTTTTTGGGTGAAATATGTGACCTCCTCAGATCTTCTTCATACCCCCAAAGTGTGTCAGGGAGGTCCTGACAAAGACAGTGGTGTGGTAATTGTTGCCCTACCACATCCCAAAGCTGAGATATAGGGACATGTTGTGCTGCATAAAATGTATAACTGTAAATATCATGATGGGATTCCTACTTCCAGTGAAGCTAGGTAAACACAAGAGTAGAAGGGTGCGATCAGAAAAGCCTAGTCAGTCCAATATATCCTACATTGCATCTGTATATTGCTTTATGGGACATATAACAAGCTCATGAATTTAATTACAATATATTTAACACCAATAAACCTATTGAGAGAAAATCCCAGTTACGTAAGTCCTCATATCTCAGCCTTGGGATGAGATAGGCTGAAAATAATCACACCCCTGTGTAAGTCAGGACCTGCTTAATCAACATCGTGAGTTTGGAAGAAATTTGAGACGGTCAAAAATTTAGTCTACAAAAACACAAACCCCTTAGTGTTTTTTTGGGTGAAATATGTGACCTCCTCAGATCTTCTTCATACCCCCAAAGTGTGTCAGGGAGGTCCTGACAAAGACAGTGGTGTGGTAATTGTTGCCCTACCACATCCCAAAGCTGAGATATAGGGACATGTTGTGCTGCATAAAATGTATAACTGTAAATATCATGATGGGATTCCTACTTCCAGTGAAGCTAGGTAAACACAAGAGTAGAAGGGTGCGATCAGAAAAGCCTAGTCAGTCCAATATATCCTACATTGCATCTGTATTTTGCTTTATTGGACGTAAAAAAGCTCATGAATTTAATTCCAATATATTCAACACCAATAAACCTATTGAGAGAAAATCCCAGTTAAGTTTGTCCTCATATCTCAGCTTTGGGATGAGATAGGCTGAAATTAATCACACCCCTGTGTAAGTCAGGACCTGCTTAATCAACATCATTTGTTTGGAAGAAATCTGAGACGGTCAAAAATTTAGTCTAAAAAAACACAAAGGGGTACCCCTTAGTGTTTATTTGGGTGAAATATGTGACCTCCTCAGATCTTCAATCTCACACCGTGTGTCAGGGAGGTCCTGACGATGAGAGTGGTGTGGTAATTTATGCCCTACCACATCCCAAAGCTGAGATATAGGGACATGTTGTGCTGCATAAAATGTATAACTGTAAATTTCATGATGGGGTTCCTACTTCCAGTGAAGCTAGGTAAACCCATGAGTAGAAGGGTGAGACAAGAAAAGCCTAGTCAGTCCAATAAACTCTACAATGCATCTGTATTTTGCTTTATTGGACGTTCAACAAGTTCATCAATTTAATTCCAATATATTTAACACCAATAAACCTATTGAGAGAAATTCCCAGTTACGTTAGTCCTCATATCTCAGCCTTGGGATGAGATAGGCTGAAAATAATCACACCCCTGTGTAAGTCAGGACCTGCTTAATCAACATCGTGAGTTTGGAAGAAATCTGAGATGGTCAAAAATTTAGTTTAAAAAAACACAAAGGGGTACCCCTTAGTGTTTTTTTGAGTGAAATATGTGACCTCCTCAGATCTTCTTCAACCCCACATCGTGTGTCAGGGAGGTCCTCACAAAGACAGTGGTGTGGTAATTGTTGCCCTACCACATCCCAAAACTGAGATATAGGGACATGTTGTGCTGCATAAAATGTATAACTGTAAATTTCATGATGGGATTCCTACTTCCAGTGAAGCTAGGTAAACACAAGAGTAGAAGGTTGTGATCAGAAAAGCCTAGTCAGTCCAATATATCCTACATTGCATCTGTATTTTGCTTTATTGGACGTAAAAAAAGCTCATAAATTTAATTCCTATATATTCAACACCAATAAACCTATTGAGAGAAAATCCCAGTTAAGTTTGTCCTCATATCTCAGCTTTGGGATGAGATAGGCTGAAAATAATCACAGCTTTGTGTAAGTCAGGACCTGCCTAATGAACATCGTGAGTTTGGAAGAAATCTGAGATGGTCAAAAATTTAGTCTAAAAGAACACAAAGGGGTACCCCTTAGTGTTTTTTTGGGTGAAATATGTGACCTCCTCAGATCTTCCTCAAACCCACACCGTGTGTCAGGGAGGTCCTGACAAAGACAGTGGTGTGGTAATTGTTGCCCTACCACATCCCAAAGCTGAGATACAGGGACATGTTGTGCTGCATAAAATGTATAACTGTAAATTTCATGATGGGATTCCAACTTCCAGTGAAGCTAGGTAAACACAAGAGTAGAAGGGTGCGATCAGAAAAGCCTAGTCAGTCCAATATATCCTACATTGCATCTGTATTTTGCTTTATTGGACGTAAAAAAAGCTCATAAATTTAATTCCTATATATTCAACACCAATAAACCTATTGAGAGAAAATCCCAGTTAAGTTTGTCCTCATATCTCAGCTTTGGGATGAGATAGGCTGAAAATAATCACAGCTTTGTGTAAGTCAGGACCTGCCTAATGAACATCGTGAGTTTGGAAGAAATCTGAGATGGTCAAAAATTTAGTCTAAAAAAACACAAAGGGGTACCCCTTAGTGTTTTTTTGGGTGAAATATGTGACCTCCTCAGATCTTCTTCAAACCCACACCATGTGTCAGGGAGGTCCTGACAAAGACAGTGGTGTGGTAATTGTTGCCCTACCACATCCCAAAGCTGAGATACAGGGACATGTTGTGCTGCATAAAATGTATAACTGTAAATTTCATGATGGGATTCCTACTTCCAGTGAAGCTAGGTAAACACAAGAGTAGAAGGGTGCGATCAGAAAAGCCTAGTCAGTCCAATATATCCTACATTGCATCTGTATTTTGCTTTATTGGACGTAAAAAAGCTCATAAATTTAATTCCAATATATTCAACACCAATAAGCCTATTGAGAGAAAATCCCAGTTACGTAAGTCCTCATATCTCAGCCTTGGGATGAGATAGGCTGAAATAATCACACCCCTGTGTAAGTCAGGACCTGCTTAATCAACATCGTGAGTTTGGAAGAAATTTGAGACGGTCAAAAATTTAGTCTAAAAAAACACAAACCCCTTAGTGTTTTTTTGGGTGAAATATGTGACCTCCTCAGATCTTCTTCAAACCCACACCGTGTGTCAGGGAGGTCCTGACAAAGACAGTGGTGTGGTAATTGTTGCCCTACCACATCCCAAAGCTGAGATATAGGGACATGTTGTGCTGCATAAAATGTATAACTGTAAATATCATGATGGGATTCCTACTTCCAGTGAAGCTAGGTAAACACAAGAGTAGAAGGGTGCGATCAGAAAAGCCTAGTCAGTCCAATATATCCTACATTGCATCTGTATTTTGCTTTATTGGACGTAAAAAAGCTCATGAATTTAATTCCAATATATTCAACACCAATAAACCTATTGAGAGAAAATCCCAGTTAAGTTTGTCCTCATATCTCAGCTTTGGGATGAGATAGGCTGAAATTAATCACACCCCTGTGTAAGTCAGGACCTGCTTAATCAACATCATTTGTTTGGAAGAAATCTGAGACTGTCAAAAATTTAGTCTAAAAAAACACAAAGGGGTACCCCTTAGTGTTTTTTTTGGGTGAAAAAAGTGACCTCCTCAGATCTTCAATCTCACACCGTGTGTCAGGGAGGTCCTGACGATGAGAGTGGTGTGGTAATTTATGCCCTACCACATCCCAAAGCTGAGATATAGGGACATGTTGTGCTGCATAAAATGTATAACTGTAAATTTCATGATGGGGTTCCTACTTCCAGTGAAGCTAGGTAAACCCTTGAGTAGAAGGGTGAGATAAGAAAAGCCTAGTCAGTCCAATAAACTCTACAATGCATCTGTATTTGGCTTTATTGGACGTTCAACATGTTCATAAATTTAGATCCAATATATTTAACACCAATAAACCTATTGAGAGAAAATCCCAGTTATGTAAGTCCTCATATCTCAGCCTTGGGATGAGATAGGCTGAAAATAATCACAGCTTTGTGTAAGTCAGGACCTGCCTAATGAACATCGTGAGTTTGGAAGAAATCTGAGATGGTCAAAAATTTAGTCTAAAAAAACACAAAGGGGTACCCCTTAGTGTTTTTTTGGGTGAAATATGTGACCTCCTCAGATCTTCTTCAAACCCACACCATGTGTCAGGGAGGTCCTGACAAAGACAGTGGTGTGGTAATTGTTGCCCTACCACATCCCAAAGCTGAGATACAGGGACATGTTGTGCTGCATAAAATGTATAACTGTAAATTTCATGATGGGATTCCTACTTCCAGTGAAGCTAGGTAAACACAAGAGTAGAAGGGTGCGATCAGAAAAGCCTAGTCAGTCCAATATATCCTACATTGCATCTGTATTTTGCTTTATTGGACGTAAAAAAGCTCATAAATTTAATTCCAATATATTCAACACCAATAAGCCTATTGAGAGAAAATCCCAGTTAAGTTTGTCCTCATATCTCAGCTTTGGGATGAGATAGGCTGAAAATATCTACACCTTTGTGTAAGTCAGGACCTGCTTAATCAACATCATTTGTTTGGAAGAAATCTCAGACGGTCAAAAATTTAGTCTAAAAAAACACAAAGGGGTACCCCTTAGTGTTTTTTTGGGTGAAATATGTGACCTCCTCAGATCTTCTTCAAACCCACACCGTGTGTCAGGGAGGTCCTGACAAAGACAGTGGTGTGGTAATTGTTGCCCTACCACATCCCAAAGCTGAGATATAGGGACATGTTGTGCTGCATAAAATGTATAACTGTAAATTTCATGATGGGATTCCTACTTCCAGTGAAGCTAGGTAAACCCATGAGTAGAAGGGTGCGATCAGAAAAGCCTAGTCAGTCCAATATATCCTACATTGCATCTGTATTTTGCTTTATTGGACATATAACAAGCTCATGAAATTAATTCCAATATATTCAACACCAATAAACCTATTGAGAGAAAATCCAAGTTACGTTAGTCATCATATCTCAGCTTTGGGATGAGATAGGCTGAAATTAAACACACCCCTGTGTAAGTCAGGACCTGCTTAATCAACATCATTTGTTTGGAAGAAATCTGAGACTGTCAAAAATTTAGTCTAAAAAAACACAAAGGGGTACCCCTTAGTGTTCTTTTTTGGGTGAAAAAAGTGACCTCCTCAGATCTTCTTCAAACCCACACCGTGTGACAGGGAGGTCCTGACAAAGACAGTGGTGTGGTAATTGTTGCCCTACCACATCCCAAAACTGAGATATAGGGACATGTTGTGCTGCATAAAATGTATAACTGTAAATTTCATGATGGGGTTCCTACTTCCAGTGAAGCTAGGTAAACACAAGAGTAGAAGGGTGCGATCAGAAAAGCCTAGTCAGTCCAATATATCCTACATTGCATCTGTATTTTGCTTTATTGGACATATAACAAGCTCATAAATTTAATTCCAATATATTCAACACCAATAAACCTATTGAGAGAAAATCCAAGTTACGTTAATCCTCATATCTCAGCTTTGGGATGAGATAGGCTGAAAATAATCACACCCCTGTGTAAGTCAGGACCTTCCTAATCAACATCGTGAGTTTGGAAGAAATCTGAGACGGTCAAATATTTAGTCTAAAAAACACAAAGGGGTACCCCTTAGTGTTTTTTTGGGTGAAATATGTGACCTCCTCAGATCTTCTTCAAACCCACACCGTGTGTCAGGGAGGTCCTGACGAAGACAGTGGTGTGAAAATTGTTGCCCTACCACATCCCAAAGCTGAGATATAGGGACATGTTGTGCTTCATAAAATGTATAACTGTAAATTTCATGATGGGATTCCTACTTCCAGTGAAGCTAGGTAAACACAAGAGTAGAAGGGTGCGATCAGAAAAGCCTAGTCAGTCCAATATATCCTACATTGCATCTGTATTTTGCTTTATTGGACGTATAACAATTTCATAAATTTAATTCCAATATACTCAACACGAATAAACCTATTGAGAGAAAATCCCAGTTACGTTAGATCTCATATATCCGCTTTGGGATGAGATAGGCTGAAACCAATCACACCTTTGTGTAAGTAAGGACCTGCCTAATCAACATCGTGAGTTTGGAAGAAATCTCAGACGGTCAAAAATGTAGTCTAAACAACACAATGGGGTACCCCTTAGTGTTTTTTTGGGTGAAATATGTGACCTCCTCAGATCTTCTTCAAACCCACACCGTGTGTCAGGGAGGTCCTGACAAAGACAGTGGTGTGGTAATTGTTTCCCTACCACATCCCAAAGCTGAGATATAGGGACATGTTGTGCTGCATATAATGTATAACTGTAAATTTCATGATGGGATTCCTACTTCCAGTGAAGCTAGGTAAACCCATGAGTAGAAGGGTGCGATCAGAAAAGCCTAGTCAGTCCAATATATCCTACATTGCATCTGTATTTTGCTTTATTGGACATATAACAAGCTCATGAAATTAATTCCAATATATTCAACACCAATAAACCTATTGAGAGAAAATCCAAGTTACGTTAGTCATCATATCTCAGCTTTGGGATGAGATAGGCTGAAATTAAACACACCCCTGTGTAAGTCAGGACCTGCTTAATCAACATCATTTGTTTGGAAGAAATCTGAGACTGTCAAAAATTTAGTCTAAAAAAACACAAAGGGGTACCCCTTAGTGTTCTTTTTTGGGTGAAAAAAGTGACCTCCTCAGATCTTCTTCAAACCCACACCGTGTGACAGGGAGGTCCTGACAAAGACAGTGGTGTGGTAATTGTTGCCCTACCACATCCCAAAACTGAGATATAGGGACATGTTGTGCTGCATAAAATGTATAACTGTAAATTTCATGATGGGGTTCCTACTTCCAGTGAAGCTAGGTAAACACAAGAGTAGAAGGGTGCGATCAGAAAAGCCTAGTCAGTCCAATATATCCTACATTGCATCTGTATTTTGCTTTATTGGACATAAAAAAAGCTCATAAATTTAATTCCAATATATTCAACACCAATAAACCTATTGAGAGAAAATCCCAGTTAAGTTTGTCCTCATATCTCAGCTTTGGGATGAGATAGGCTGAAACCAATCACACCTTTGTGTAAGTAAGGACCTGCCTAATCAACATCGTGAGTTTGGAAGAAATCTCAGACGGTCAAAAATGTAGTCTAAAAAAACACAATGGGGTACCCCTTAGTGTTTTTTTGGGTGAAATATGTGACCTCCTCAGATCTTCTTCAAACCCACACCGTGTGTCAGGGAGGTCCTGACAAAGACAGTGGTGTGGTAATTGTTTCCCTACCACATCCCAAAGCTGAGATATAGAGACATGTTGTGCTGCATATAATGTATAACTGTAAATTTCATGATGGGATTCCTACTTCCAGTGAAGCTAGGTAAACACAAGAGTAGAAGGGTGCGATCAGAAAAGCCTAGTCAGTCCAATATATCCTACATTGCATCTGTATTTTGCTTTATTGGACATATAACAAGCTCATAAATTTAATTCCAATATATTCAACACCAATAAACCTATTGAGAGAAAATCCAAGTTACGTTAGTCATCATATCTCAGCTTTGGGATGAGATAGGCTGAAAATAATCACACCACTGTGTAAGTCAGGACCTGCTTAATCAACATCGTGAGTTTAAAGAAATCTGAAACGGTCATAAATTTAGTCTAAAAAAACACAAAGGGGTACCCCTTAGTGTTTTTTTGGGTGAAATATGTGACCTCCTCAGATCTTCTTCAACCCCACACCGTGTGACAGGGAGGTCCTCACAAAGACAGTGGTGTCGTAATTGTTGCCCTACCACATCCCAAAACTGAGATAAAGGGACATGTTTTGCTGCATAAAATGTATAACTGTATATTTCATGATGGGATTCCTACTTCCAGTGAAGCTAGGTAAACACAAGAGTAGAAGGGTGCGATCAAAAAAGCCTAGTCAGTCCAATATATCCTACATTGCATCTGTGTTTTGCTTTATTGGATGTATAAAAAGCTCATGAATTTAATTCCAATATATTCAACACCAATAAACCTATTGAGAGAAAATCCCAGTTAAGTTTGTCCTCATATCTCAGCTTTGGGATGAGATAGGCTGAAATTAATCACACCCCTGTGTAATCCTGGACCTGCTTAATCAACATCGTGAGTTTGGAAGAAATATGAAACGGTCAAAAATTTAGTCTAAAAAAACACAAAGGGGTTCCCCTTAGTGTTTTTTTGGGTGAAATATTTGACCTCCTTCAGATCTTCTTCAACCCCACACCGTGTGTCAGGGAGGTCCTCACAAAGACAGTGGTGTGGTAATTGTTGCCCTACCACATCCCAAAACTGAGATATAGGGACATGTTGTGCTGCATAAAATGTATAACTGTAAATTTCATGATGGGATTCCTACTTCCAGTGAAGCTAGGTAAACACAAGAGTAGAAGGGTGCGATCAGAAAAGCCTAGTCAGTCCAATATATCCTACATTGCATCTGTATTTTGCTTTATTGGACGTATAACAAGCTCATGAATTTAATTCCAATATATTCAACACCAATAAACCTATTGAGAGAAAATCCAAGTTACGTTTGTCCTCATATCTCAGCTTTGGGATGAGATAGGCTGAAAATAATCACACCTCTGTGTAAGTCAGGACCTGCTTAATCAACATCGTGAGTTTGGAAGAAATCTGAGACGGTCAAAAATTTAGTCTAAAAAAACACAAAGGGATACCCCTTAGTGATTTTTTTGGGTGAAATATGTGACCTCCTCAGATCTTCAATCTCACACCGTGTGTCAGGGAGGTCCTGACAAAGACAGTGGTGTGGTAATTGTTGCCCTACCACATCCCAAAACTGAGATATAGGGACATGTTGTGCTGCATAAAATGTATAACTGTAAATTTCATGATGGGGTTCCTACTTCCAGTGAAGCTAGGTAAACCCATGAGTAGAAGGGTGAGATAAGAAAAGCCTAGTCAGTCCAATAAACTCTACAATGCATCTGTATTTTGCTTTATTGGACGTTCAACAAGTTCATCAATTTAATTCCAATATATTTAACACCAATAAACCTATTGAGAGAAAATCCCAGTTACGTTAGTCCTCATATCTCAGCCTTGGGATGAGATAGGCTGAAAATAATCACACCCCTGTGTAAGTCAGGACCTGCTTAATCAACATCGTGAGTTTGGAAGAAATTTGAGATGGTCAAAAATTTAGTCTAAAAAAACACAAACCCCTTAGTGTTTTTTTGGGTGAAATATGTGACCTCCTCAGATCTTCTTCAAACCCACACCGTGTGTCAGGGAGGTCCTGACAAAGACAGTGGTGTGGTAATTGTTGCCCTACCACATCCCAAAGCTGAGATACAGGGACATGTTGTGCTGCATAAAATGTATAACTGTAAATTTCATGATGGGATTCCTACTTCCAGTGAAGCTAGGTAAACACAAGAGTAGAAGGGTGCGATCAGAAAAGCCTAGTCAGTCCAATATATCCTACATTGCATCTGTATTTTGCTTTATTAGACGTAAAAAAAGCTCATAAATTTAATTCCAATATATTCAACACCAATAAACCTATTGAGAGAAAATCCCAGTTAAGTTTGTCCTCATATCTCAGCTTTGGGATGAGATAGGCTGAAATTAATCACACCCCTGTGTAAGTCAGGACCTGCTTAATCAACATCATTTGTTTGGAAGAAATCTGAGACTGTCAAAAATTTAGTCTAAAAAAACACAAAGGGGTACCCCTTAGTGTTTTTTTTGGGTGAAAAAAGTGACCTCCTCAGATCTTCAATCTCACACCGTGTGTCAGGGAGGTCCTGACGATGAGAGTGGTGTGGTAATTTATGCCCTACCACATCCCAAAGCTGAGATATAGCGACATGTTGTGCTGCATAAAATGTATAACTGTAAATTTCATGATGGGGTTCCTACTTCCAGTGAAGCTAGGTAAACCCATGAGTAGAAGGGTGAGATAAGAAAAGCCTAGTCAGTCCAATAAACTCTACAATGCATCTGTATTTTGCTTTATTGGACGTTCAACAAGTTCATAAACTTAATTCCAATATATTTAACACCAATAAACCTATTGAGAGAAAATCCCAGTTACGTTAGTCCTCATATCTCAGCCTTGGGATGAGATAGGCTGAAAATAATCACACCCCTGTGTAAGTCAGGACCTGCTTAATCAACATCGTGAGTTTGGAAGAAATCTGAGATGGTCAAATATTTAGTCTAAAAAAACACAAAGGGGTACCCCTTAGTGTTTTTTTGGGTGAAATATGTGACCTCCTCAGATCTTCTTCAACCCCACATCGTGTGTCAGGGAGGTCCTCACAAAGACAGTGGTGTGGTAATTATTGCCCTACCACGTCCCAAAACTGAGATATAGGGACATGTTGTGCTGCATAAAATGTATAACTGTAAATTTCATGATGGGATTCCTACTTCCAGTGAAGCTAGGTAAACACAAGAGTAGAAGGGTGCGATCAGAAAAGCCTAGTCAGTCCAATATATCCTACATTGCATCTGTATATTGCTTTATTGGACATATAACAAGCTCATGAATTTAATTACAATATATTTAACACCAATAAACCTATTGAGAGAAAATCCCAGTTACGTAAGTCCTCATATCTCAGCCTTGGGATGAGATAGGCTGAAAATAATCACACCCCTGTGTAAGTCAGGACCTGCTTAATCAACATCGTGAGTTTGGAAGAAATTTGAGACGGTCAAAAATTTAGTCTAAAAAAACACAAACCCCTTAGTGTTTTTTTGGGTGAAATATGTGACCTCCTCAGATCTTCTTCAAACCCACACCGTGTGTCAGGGAGGTCCTGACAAAGACAGTGGTGTGGTAATTGTTGCCCTACCACATCCCAAAGCTGAGATATAGGGACATGTTGTGCTGCATAAAATGTATAACTGTAAATTTCATGATGGGATTCCTACTTCCAGTGAAGCTAGGTAAACACAAGAGTAGAAGGGTGCGATCAGAAAAGCCTAGTCAGTCCAATATATCCTACATTGCATCTGTATATTGCTTTATTGGACATATAACAAGCTCATGAATTTAATTACAATATATTTAACACCAATAAACCTATTGAGAGAAAATCCCAGTTACGTAAGTCCTCATATCTCAGCCTTGGGATGAGATAGGCTGAAAATAATCACACCCCTGTGTAAGTCAGGACCTGCTTAATCAACATCGTGAGTTTGGAAGAAATTTGAGACGGTCAAAAATTTAGTCTAAAAAAACACAAACCCCTTAGTGTTTTTTTGGGTGAAATATGTGACCTCCTCAGATCTTCTTCAAACCCACACCGTGTGTCAGGGAGGTCCTGACAAAGACAGTGGTGTGGTAATTGTTGCCCTACCACATCCCAAAGCTGAGATATAGGGACATGTTTTGCTGCATAAAATGTATAACTGTAAATTTCATGATGGGATTCCTACTTCCAGTGAAGCTAGGTAAACACAAGAGTAGAAGGGTGCGATCAGAAAAGCCTAGTCAGTCCAATATATCCTACATTGCATCTGTATATTGCTTTATGGGACATATAACAAGCTCATGAATTTAATTACAATATATTTAACACCAATAAACCTATTGAGAGAAAATCCCAGTTACGTAAGTCCTCATATCTCAGCCTTGGGATGAGATAGGCTGAAAATATCTACACCTTTGTGTAAGTCAGGACCTGCTTAATCAACATCATTTGTTTGGAAGAAATCTCAGACGGTCAAAAATTTAGTCTAAAAAAACACAAAGGGGTACCCCTTAGTGTTTTTTTGGGTGAAATATGTGACCTCCTCAGATCTTCTTCAAACCCACACCGTGTGTCAGGGAGGTCCTGACAAAGACAGTGGTGTGGTAATTGTTGCCCTACCACATCCCAAAGCTGAGATATAGGGACATGTTGTGCTGCATAAAATGTATAACTGTAAATTTCATGATGGGATTCCTACTTCCAGTGAAGCTAGGTAAACCCATGAGTAGAAGGGTGCGATCAGAAAAGCCTAGTCAGTCCAATATATCCTACATTGCATCTGTATTTTGCTTTATTGGACATATAACAAGCTCATGAAATTAATTCCAATATATTCAACACCAATAAACCTATTGAGAGAAAATCCAAGTTACGTTAGTCATCATATCTCAGCTTTGGGATGAGATAGGCTGAAATTAAACACACCCCTGTGTAAGTCAGGACCTGCTTAATCAACATCATTTGTTTGGAAGAAATCTGAGACTGTCAAAAATTTAGTCTAAAAAAACACAAAGGGGTACCCCTTAGTGTTCTTTTTTGGGTGAAAAAAGTGACCTCCTCAGATCTTCTTCAAACCCACACCGTGTGACAGGGAGGTCCTGA
Organism: Hoplias malabaricus; assembly: GCF_029633855.1. Lineage (NCBI taxonomy): Eukaryota > Metazoa > Chordata > Actinopteri > Characiformes > Erythrinidae > Hoplias > Hoplias malabaricus. Next base: position 2,819,829 of record NC_089818.1, read on the forward strand.
CAAAGACAGTGGTGTGGTAATTGTTGCCCTACCACATCCCAAAACTGAGATATAGGGACATGTTGTGCTGCATAAAATGTATAACTGTAAATTTCATGATGGGGTTCCTACTTCCAGTGAAGCTAGGTAAACACAAGAGTAGAAGGGTGCGATCAGAAAAGCCTAGTCAGTCCAATATATCCTACATTGCATCTGTATTTTGCTTTATTGGACATATAACAAGCTCATAAATTTAATTCCAATATATTCAACACCAATAAACCTATTGAGAGAAAATCCAAGTTACGTTAATCCTCATATCTCAGCTTTGGGATGAGATAGGCTGAAAATAATCACACCCCTGTGTAAGTCAGGACCTTCCTAATCAACATCGTGAGTTTGGAAGAAATCTGAGACGGTCAAATATTTAGTCTAAAAAACACAAAGGGGTACCCCTTAGTGTTTTTTGGGTGAAATATGTGACCTCCTCAGATCTTCTTCAAACCCACACCGTGTGTCAGGGAGGTCCTGACGAAGACAGTGGTGTGAAAATTGTTGCCCTACCACATCCCAAAGCTGAGATATAGGGACATGTTGTGCTGCATAAAATGTATAACTGTAAATTTCATGATGGGATTCCTACTTCCAGTAAAGCTAGGTAAAGACATGAGTAGAAGGTTGCGATCAGAAAAGCCTAGTCAGTCCAATATATCCTACATTGCATCTGTATTTTGCTTTATTGGACGTATAACAATTTCATAAATTTAATTCCAATATACTTAACACCTATAAACCTATTGAGAGAAAATCCCAGTTACGTTAGATCTCATATATCCGCTTTGGGATGAGATAGGCTGAATATAATCACACCTTTGTGTAAGTCAGGACCTGCCTAATCAACATCGTGAGTTTGGAAGAAATCTGAGACGGTCAAAAATTTAGTCTAAAAAAACACAATGGGGTACCCCTTAGTGTTTTTTTGGGTGAAATATGTGACCTCCTCAGATCTTCTTCAAACCCACACCGTGTGTCAGGGAGGTCCTGACAAAGACAGTGGTGTCGTAATTGTTGCCCTACCACATCCCAAAACTGAGATATAGGGACATGTTGTGCTGCATAAAATGTATAAATGTAAATTTCATGATGGGATTCCTACTTCCAGTGAAGCTAGGTAAACACAAGAGTAGAAGGGTGCGATCAAAAAAGCCTAGTCAGTCCAATATATCCTACATTGCATCTGTGTTTTGCTTTATTGGATGTATAAAAAGCTCATGAATTTAATTCCAATATATTCAACACCAATAAACCTATTGAGAGTAAATCCCAGTTAAGTTTGTCCTCATATCTCAGCTTTGGGGTGAGATAGGCTGAAATTAATCACACCCCTGTGTAAGTCAGGACCTGCTTAATCAACATCGTGAGTTTGGAAGAAAACTGAGACGGTCAAAAATTTAGTCTAAAAAAACACAAAGGGACACAAACACACAACACTACCCTTAGTGTATTTTTGGGTAAAATATGTGACCTCCTCAGATCTTCTTCAACCCCACACCGTGTGACAGGGAGGTCCTCACAAAGACAGTGGTGTGGTAATTGTTGCCCTACCACATCCCAAAGCTGAGATATAGGGACATGTTGTGCTGCATAAAATGTATAACTGTAAATTTCATGATGGGATTCCTACTTCCAGTGAGGCTAGGTAAACACAAGAGTAGAAGGGTGCGATCAGAAAAGCCTAGTCAGTCCAATATATCCTACATTGCATCTGAATTTTGCTTTATTGGACGTATAACAAGCTCATAAATTTAATTCCAATATATTCAACACCAATAAACCTATTGAGACAAAATCCAAGTTACGTTAATCCTCATATCTCAGCTTTGGGATGAGATAGGCTGAAAATAATCACAGCTTTGTGTAAGTCAGGACCTGCCTAATCAACATCGTGAGTTTGGAAGAAATCTGAAACGGTCAAAAATTTAGTCTAAAAAAACACAATGGGGTACCCCTTAGTGTTTTTTTGGGTGAAATATGTGACCTCCTCAGATCTTCTTCAAACCCACACCGTGTGTCAGGGAGGTCCTGACAAAGACAGTGGTGTCGTAATTGTTGCCCTACCACATCCCAAAACTGAGATATAGGGACATGTTGTGCTGCATAAAATGTATAAATGTAAATTTCATGATGGGATTCCTACTTCCAGTGAAGCTAGGTAAACACAAGAGTAGAAGGGTGCGATCAAAAAAGCCTAGTCAGTCCAATATATCCTACATTGCATCTGTGTTTTGCTTTATTGGATGTATAAAAAGCTCATGAATTTAATTCCAATATATTCAACACCAATAAACCTATTGAGAGTAAATCCCAGTTAAGTTTGTCCTCATATCTCAGCTTTGGGGTGAGATAGGCTGAAATTAATCACACCCCTGTGTAAGTCAGGACCTGCTTAATCAACATCGTGAGTTTGGAAGAAAACTGAGACGGTCAAAAATTTAGTCTAAAAAAACACAAAGGGACACAAACACACAACACTACCCTTAGTGTATTTTTGGGTAAAATATGTGACCTCCTCAGATCTTCTTCAACCCCACACCGTGTGACAGGGAGGTCCTCACAAAGACAGTGGTGTGGTAATTGTTGCCCTACCACATCCCAAAGCTGAGATATAGGGACATGTTGTGCTGCATAAAATGTATAACTGTAAATTTCATGATGGGATTCCTACTTCCAGTGAGGCTAGGTAAACACAAGAGTAGAAGGGTGCGATCAGAAAAGCCTAGTCAGTCCAATATATCCTACATTGCATCTGAATTTTGCTTTATTGGACGTATAACAAGCTCATAAATTTAATTCCAATATATTCAACACCAATAAACCTATTGAGACAAAATCCAAGTTACGTTAATCCTCATATCTCAGCTTTGGGATGAGATAGGCTGAAAATAATCACACCCCTGTGTAAGTCAGGACCTGCTTAATCAACATCGTGAGTTTGGAAGAAAACTGAGACGGTCAAAAATTTAGTCTAAAAAAACACAAAGGGACACAAACACACAACACTACCCTTAGTGTATTTTTGGGTAAAATATGTGACCTCCTCAGATCTTCTTCAACACCACACCGTGTGACAGGGAGGTCCTCACAAAGACAGTGGTTTCGTAATTGTTGCCCTACCACATCCCAAAACTGAGATATAGGGACATGTTGTGCTGCATAAAATGTATAACTGTAAATTTCATGATGGGATTCCTACTTCCAGTGAAGCTAGGTAAAGACATGAGTAGAAGGTTGCGATCAGAAAAGCCTAGTCAATCCAATATATCCTACATTGCATCTGTATTTTGCTTTATTGGACGTATAACAAGCTCATAAATTTAATTCCAATATACTCAACACCAATAAACCTATTGAGAGAAAATCCCAGTTACGTTAGATCTCATATATCCGCTTTGGGATGAGATAGGCTGAAAATAATCACACCTTTGTGTAAGTCAGGACCTGCCTAATCAACATCGTAAGTTTGGAAGAAATCTGAGACGGTCAAAAATTTAGTCTAAAAAAACACAATGGGGTACCCCTTAGTGTTTTTTGGGTGAAATATGTGACCTCCTCAGATCTTCTTCAAACCCACACCGTGTGTCAGGGAGGTCCTGACAAAGACAGTGGTGTGGTAATTGTTTCCCTACCACATCCCAAAGCTGAGATATAGGGACATGTTGTGCTGCATGTAATGTATAACTGTAAATTTCATGATGGGATTCCTACTTCCAGTGAAGCTAGGTAAACACAAGAGTAGAAGGGTGCGATCAGAAAAGCCTAGTCAGTCCAATATATCCTACATTGCATCTGTATTTTGCTTTATTGGACATATAACAAGCTCATAAATTTAATTCCAATATATTCAAACCCAATAAACCTATTGAGAGAAAATCCAAGTTACGTTAATCCTCATATCTCAGCTTTGGGATGAGATAGGCTGAAAATAATCACACCTTTGTGTAAGTCAGGACCTTCCTAATCAACATCGTGAGTTTGGAAGAAATCTGAGACGGTCAAATATTTAGTCTAAAAAACACAAAGGGGTACCCCTAAGTGTTTTTTTGGGTGAAATATGTGACCTCCTCAGATCTTCTTCAAACCCACACCGTGTGTCAGTGAGGTCCTGACAAAGACAGTGGTGTGGTAATTGTTGCCCTACCACATCCCAAAGCTGAGATACAGGGACATGTTGTGCTGCATAAAATGTATAACTGTAAATTTCATGATGGGATTCCTACTTCCAGTGAAGCTAGGTAAAGACATGAGTAGAAGGTTGCGATCAGAAAAGCCTAGTCAGTCCAATATATCCTACATTGCATCTGTATTTTGCTTTATTGGACGTATAACAATTTCATAAATTTAATTCCAATATACTTAACACCTATAAACCTATTGAGAGAAAATCCCAGTTACGTTAGATCTCATATATCCGCTTTGGGATGAGATAGGCTGAATATAATCACACCTTTGTGTAAGTCAGGACCTGCCTAATCAACATCGTGAGTTTGGAAGAAATCTGAGACGGTCAAAAATTTAGTCTAAAAAAACACAATGGGGTACCCCTTAGTGTTTTTTTGGGTGAAATATGTGACCTCCTCAGATCTTCTTCAGACCCACACCGTGTGTCAGGGAGGTCCTGACAAAGACAGTGGTGTCGTAATTGTTGCCCTACCACATCCCAAAACTGAGATATAGGGACATGTTGTGCTGCATAAAATGTATAAATGTAAATTTCATGATGGGATTCCTACTTCCAGTGAAGCTAGGTAAACACAAGAGTAGAAGGGTGCGATCAAAAAAGCCTAGTCAGTCCAATATATCCTACATTGCATCTGTGTTTTGCTTTATTGGATGTATAAAAAGCTCATGAATTTAATTCCAATATATTCAACACCAATAAACCTATTGAGAGTAAATCCCAGTTAAGTTTGTCCTCATATCTCAGCTTTGGGATGAGATAGGCTGAAATTAATCACACCCCTGTGTAAGTCAGGACCTGCTTAATCAACATCGTGAGTTTGGAAGAAAACTGAGACGGTCAAAAATTTAGTCTAAAAAAACACAAAGGGGTACCCCTTAGTGTATTTTTGGGTAAAATATGTGACCTCCTCAGATCTTCTTCAACCCCACACCGTGTGACAGGGAGGTCCTCACAAAGACAGTGGTGTGGTAATTGTTGCCCTACCACATCCCAAAGCTGAGATATAGGGACATGTTGTGCTGCATAAAATGTATAACTGTAAATTTCATGATGGGATTCCTACTTCCAGTGAAGCTAGGTAAACACAAGAGTAGAAGGGTGCGATCAGAAAAGCCTAGTCAGTCCAATATATCCTACATTGCATCTGAATTTTGCTTTATTGGACGTATAACAAGCTCATAAATTTAATTCCAATATATTCAACACCAATAAACCTATTGAGACAAAATCCAAGTTACGTTAATCCTCATATCTCAGCTTTGGGATGAGATAGGCTGAAAATAATAACAGCTTTGTGTAAGTCAGGACCTGCTTAATCAACATTGTGAGTTTGGAAGAAATCTGAAACGGTCAAATATTTAGTCTAAAAAACACAAAGGGGTACCCCTTAGTGTTTTTTTGGGTGAAATATGTGACCTCCTCAGATCTTCTTCAAACCCACACCGTGTGTCAGTGAGGTCCTGACAAAGACAGTGGTGTGGTAATTGTTGCCCTACCACATCCCAAAGCTGAGATACAGGGACATGTTGTGCTGCATAAAATGTATAACTGTAAATTTCATGATGGGATTCCTACTTCCAGTGAAGCTAGGTAAAGACATGAGTAGAAGGTTGCGATCAGAAAAGCCTAGTCAGTCCAATATATCCTACATTGCATCTGTATTTTGCTTTATTGGACGGATAACAATTTCATAAATTTAATTCCAATATACTTAACACCTATCAACCTATTGAGAGAAAATCCCAGTTACGTTAGATCTCATATATCCGCTTTGGGATGAGATAGGCTGAATATAATCACACCTTTGTGTAAGTCAGGACCTGCCTAATCAACATCGTGAGTTTGGAAGAAATCTGAGACGGTCAAAAATTTAGTCTAAAAAAACACAATGGGGTACCCCTTAGTGTTTTTTTGGGTGAAATATGTGACCTCCTCAGATCTTCTTCAGACCCACACCGTGTGTCAGGGAGGTCCTGACAAAGACAGTGGTGTCGTAATTGTTGCCCTACCACATCCCAAAACTGAGATATAGGGACATGTTGTGCTGCATAAAATGTATAAATGTAAATTTCATGATGGGATTCCTACTTCCAGTGAAGCTAGGTAAACACAAGAGTAGAAGGGTGCGATCAAAAAAGCCTAGTCAGTCCAATATATCCTACATTGCATCTGTGTTTTGCTTTATTGGATGTATAAAAAGCTCATGAATTTAATTCCAATATATTCAACACCAATAAACCTATTGAGAGTAAATCCCAGTTAAGTTTGTCCTCATATCTCAGCTTTGGGATGAGATAGGCTGAAATTAATCACACCCCTGTGTAAGTCAGGACCTGCTTAATCAACATCGTGAGTTTGGAAGAAAACTGAGACGGTCAAAAATTTAGTCTAAAAAAACACAAAGGGGTACCCCTTAGTGTATTTTTGGGTAAAATATGTGACCTCCTCAGATCTTCTTCAACCCCACACCGTGTGACAGGGAGGTCCTCACAAAGACAGTGGTGTGGTAATTGTTGCCCTACCACATCCCAAAGCTGAGATATAGGGACATGTTGTGCTGCATAAAATGTATAACTGTAAATTTCATGATGGGATTCCTACTTCCAGTGAAGCTAGGTAAACACAAGAGTAGAAGGGTGCGATCAGAAAAGCCTAGTCAGTCCAATATATCCTACATTGCATCTGAATTTTGCTTTATTGGACGTATAACAAGCTCATAAATTTAATTCCAATATATTCAACACCAATAAACCTATTGAGACAAAATCCAAGTTACGTTAATCCTCATATCTCAGCTTTGGGATGAGATAGGCTGAAAATAATCACACCCCTGTGTAAGTTAGGACCTGCTTAATCAACATTGTGAGTTTGGAAGAAATCTGAGGCGGTCAAAAACTTTAGTCTAAAAAAACACAAAGGGGTACCCCTTAGTGTTTTTTTGGGTGAAATATGTGACCTCCTCAGATCTTCTTCAAACCCACACCGTGTGTCAGGGAGGTCCTGACAAAGACAGTGGTGTCGTAATTGTTGCCCTACCACATCCCAAAACTGAGATATAGGGACATGTTGTGCTGCATAAAATGTATAAATGTAAATTTCATGATGGGATTCCTACTTCCAGTGAAGCTAGGTAAACACAAGAGTAGAAGGGTGCGATCAAAAAAGCCTAGTCAGTCCAATATATCCTACATTGCATCTGTGTTTTGCTTTATTGGATGTATAAAAAGCTCATGATATTAATTCCAATATATTCAACACCAATAAACCTATTGAGAGTAAATCCCAGTCAAGTTTGTCCTCATATCTCAGCTTTGGGATGAGATAGGCTGAAATTAATCACACCCCTGTGTAAGTCAGGACCTGCTTAATCAACATCGTGAGTTTGGAAGAAAACTGAGACGGTCAAAAATTTAGTCTAAAAAAACACAAAGGGGTACCCCTTAGTGTATTTTTGGGTAAAATATGTGACCTCCTCAGATCTTCTTCAACCCCACACCGTGTGACAGGGAGGTCCTCACAAAGACAGTGGTGTGGTAATTGTTGCCCTACCACATCCCAAAGCTGAGATATAGGGACATGTTGTGCTGCATAAAATGTATAACTGTAAATTTCATGATGGGATTCCTACTTCCAGTGAAGCTAGGTAAACACAAGAGTAGAAGGGTGCGATCAGAAAAGCCTAGTCAGTCCAATATATCCTACATTGCATCTGAATTTTGCTTTATTGGATGTATAACAAGCTCATAAATTTAATTCCAATATATTCAACACCAATAAACCTATTGAGAGAAAATCCAAGTTACGTTAATCCTCATATCTCAGCTTTGGGTTGAGATAGGCTGAAAATAATCACACCCCTGTGTAAGTCAGGACCTGCTTAATCAACATCGTGAGTTTGGAAGAAATCTGAAACGGTCAAAAATTTAGTCTAAAAAAACACAAAGGGGTACCCCTTAGTGTTTTTTTGGGGGAAATATGTGACCTCCTCAGATCTTCTTCAACCCCACATCGTGTGTCAGGGAGGTCCTCACAAAGACAGTGGTGTGGTAATTATTGCCCTACCACGTCCCAAAACTGAGATATAGGGACATGTTGTGCTGCATAAAATGTATAAATGTAAATTTCATGATGGGATTCCTACTTCCAGTGAAGCTAGGTAAACACAAGAGTAGAAGGGTGCGATCAGAAAAGCCTAGTCAGTCCAATATATCCTACATTGCATCTGAATTTTGCTTTATTGGACGTATAACAAGCTCATAAATTTAATTCCAATATATTCAACACCAATAAACCTATTGAGACAAAATCCAAGTTACGTTAATCCTCATATCTCAGCTTTGGGATGAGATAGGCTGAAAATAATAACAGCTTTGTGTAAGTCAGGACCTGCTTAATCAACATTGTGAGTTTGGAAGAAATCTGAAACGGTCAAAAATTTAGTCTAAAAAAACACAAAGGGGTACCCCTTAGTGTTTTTTTGGGTGAAATATGTGACCTCCTCAGATCTTCTTCAACACCACACCGTGTGACAGGGAGGTCCTCACAAAGACAGTGGTTTCGTAATTGTTGCCCTACCACATCCCAAAGCTGAGATATAGGGACATGTTGTGCTGCATGTAATGTATAACTGTAAATTTCATGATTGGATTCCTACTTCCAGTGAAGCTAGGTAAACACAAGAGTAGAAGGGTGCGATCAGAAAAGCCTAGTCAGTCCAATAAACTCTACAATGCATCTGTATTTTGCTTTATTGGACGTTCAACATGTTCATAAATTTAGATCCAATATATTTAACACCAATAAACCTATTGAGAGAAAATCCCAGTTATGTAAGTCCTCATATCTCAGCCTTGGGATGAGATAGGCTGAAAATAATCACACCCCTGTGTAAGTTAGGACCTGCTTAATCAACATTGTGAGTTTGGAAGAAATCTGAGGCGGTCAAAAACTTTAATCTAAAAAAACACAAAGGGGTACCCCTTAGTGTTTTTTTGGGTGAAATATGTGACCTCCTCAGATCTTCTTCAAACCCACACCGTGTGTCAGGGAGGTCCTGACAAAGACAGTGGTGTCGTAATTGTTGCCCTACCACATCCCAAAACTGAGATATAGGGACATGTTGTGCTGCATAAAATGTATAAATGTAAATTTCATGATGGGATTCCTACTTCCAGTGAAGCTAGGTAAACACAAGAGTAGAAGGGTGCGATCAAAAAAGCCTAGTCAGTCCAATATATCCTACATTGCATCTGTGTTTTGCTTTATTGGATGTATAAAAAGCTCATGAATTTAATTCCAATATATTCAACACCAATAAACCTATTGAGAGTAAATCCCAGTTAAGTTTGTCCTCATATCTCAGCTTTGGGATGAGATAGGCTGAAATTAATCACACCCCTGTGTAAGTCAGGACCTGCTTAATCAACATCGTGAGTTTGGAAGAAAACTGAGACGGTCAAAAATTTAGTCTAAAAAAACACAAAGGGGTACCCCTTAGTGTATTTTTGGGTAAAATATGTGACCTCCTCAGATCTTCTTCAACCCCACACCGTGTGACAGGGAGGTCCTCACAAAGACAGTGGTGTGGTAATTGTTGCCCTACCACATCCCAAAGCTGAGATATAGGGACATGTTGTGCTGCATAAAATGTATAACTGTAAATTTCATGATGGGATTCCTACTTCCAGTGAAGCTAGGTAAACACAAGAGTAGAAGGGTGCGATCAGAAAAGCCTAGTCAGTCCAATATATCCTACATTGCATCTGAATTTTGCTTTATTGGATGTATAACAAGCTCATAAATTTAATTCCAATATATTCAACACCAATAAACCTATTGAGAGAAAATCCAAGTTACGTTAATCCTCATATCTCAGCTTTGGGTTGAGATAGGCTGAAAATAATCACAGCTTTGTGTAAGTCAGGACCTGCTTAATCAACATCGTGAGTTTGGAAGAAATCTGAAACGGTCAAAAATTTTGTCTAAAAAAACACAAAGGGGTACCCCTTAGTGTTTTTTTGGGTGAAATATGTGACCTCCTCAGATCTTCTTCAACCCCACACCGTGTGACAGGGAGGTCCTCACAAAGACAGTGGTGTCGTAATTGTTGCCCTACCACATCCCAAAACTGAGATATAGGGACATGTTGTGCTGCATAAATTGTATAAATAAAAATTTCATGATGGGATTCCTACTTCCAGTGAAGCTAGGTAAACACAAGAGTAGAAGGGTGCGATCAGAAAAGCCTAGTCAGTCCAATATATCCTACATTGCATCTGAATTTTGCTTTATTGGACGTATAACAAGCTCATAAATTTAATTCCAATATATTCAACACCAATAAACCTATTGAGAGAAAATCCAAGTTACGTTAATCCTCATATCTCAGCTTTGGGATGAGATAGGCTGAAAATAATCACACCCCTGTGTAAGTCAGGACCTTCCTAATCAACATCGTGAGTTTAGAAGAAATCTGAGACGGTCAAATATTTAGTCTAAAAAACACAAAGGGGTACCCCTTAGTGTTTTTTTGGGTGAAATATGTGACCTCCTCAGATCTTCTTCAAACCCACACCGTGTGTCAGGGAGGTCCTGACGAAGACAGTGGTGTGGTAATTGTTGCCCTACCACATCCCAAAGCTGAGATACAGGGACATGTTTTGCTGCATAAAATGTATAACTGTAAATTTCATGATGGGATTCCTACTTCCAGTGAAGCTAGGTAAACACAAGAGTAGAAGGGTGCGATCAGAAAAGCCTAGTCAGTCCAATATATCCTACATTGCATCTGTATTTTGCTTTATTGGACGTATAACAATTTCATAAATTTAATTCCAATATACTCAGCACCAATAAACCTATTGAGAGAAAATCCCAGTTACGTTAGATCTCATATATCCGCTTTGGGATGAGATAGGCTGAATATAATCACACCTTTGTGTAAGTCAGGACCTGCCTAATCAACATCGTGAGTTTGGAAGAAATCTGAGGCGGTCAAAAACTTTAGTCTAAAAAAACACAAAGGGGTACCCCTTAGTGTTTTTTTGGGTGAAATATGTGACCTCCTCAGATGTTCTTCAAACCCACACCGTGTGTCAGGGAGGTCCTGACAAAGACAGTGGTGTCGTAATTGTTGCCCTACCACATCCCAAAACTGAGATATAGGGACATGTTGTGCTGCATAAAATGTATAAATGTAAATTTCATGATGGGATTCCTACTTCCAGTGAAGCTAGGTAAACACAAGAGTAGAAGGGTGCGATCAAAAAAGCCTAGTCAGTCCAATATATCCTACATTGCATCTGTGTTTTGCTTTATTGGATGTATAAAAAGCTCATGAATTTAATTCCAATATATTCAACACCAATAAACCTATTGAGAGTAAATCCCAGTTAAGTTTGTCCTCATATCTCAGCTTTGGGATGAGATAGGCTGAAATTAATCACACCCCTGTGTAAGTCAGGACCTGCTTAATCAACATCGTGAGTTTGGAAGAAAACTGAGACGGTCAAAAATTTAGTCTAAAAAAACACAAAGGGGTACCCCTTAGTGTATTTTTGGGTAAAATATGTGACCTCCTCAGATCTTCTTCAACCCCACACCGTGTGACAGGGAGGTCCTCACAAAGACAGTGGTGTCGTAATTGTTGCCCTACCACATCCCAAAGCTGAGATATAGGGACATGTTGTGCTGCATAAAATGTATAACTGTAAATTTCATGATGGGATTCCTACTTCCAGTGAAGCTAGGTAAACACAAGAGTAGAAGGGTGCGATCAGAAAAGCCTAGTCAGTCCAATATATCCTACATTGCATCTGAATTTTGCTTTATTGGACGTATAACAAGCTCATAAATTTAATTCCAATATATTCAACACCAATAAACCTATTGAGACAAAATCCAAGTTACGTTAATCCTCATATCTCAGCTTTGGGATGAGATAGGCTGAAAATAATAACAGCTTTGTGTAAGTCAGGACCTGCTTAATCAACATTGTGAGTTTGGAAGAAATCTGAAACGGTCAAAAATTTAGTCTAAAAAAACACAAAGGGGTACCCCTTAGTGTTTTTTTGGGTGAAATATGTGACCTCCTCAGATCTTCTTCAACCCCACACCGTGTGACAGGGAGGTCCTCACAAAGACAGTGGTGTCGTAATTGTTGCCCTACCACATCCCAAAGCTGAGATATAGGGACATGTTGTGCTGCATGTAATGTATAACTGTAAATTTCATGATTGGATTCCTACTTCCAGTGAAGCTAGGTAAACACAAGAGTAGAAGGGTGCGATCAGAAAAGCCTAGTCAGTCCAATAACCTCTACAATGCATCTGTATTTTGCTTTATTGGACGTTCAACATGTTCATAAATTTAGATCCAATATATTTAACACCAATAAACCTATTGAGAGAAAATCCCAGTTATGTAAGTCCTCATATCTCAGCCTTGGGATGAGATAGGCTGAAAATAATCACACCCCTGTGTAAGTTAGGACCTGCTTAATCAACATTGTGAGTTTGGAAGAAATCTGAGGCGGTCAAAAACTTTAATCTAAAAAAACACAAAGGGGTACCCCTTAGTGTTTTTTTGGGTGAAATATGTGACCTCCTCAGATCTTCTTCAAACCCACACCGTGTGTCAGGGAGGTCCTGACAAAGACAGTGGTGTCGTAATTGTTGCCCTACCACATCCCAAAACTGAGATATAGGGACATGTTGTGCTGCATAAAATGTATAAATGTAAATTTCATGATGGGATTCCTACTTCCAGTGAAGCTAGGTAAACACAAGAGTAGAAGGGTGCGATCAAAAAAGCCTAGTCAGTCCAATATATCCTACATTGCATCTGTGTTTTGCTTTATTGGATGTATAAAAAGCTCATGAATTTAATTCCAATATATTCAACACCAATAAACCTATTGAGAGTAAATCCCAGTTAAGTTTGTCCTCATATCTCAGCTTTGGGATGAGATAGGCTGAAATTAATCACACCCCTGTGTAAGTCAGGACCTGCTTAATCAACATCGTGAGTTTGGAAGAAAACTGAGACGGTCAAAAATTTAGTCTAAAAAAACACAAAGGGGTACCCCTTAGTGTATTTTTGGGTAAAATATGTGACCTCCTCAGATCTTCTTCAACCCCACACCGTGTGACAGGGAGGTCCTCACAAAGACAGTGGTGTGGTAATTGTTGCCCTACCACATCCCAAAGCTGAGATATAGGGACATGTTGTGCTGCATAAAATGTATAACTGTAAATTTCATGATGGGATTCCTACTTCCAGTGAAGCTAGGTAAACACAAGAGTAGAAGGGTGCGATCAGAAAAGCCTAGTCAGTCCAATATATCCTACATTGCATCTGAATTTTGCTTTATTGGATGTATAACAAGCTCATAAATTTAATTCCAATATATTCAACACCAATAAACCTATTGAGAGAAAATCCAAGTTACGTTAATCCTCATATCTCAGCTTTGGGATGAGATAGGCTGAAAATAATCACACCCCTGTGTAAGTCAGGACCTTCCTAATCAACATCGTGAGTTTAGAAGAAATCTGAGACGGTCAAATATTTAGTCTAAAAAACACAAAGGGGTACCCCTTAGTGTTTTTTTGGGTGAAATATGTGACCTCCTCAGATCTTCTTCAAACCCACACCGTGTGTCAGGGAGGTCCTGACGAAGACAGTGGTGTGGTAATTGTTGCCCTACCACATCCCAAAGCTGAGATACAGGGACATGTTTTGCTGCATAAAATGTATAACTGTAAATTTCATGATGGGATTCCTACTTCCAGTGAAGCTAGGTAAACACAAGAGTAGAAGGGTGCGATCAGAAAAGCCTAGTCAGTCCAATATATCCTACATTGCATCTGTATTTTGCTTTATTGGACGTATAACAATTTCATAAATTTAATTCCAATATACTCAGCACCAATAAACCTATTGAGAGAAAATCCCAGTTACGTTAGATCTCATATATCCGCTTTGGGATGAGATAGGCTGAATATAATCACACCTTTGTGTAAGTCAGGACCTGCCTAATCAACATCGTGAGTTTGGAAGAAATCTGAGGCGGTCAAAAACTTTAGTCTAAAAAAACACAAAGGGGTACCCCTTAGTGTTTTTTTGGGTGAAATATGTGACCTCCTCAGATGTTCTTCAAACCCACACCGTGTGTCAGGGAGGTCCTGACAAAGACAGTGGTGTCGTAATTGTTGCCCTACCACATCCCAAAACTGAGATATAGGGACATGTTGTGCTGCATAAAATGTATAAATGTAAATTTCATGATGGGATTCCTACTTCCAGTGAAGCTAGGTAAACACAAGAGTAGAAGGGTGCGATCAAAAAAGCCTAGTCAGTCCAATATATCCTACATTGCATCTGTGTTTTGCTTTATTGGATGTATAAAAAGCTCATGAATTTAATTCCAATATATTCAACACCAATAAACCTATTGAGAGTAAATCCCAGTTAAGTTTGTCCTCATATCTCAGCTTTGGGATGAGATAGGCTGAAATTAATCACACCCCTGTGTAAGTCAGGACCTGCTTAATCAACATCGTGAGTTTGGAAGAAAACTGAGACGGTCAAAAATTTAGTCTAAAAAAACACAAAGGGGTACCCCTTAGTGTATTTTTGGGTAAAATATGTGACCTCCTCAGATCTTCTTCAACCCCACACCGTGTGACAGGGAGGTCCTCACAAAGACAGTGGTGTCGTAATTGTTGCCCTACCACATCCCAAAGCTGAGATATAGGGACATGTTGTGCTGCATAAAATGTATAACTGTAAATTTCATGATGGGATTCCTACTTCCAGTGAAGCTAGGTAAACACAAGAGTAGAAGGGTGCGATCAGAAAAGCCTAGTCAGTCCAATATATCCTACATTGCATCTGAATTTTGCTTTATTGGACGTATAACAAGCTCATAAATTTAATTCCAATATATTCAACACCAATAAACCTATTGAGACAAAATCCAAGTTACGTTAATCCTCATATCTCAGCTTTGGGATGAGATAGGCTGAAAATAATAACAGCTTTGTGTAAGTCAGGACCTGCTTAATCAACATTGTGAGTTTGGAAGAAATCTGAAACGGTCAAAAATTTAGTCTAAAAAAACACAAAGGGGTACCCCTTAGTGTTTTTTTGGGTGAAATATGTGACCTCCTCAGATCTTCTTCAACACCACACCGTGTGACAGGGAGGTCCTCACAAAGACAGTGGTTTCGTAATTGTTGCCCTACCACATCCCAAAGCTGAGATATAGGGACATGTTGTGCTGCATGTAATGTATAACTGTAAATTTCATGATGGGATTCCTACTTCCAGTGAAGCTAGGTAAACACAAGAGTAGAAGGGTGCGATCAGAAAAGCCTAGTCAGTCCAATAAACTCTACAATGCATCTGTATTTTGCTTTATTGGACGTTCAACATGTTCATAAATTTAGATCCAATATATTTAACACCAATAAACCTATTGAGAGAAAATCCCAGTTATGTAAGTCCTCATATCTCAGCCTTGGGATGAGATAGGCTGAAAATAATCACACCCCTGTGTAAGTTAGGACCTGCTTAATCAACATTGTGAGTTTGGAAGAAATCTGAGGCGGTCAAAAACTTTAGTCTAAAAAAACACAAAGGGGTACCCCTTAGTGTTTTTTTGGGTGAAATATGTGACCTCCTCAGATCTTCTTCAAACCCACACCGTGTGTCAGGGAGGTCCTGACAAAGACAGTGGTGTCGTAATTGTTGCCCTACCACATCCCAAAACTGAGATATAGGGACATGTTGTGCTGCATAAAATGTATAAATGTAAATTTCATGATGGGATTCCTACTTCCAGTGAAGCTAGGTAAACACAAGAGTAGAAGGGTGCGATCAGAAAAGCCTAGTCAGTCCAATAAACTCTACAATGCATCTGTATTTTGCTTTATTGGACGTTCAACAAGTTCATAAATTTAGATCCAATATATTTAACACCAATAAACCTATTGAGAGAAAATCCCAGTTATGTAAGTCCTCATATCTCAGCCTTGGGATGAGATAGGCTGAAAATAATCACACCACTGTGTAAGTTAGGACCTGCTTAATCAACATTGTGAGTTTGGAAGAAATCTGAGGCGGTCAAAAACTTTAGTCTAAAAAAACACAAAGGGGTACCCCTTAGTGTTTTTTTGGGTGAAATATGTGACCTCCTCAGATCTTCTTCAAACCCACACCGTGTGTCAGGGAGGTCCTGACAAAGACAGTGGTGTCGTAATTGTTGCCCTACCACATCCCAAAACTGAGATATAGGGACATGTTGTGCTGCATAAAATGTATAAATGTAAATTTCATGATGGGATTCCTACTTCCAGTGAAGCTAGGTAAACACAAGAGTAGAAGGGTGCGATCAAAAAAGCCTAGTCAGTCCAATATATCCTACATTGCATCTGTGTTTTGCTTTATTGGATGTATAAAAAGCTCATGATATTAATTCCAATATATTCAACACCAATAAACCTATTGAGAGTAAATCCCAGTTAAGTTTGTCCTCATATCTCAGCTTTGGGATGAGATAGGCTGAAATTAATCACACCCCTGTGTAAGTCAGGACCTGCTTAGTCAACATCGTGAGTTTGGAAGAAAACTGAGACGGTCAAAAATTTAGTCTAAAAAAACACAAAGGGGTACCCCTTAGTGTTTTTTTGGGTGAAATATGTGACCTCCTCAGATCTTCTTCAACACCACACCGTGTGACAGGGAGGTCCTCACAAAGACAGTGGTTTCGTAATTGTTGCCCTACCACATCCCAAAACTGAGATATAGGGACATGTTGTGCTGCATAAAATGTATAACTGTAAATTTCATGATGGGATTCCTACTTCCAGTGAAGCTAGGTAAAGACATGAGTAGAAGGTTGCGATCAGAAAAGCCTAGTCAATCCAATATATCCTACATTGCATCTGTATTTTGCTTTATTGGACGTATAACAAGCTCATAAATTTAATTCCAATATACTCAACACCAATAAACCTATTGAGAGAAAATCCCAGTTACGTTAGATCTCATATATCCACTTTGGGATGAGATAGGCTGAAAATAATCACACCTTTGTGTAAGTCAGGACCTGCCTAATCAACATCGTGAGTTTGGAAGAAATCTGAGACGGTCAAAAATTTAGTCTAAAAAAAAAATGGGGTACCCCTTAGTGTTTTTTGGGTGAAATATGTGACCTCCTCAGATCTTCTTCAAACCCACACCGTGTGTCAGGGAGGTCCTGACAAAGACAGTGGTGTGGTAATTGTTTCCCTACCACATCCCAAAGCTGAGATATAGGGACATGTTGTGCTGCATGTAATGTATAACTGTAAATTTCATGATGGGATTCCTACTTCCAGTGAAGCTAGGTAAACACAAGAGTAGAAGGGTGCGATCAGAAAAGCCTAGTCAGTCCAATATATCCTACATTGCATCTGTATTTTGCTTTATTGGACATATAACAAGCTCATAAATTTAATTCCAATATATTCAAACCCAATAAACCCATTGAGAGAAAATCCCAGTTAAGTTTGTCCTCATATCTCAGCTTTGGGATGAGATAGGCTGAAAATAATCACACCCCTGTGTAAGTCAGGACCTGCTTAATCAACATTGTGAGTTTGGAAGAAATCTGAAACGGTCAAAAATTTAGTCTAAAAAAACACAAAGGGGTACCCCTTAGTGTTTTTTTGGGTGAAATATGTGACCTCCTCAGATCTTCTTCAACACCACACCGTGTGACAGGGAGGTCCTCACAAAGACAGTGGTTTCGTAATTGTTGCCCTACCACATCCCAAAACTGAGATATAGGGACATGTTGTGCTGCATAAAATGTATAACTGTAAATTTCATGATGGGATTCCTACTTCCAGTGAAGCTAGGTAAACACAAGAGTAGAAGGGTGCGATCAAAAAAGCCTAGTCAGTCCAATATATCCTACATTGCATCTGTGTTTTGCTTTATTGGACATATAACAAGCTCATAAATTTAATTCCAATATATTCAACACCAATAAACTTAATGAGAGAAAATCCAAGTTACGTTAATCATCATATCTCAGCTTTGGGATGAGATAGGCTGAAAATAATCACACCCCTGTGTAAGTCAGGACCTTCCTAATCAACATCGTGAGTTTAGAAGAAATCTGAGACGGTCAAATATTTAGTCTAAAAAACACAAAGGGGTACCCCTTAGTGTTTTTTTGGGTGAAATATGTGACCTCCTCAGATCTTCTTCAAACCCACACCGTGTGTCAGGGAGGTCCTGACGAAGACAGTGGTGTGGTAATTGTTGCCCTACCACATCCCAAAGCTGAGATACAGGGACATGTTTTGCTGCATAAAATGTATAACTGTAAATTTCATGATGGGATTCCTACTTCCAGTGAAGCTAGGTAAACACAAGAGTAGAAGGGTGCGATCAGAAAAGCCTAGTCAGTCCAATATATCCTACATTGCATCTGTATTTTGCTTTATTGGACGTATAACAATTTCATAAATTTAATTCCAATATACTCAGCACCAATAAACCTATTGAGAGAAAATCCCAGTTACGTTAGATCTCATATATCCGCTTTGGGATGAGATAGGCTGAATATAATCACACCTTTGTGTAAGTCAGGACCTGCCTAATCAACATCGTGAGTTTGGAAGAAATCTGAGACGGTCAAAAATTTAGTCTAAAAAAACACAATGGGGTACCCCTTAGTGTTTTTTTGGGTGAAATATGTGACCTCCTCAGATCTTCTTCAACCCCACACCGTGTGACAGGGAGGTCCTCACAAAGACAGTGGTGTCGTAATTGTTGCCCTACCACATCCCAAAACTGAGATATAGGGACATGTTGTGCTGCATAAAATGTATAAATAAAAATTTCATGATGGGATTCCTACTTCCAGTGAAGCTAGGTAAACACAAGAGTAGAAGGGTGCGATCAAAAAAGCCTAGTCAGTCCAATATATCCTACATTGCATCTGTGTTTTGCTTTATTGGATGTATAAAAAGCTCATGAATTTAATTCCAATATATTCAACACCAATAAACCTATTGAGAGAAAATTCCAGTTAAGTTTGTCCTCATATCTCAGCTTTGGGATGAGATAGGCTGAAATTAATCACACCCCTGTGTAAGTCAGGACCTGCTTAATCAACATCGTGAGTTTGGAAGAAATCTGAGACGGTCAAAAATTTAGTCTAAAAAAACACAAAGGGGTACCCCCTAGTGTATTTTTGGGTAAAATATGTGACCTCCTCAGATCTTCTTCAACCCCACACCGTGTGACAGGGAGGTCCTCACAAAGACAGTGGTGTGGTAATTGTTGCCCTACCACATCCCAAAGCTGAGATATAGGGACATGTTGTGCTGCATAAAATGTATAACTGTAAATTTCATGATGGGATTCCTACTTCCAGTGAAGCTAGGTAAACACAAGAGTAGAAGGGTGCGATCAGAAAAGCCTAGTCAGTCCAATATATCCTACATTGCATCTGAATTTTGCTTTATTGGACGTATAACAAGCTCATAAATTTAATTCCAATATATTCAACACCAATAAACCTATTGAGACAAAATCCAAGTTACGTTAATCCTCATATCTCAGCTTTGGGATGAGATAGGCTGAAAATAATAACAGCTTTGTGTAAGTCAGGACCTGCTTAATCAACATTGTGAGTTTGGAAGAAATCTGAAACGGTCAAAAATTTAGTCTAAAAAAACACAATGGGGTACCCCTTAGTGTTTTTTGGGTGAAATATGTGACCTCCTCAGATCTTCTTCAACACCACACCGTGTGACAGGGAGGTCCTCACAAAGACAGTGGTTTCGTAATTGTTGCCCTACCACATCCCAAAACTGAGATATAGGGACATGTTGTGCTGCATAAAATGTATAACTGTAAATTTCATGATGGGATTCCTACTTCCAGTGAAGCTAGGTAAAGACATGAGTAGAAGGTTGCGATCAGAAAAGCCTAGTCAATCCAATATATCCTACATTGCATCTGTATTTTGCTTTATTGGACGTATAACAAGCTCATAAATTTAATTCCAATATACTCAACACCAATAAACCTATTGAGAGAAAATCCCAGTTACGTTAGTTCTCATATATCCGCTTTGGGATGAGATAGGCTGAAAATAATCACACCTTTGTGTAAGTCAGGACCTGCCTAATCAACATCGTGAGTTTGGAAGAAATCTGAGACGGTCAAAAATTTAGTCTAAAAAAACACAATGGGGTACCCCTTAGTGTTTTTTGGGTGAAATATGTGACCTCCTCAGATCTTCTTCAAACCCACACCGTGTGTCAGGGAGGTCCTGACAAAGACAGTGGTGTGGTAATTGTTTCCCTACCACATCCCAAAGCTGAGATATAGGGACATGTTGTGCTGCATGTAATGTATAACTGTAAATTTCATGATGGGATTCCTACTTCCAGTGAAGCTAGGTAAACACAAGAGTAGAAGGGTGCGATCAGAAAAGCCTAGTCAGTCCAATATATCCTACATTGCATCTGTATTTTGCTTTATTGGACATATAACAAGCTCATAAATTTAATTCCAATATATTCAAACCCAATAAACCTATTGAGAGAAAATCCCAGTTAAGTTTGTCCTCATATCTCAGCTTTGGGATGAGATAGGCTGAAAATAATCACACCACTGTGTAAGTCAGGACCTGCTTAATCAACATTGTGAGTTTGTAAGAAATCTGAAACGGTCAAAAATTTAGTCTAAAAAAACACAAAGGGGTACCCCTTAGTGTTTTTTTGGGTGAAATATGTGACCTCCTCAGATCTTCTTGAACCCCACACCGTGTGACAGGGAGGTCCTCACAAAGACAGTGGTGTCGTAATTGTTGCCCTACCACATCCCAAAACTGAGATATAGGGACATGTTGTGCTGCATAAAATGTATAACTGTAAATTTCATGATGGGATTCCTACTTCCAGTGAAGCTAGGTAAACACAAGAGTAGAAGGGTGCGATCAAAAAAGCCTAGTCAGTCCAATATATCCTACATTGCATCTGTGTTTTGCTTTATTGGACATATAACAAGCTCATAAATTTAATTCCAATATATTCAACACCAATAAACCTATTGAGAGAAAATCCAAGTTACGTTAGTCATCATATCTCAGCTTTGGGATGAGATAGGCTTAAAATAATCACACCACTGTGTAAGTCAGGACCTTCCTAATCAACATCGTGAGTTTAGAAGAAATCTGAGACGGTCAAATATTTAGTCTAAAAAACACAAAGGGGTACCCCTTAGTGTTTTTTTGGGTGAAATATGTGACCTCCTCAGATCTTCTTCAAACCCACACCGTGTGTCAGGGAGGTCCTGACGAAGACAGTGGTGTGGTAATTGTTGCCCTACCACATCCCAAAGCTGAGATACAGGGACATGTTTTGCTGCATAAAATGTATAACTGTAAATTTCATGATGGGATTCCTACTTCCAGTGAAGCTAGGTAAACACAAGAGTAGAAGGGTGCGATCAGAAAAGCCTAGTCAGTCGAATATATCCTACATTGCATCTGTATTTTGCTTTATTGGACGTATAACAATTTCATAAATTTAATTCCAATATACTCAGCACCAATAAACCTATTGAGAGAAAATCCCAGTTACGTTAGATCTCATATATCCGCTTTGGGATGAGATAGGCTGAATATAATAACACCTTTGTGTAAGTCAGGACCTGCCTAATCAACATCGTGAGTTTGGAAGAAATCTGAGACGGTCAAAAATTTAGTCTAAAAAAACACAATGGGGTACCCCTTAGTGTTTTTTTGGGTGAAATATGTGACCTCCTCAGATCTTCTTCAAACCCACACCGTGTGTCAGGGAGGTCCTGACAAAGACAGTGGTGTGGTAATTGTTTCCCTACCACATCCCAAAGCTGAGATATAGGGACATGTTGTGCTGCATGTAATGTATAACTGTAAATTTCATGATGGGATTCCTACTTCCAGTGAAGCTAGGTAAACACAAGAGTAGAAGGGTGCGATCAGAAAAGCCTAGTCAGTCCAATATATCCTACATTGCATCTGTATTTTGCTTTATTGGACATATAACAAGCTCATAAATTTAATTCCAATATATTCAACACCAATAAACCTATTGAGAGAAAATCCCAGTTAAGTTTGTCCTCATATCTCAGCTTTGGGATGAGATAGGCTGAAAATAATCACACCACTGTGTAAGTCAGGACCTGCTTAATCAACATCGTGAGTTTGGAAGAAATCTGAAACGGTCAAAAATTTAGTCTAAAAAAACACAAAGGGGTACCCCTTAGTGTTTTTTTGGGTGAAATATGTGACCTCCTCAGATCTTCTTCAACCCCACACCGTGTGACAGGGAGGTCCTCACAAAGACAGTGGTGTCGTAATTGTTGCCCTACCACATCCCAAAACTGAGATATAGGGACATGTTGTGCTGCATAAAATGTATAAATAAAAATTTCATGATGGGATTCCTACTTCCAGTGAAGCTAGGTAAACACAAGAGTAGAAGGGTGCGATCAAAAAAGCCTAGTCAGTCCAATATATCCTACATTGCATCTGTGTTTTGCTTTATTGGATGTATAAAAAGCTCATGAATTTAATTCCAATATATTCAACACCAATAAACCTATTGAGAGAAAATTCCAGTTAAGTTTGTCCTCATATCTCAGCTTTGGGATGAGATAGGCTGAAATTAATCACACCCCTGTGTAAGTCAGGACCTGCTTAATCAACATCGTGAGTTTGGAAGAAATCTGAGACGGTCAAAAATTTAGTCTAAAAAAACACAAAGGGGTACCCCTTAATGTTTTTTTGGGTGAAATATGTGACCTCCTCAGATCTTCTTCAACCCCACACCGTGTGTCAGGGAGGTCCTGACAAAGACAGTGGTGTGGTAATTGTTTCCCTACCACATCCCAAAGCTGAGATATAGGGACATGTTGTGCTGCATGTAATGTATAACTGTAAATTTCATGATGGGATTCCTACTTCCAGTGAAGCTAGGTAAACACAAGAGTAGAAGGGTGCGATCAGAAAAGCCTAGTCAGTCCAATATATCCT
Organism: Hoplias malabaricus; assembly: GCF_029633855.1. Lineage (NCBI taxonomy): Eukaryota > Metazoa > Chordata > Actinopteri > Characiformes > Erythrinidae > Hoplias > Hoplias malabaricus. The sequence continues at coordinate 2,843,135 of NC_089818.1, forward strand.
ACATTGCATCTGTATTTTGCTTTATTGGACATATAACAAGCTCATAAATTTAATTCCAATATATTCAAACCCAATAAACCTATTGAGAGAAAATCCCAGTTAAGTTTGTCCTCATATCTCAGCTTTGGGATGAGATAGGCTGAAAATAATCACACCACTGTGTAAGTCAGGACCTGCTTAATCAACATTGTGAGTTTGTAAGAAATCTGAAACGGTCAAAAATTTAGTCTAAAAAAACACAAAGGGGTACCCCTTAGTGTTTTTTTGGGTGAAATATGTGACCTCCTCAGATCTTCTTGAACCCCACACCGTGTGACAGGGAGGTCCTCACAAAGACAGTGGTGTCGTAATTGTTGCCCTACCACATCCCAAAACTGAGATATAGGGACATGTTGTGCTGCATAAAATGTATAACTGTAAATTTCATGATGGGATTCCTACTTCCAGTGAAGCTAGGTAAACACAAGAGTAGAAGGGTGCGATCAAAAAAGCCTAGTCAGTCCAATATATCCTACATTGCATCTGTGTTTTGCTTTATTGGACATATAACAAGCTCATAAATTTAATTCCAATATATTCAACACCAATAAACCTATTGAGAGAAAATCCAAGTTACGTTAGTCATCATATCTCAGCTTTGGGATGAGATAGGCTTAAAATAATCACACCACTGTGTAAGTCAGGACCTTCCTAATCAACATCGTGAGTTTAGAAGAAATCTGAGACGGTCAAATATTTAGTCTAAAAAACACAAAGGGGTACCCCTTAGTGTTTTTTTGGGTGAAATATGTGACCTCCTCAGATCTTCTTCAAACCCACACCGTGTGTCAGGGAGGTCCTGACGAAGACAGTGGTGTGGTAATTGTTGCCCTACCACATCCCAAAGCTGAGATACAGGGACATGTTTTGCTGCATAAAATGTATAACTGTAAATTTCATGATGGGATTCCTACTTCCAGTGAAGCTAGGTAAACACAAGAGTAGAAGGGTGCGATCAGAAAAGCCTAGTCAGTCGAATATATCCTACATTGCATCTGTATTTTGCTTTATTGGACGTATAACAATTTCATAAATTTAATTCCAATATACTCAGCACCAATAAACCTATTGAGAGAAAATCCCAGTTACGTTAGATCTCATATATCCGCTTTGGGATGAGATAGGCTGAATATAATAACACCTTTGTGTAAGTCAGGACCTGCCTAATCAACATCGTGAGTTTGGAAGAAATCTGAGACGGTCAAAAATTTAGTCTAAAAAAACACAATGGGGTACCCCTTAGTGTTTTTTTGGGTGAAATATGTGACCTCCTCAGATCTTCTTCAAACCCACACCGTGTGTCAGGGAGGTCCTGACAAAGACAGTGGTGTGGTAATTGTTTCCCTACCACATCCCAAAGCTGAGATATAGGGACATGTTGTGCTGCATGTAATGTATAACTGTAAATTTCATGATGGGATTCCTACTTCCAGTGAAGCTAGGTAAACACAAGAGTAGAAGGGTGCGATCAGAAAAGCCTAGTCAGTCCAATATATCCTACATTGCATCTGTATTTTGCTTTATTGGACATATAACAAGCTCATAAATTTAATTCCAATATATTCAACACCAATAAACCTATTGAGAGAAAATCCCAGTTAAGTTTGTCCTCATATCTCAGCTTTGGGATGAGATAGGCTGAAAATAATCACACCACTGTGTAAGTCAGGACCTGCTTAATCAACATCGTGAGTTTGGAAGAAATCTGAAACGGTCAAAAATTTAGTCTAAAAAAACACAAAGGGGTACCCCTTAGTGTTTTTTTGGGTGAAATATGTGACCTCCTCAGATCTTCTTCAACCCCACACCGTGTGACAGGGAGGTCCTCACAAAGACAGTGGTGTCGTAATTGTTGCCCTACCACATCCCAAAACTGAGATATAGGGACATGTTGTGCTGCATAAAATGTATAAATAAAAATTTCATGATGGGATTCCTACTTCCAGTGAAGCTAGGTAAACACAAGAGTAGAAGGGTGCGATCAAAAAAGCCTAGTCAGTCCAATATATCCTACATTGCATCTGTGTTTTGCTTTATTGGATGTATAAAAAGCTCATGAATTTAATTCCAATATATTCAACACCAATAAACCTATTGAGAGAAAATTCCAGTTAAGTTTGTCCTCATATCTCAGCTTTGGGATGAGATAGGCTGAAATTAATCACACCCCTGTGTAAGTCAGGACCTGCTTAATCAACATCGTGAGTTTGGAAGAAATCTGAGACGGTCAAAAATTCAGTCTAAAAAAACACAAAGGGGTACCGCTTAGTGTATTTTTGGGTGAAATATGTGACCTCCTCAGATCTTCTTCAACCCCACACCGTGTGACAGGGAGGTCCTCACAAAGACAGTGGTGTGGTAATTGTTGCCCTACCACATCCCAAAGCTGAGATATAGGGACATGTTGTGCTGCATAAAATGTATAACTGTAAATTTCATGATGGGATTCCTACTTCCAGTGAAGCTAGGTAAACACAAGAGTAGAAGGGTGCGATCAGAAAAGCCTAGTCAGTCCAATATATCCTACATTGCATCTGAATTTTGCTTTATTGGACGTATAACAAGCTCATAAATTTAATTCCAATATATTCAACACCAATAAACCTATTGAGAGAAAATCCAAGTTACGTTAATCCTCATATCTCAGCTTTGGGTTGAGATAGGCTGAAAATAATCACAGCTTTGTGTAAGTCAGGACCTGCTTAATGAACATCGTGAGTTTGGAAGAAATCTGAAACGGTCAAAAATTTAGTCTAAAAAAACACAAAGGGGTACCCCTTAGTGTTTTTTTGGGTGAAATATGTGACCTCCTCAGATCTTCTTCAACCCCACACCGTGTGACAGGGAGGTCCTCACAAAAACAGTGGTTTCGTAATTGTTGCCCTACCACATCCCAAAACTGAGATATAGGGACATGTTGTGCTGCATAAAATGTATAACTGTAAATTTCATGATGGGATTCCTACTTCCAGTGAAGCTAGGTAAACACAAGAGTAGAAGGGTGCGATCAGAAAAGCCTAGTCAGTCCAATATATCCTACATTGCATCTGTATTTTGCTTTATTGGACATATAACAAGCTCATAAATTTAATTCCAATATATTCAACACCAATAAACCTATTGAGAGAAAATCCAAGTTACGTTAATCCTCATATCTCAGCTTTGGGATGAGATAGGCTGAAAATAATCACACCCCTGTGTAAGTCAGGACCTGCTTAATCAACATCATGAGTTTGGAAGAAATCTGAGACGGTCAAAAATTTAGTCTAAAAAAACACAAAGGGGTACCCCTTAGTGTTTTTTTGGGTGAAATATGTGACCTCCTCAGATCTTCTTCAAACCCACACCGTGTGTCAGGGAGGTCCTCACAAAGACAGTGGTGTGGTATTTGTTGCCCTACCACATCCCAAAACTGAGATATAGGGACATGTTGTGCTGCATAAAATGTATAAATGTAAATTTCATGATGGGATTCCTACTTCCAGTGAAGCTAGGTAAACACAAGAGTAGAAGGGTGCGATCAGAAAAGCCTAGTCAGTCCAATATATCCTACATTGCATCTGTATTTTGTTTTATTGGACATATAACAAGCTCATAAATTTAATTCCAATATATTCAACACCAATAAACCTATTGAGAGAAAATCCAAGTTACGTTAGTCATCATATCTCAGCTTTGGGATGAGATAGGCTTAAAATAATCACACCACTGTGTAAGTCAGGACCTGCTTAATCAACATCGTGAGTTTGGAAGAAATCTGAAACGGTCAAAAATTTAGTCTAAAAAAACACAAAGGGGTACCCCTTAGTGTTTTTTTGGGTGAAATATGTGACCTCCTCAGATCTTCTTCAACCCCACACCGTGTGACAGGGAGGTCCTCACAAAGACAGTGGTGTCATAATTGTTGCCCTACCACATCCCAAAACTGAGATATAGAGACATGTTGTGCTGCATAAAACGTATAACTGTAAATTTCATGATGGGATTCCTACTTCCAGTGAAGCTAGGTAAACACAAGAGTAGAAGGGTGCGATCAGAAAAGCCTAGTCAGTCCAATATATCCTACATTGCATCTGTATTTTGTTTTATTGGACATATAACAAGCTCATAAATTTAATTCCAATATATTCAACACCAATAAACCTATTGAGAGAAAATCCAAGTTACGTTAATCCTCATATCTCAGCTTTGGGATGAGATAGGCTGAAAATAATCACACCCCTGTGTAAGTCAGGACCTTCCTAATCAACATCGTGAGTTTGGAAGAAATCTGAGACGGTCAAAAATTTAGTTTAAAAAACACAAAGGGGTACCCCTTAGTGTTTTTTTGGGTGAAATATGTGACCTCCTCAGATCTTCTTCAACCCCACACCGTGTGACAGGGAGGTCCTCACAAAGACAGTGGTGTCGTAATTGTTGCCCTACCACATCCCAAAACTGAGATATAGAGACATGTTGTGCTGCATAAAACGTATAACTGTAAATTTCATGATGGGATTCCTACTTCCAGTGAAGCTAGGTAAACACAAGAGTAGAAGGGTGCGATCAGAAAAGCCTAGTCAGTCCAATATATCCTACATTGCATCTGTATTTTGTCTTATTGGACATATAACAAGCTCATAAATTTAATTTCAATATATTCAACACCAATAAACCTATTGAGAGAAAATCCAAGTTACGTTAATCCTCATATCTCAGATTTGGGATGAGATAGGCTGAAAAAAATCACACCCCTGTGTAAGTCAGGACCTTCCTAATCAACATCGTGAGTTTGGAAGAAATCTGAGACGGTCAAAAATTTAGTTTAAAAAACACAAAGGGGTACCCCCTAGTGTATTTTTGGGTAAAATATGTGACCTCCTCAGATCTTCTTCAACCCCACACCGTGTGACAGGGAGGTCCTCACAAAAACAGTGGTTTCGTAATTGTTGCCCTACCACATCCCAAAACTGAGATATAGGGACATGTTGTGCTGCATAAAATGTATAACTGTAAATTTCATGATGGGATTCCTACTTCCAGTGAAGCTAGGTAAACACAAGAGTAGAAGGGTGCGATCAGAAAAGCCTAGTCAGTCCAATATATCCTACATTGCATCTGTATTTTGCTTTATTGGACATATAACAAGCTCATAAATTTAATTCCAATATATTCAACACCAATAAACCTATTGAGAGAAAATCCAAGTTACGTTAATCCTCATATCTCAGCTTTGGGATGAGATAGGCTGAAAATAATCACACCCCTGTGTAAGTCAGGACCTGCTTAATCAACATCATGAGTTTGGAAGAAATCTGAGACGGTCAAAAATTTAGTCTAAAAAAACACAAAGGGGTACCCCTTAGTGTTTTTTTGGGTGAAATATGTGACCTCCTCAGATCTTCTTCAAACCCACACCGTGTGTCAGGGAGGTCCTCACAAAGACAGTGGTGTGGTATTTGTTGCCCTACCACATCCCAAAACTGAGATATAGGGACATGTTGTGCTGCATAAAATGTATAAATGTAAATTTCATGATGGGATTCCTACTTCCAGTGAAGCTAGGTAAACACAAGAGTAGAAGGGTGCGATCAGAAAAGCCTAGTCAGTCCAATATATCCTACATTGCATCTGTATTTTGCTTTATTGGACATATAACAAGCTCATAAATTTATTTCCAATATATTCAACACCAATAAACCTATTGAGAGAAAATCCAAGTTACGTTAATCCTCATATCTCAGCTTTGGGATGAGATAGGCTGAAAATAATCACACCCCTGTGTAAGTCAGGACCTGCCTAATCAACATCGTAAGTTTGGAAGAAATCTGAGACTGTCAAAAATGTTGTCTAAATAAACACAAATGGGTACCCCTTAGTGTTTTTTTTGGGTGAAATATGTGACCTCCTCAGATCTTCTTCAAACCCACACCGTGTGTCAGGGAGGTCCTGACAAAGACAGTGGTGTGGTAATTGTTGCCCTACCACATCCCAAAGCTGAGATATAGGGACATGTTGTGCTGCATAAAATGTATAAATGTAAATTTCATGATGGGATTCCTACTTCCAGTGAAGCTAGGTAAACACAAGAGTAGAAGGGTGCGATCAGAAAAGCCTAGTCAGTCCAATATATCCTACATTGCATCTGTATTTTGCTTTATTGGACATATAACAAGCTCATAAATTTAATTCCAATATATTCAACACCAATAAACCTATTGAGAGAAAATCCAAGTTACGTTAATCCTCATATCTCAGCTTTGGGATGAGATAGGCTGAAAATAATCACACCCCTGTGTAAGTCAGGACCTGCTTAATCAACATCATGAGTTTGGAAGAAATCTGAGACGGTCAAAAATTTAGTCTAAAAAAACACAAAGGGGTACCCCTTAATGTTTTTTTGGGTGAAATATGTGACCTCCTCAGATCTTCTTCAACCCCACACCGTGTGTCAGGGAGGTCCTCACAAAGACAGTGGTGTGGTAATTGTTGCCCTACCACATCCCAAAACTGAGATATAGGGACATGTTGTGCTGCATAAAATGTATAAATGTAAATTTCATGATGGGATTCCTACTTCCAGTGAAGCCAGGTAAACACAAGAGTAGAAGGGTGCGATCAGAAAAGCCTAGTCAGTCCAATATATCCTACATTGCATCTGTATTTTGTTTTATTGGACATATAACAAGCTCATAAATTTATTTCCAATATATTCAACACCAATAAACCTATTGAGAGAAAATCCAAGTTACGTTAGTCATCATATCTCAGCTTTGGGATGAGATAGGCTTAAAATAATCACACCACTGTGTAAGTCAGGACCTGCTTAATCAACATTGTGAGTTTGGAAGAAATCTGAAACGGTCAAAAATTTAGTCTAAAAAAACACAAAGGGGTACCCCTTAGTGTTTTTTTGGGTGAAATATGTGACCTCCTCAGATCTTCTTCAACCCCACACCGTGTGACAGGGAGGTCCTCACAAAGACAGTGGTGTGGTAATTGTTGCCCTACCACATCCCAAAGCTGAGATATAGGGACATGTTGTGCTGCATAAAATGTATAAATGTAAATTTCATGATGGGATTCCTACTTCCAGTGAAGCTAGGTAAACACAAGAGTAGAAGGGTGCGATCAGAAAAGCCTAGTCAGTCCAATATATCCTACATTGCATCTGTATTTTGCTTTATTGGACATATAACAAGCTCATAAATTTAATTCCAATATATTCAACACCAATAAACCTATTGAGAGAAAATCCAAGTTACGTTAATCCTCATATCTCAGCTTTGGGATGAGATAGGCTGAAAATAATCACACCCCTGTGTAAGTCAGGACCTGCTTAATCAACATCATGAGTTTGGAAGAAATCTGAGACGGTCAAAAATTTAGTCTAAAAAAACACAAAGGGGTACCCCTTAGTGTTTTTTTGGGGGAAATATGTGACCTCCTCAGATCTTCTTCAACCCCACACCGTGTGTCAGGGAGGTCCTCACAAAGACAGTGGTGTGGTAATTGTTGCCCTACCACATCCCAAAACTGAGATATAGGGACATGTTGTGCTGCATAAAATGTATAAATGTAAATTTCATGATGGGATTCCTACTTCCAGTGAAGCTAGGTAAACACAAGAGTAGAAGGGTGCGATCAGAAAAGCCTAGTCAGTCCAATATATCCTACATTGCATCTGTATTTTGCTTTATTGGACATATAACAAGCTCATAAATTTAATTCCAATGTATTCAACACCAATAAACCTATTGAGAGAAAATCCAAGTTACGTTAATCCTCATATCTCAGCTTTGGGATGAGATAGGCTGAAAATAATCACACCCCTGTGTAAGTCAGGACCTGCTTAATCAACATCATGAGTTTGGAAGAAATCTGAGACGGTCAAAAATTTAGTCTAAAAAAACACAAAGGGGTACCCCTTAGTGTTTTTTTGGGGGAAATATGTGACCTCCTCAGATCTTCTTCAACCCCACACCGTGTGTCAGGGAGGTCCTCACAAAGACAGTGGTGTGGTAATTGTTGCCCTACCACATCCCAAAACTGAGATATAGGGACATGTTGTGCTGCATAAAATGTATAAATGTAAATTTCATGATGGGATTCCTACTTCCAGTGAAGCCAGGTAAACACAAGAGTAGAAGGGTGCGATCAGAAAAGCCTAGTCAGTCCAATATATCCTACATTGCATCTGTATTTTGTTTTATTGGACATATAACAAGCTCATAAATTTAATTCCAATATATTCAACACCAATAAACCTATTGAGAGAAAATCCAAGTTACGTTAGTCATCATATCTCAGCTTTGGGATGAGATAGGCTTAAAATAACCACACCACTGTGTAAGTCAGGACCTGCTTAATCAACATCGTGAGTTTGGAAGAAATCTGAAACGGTCAAAAATTTAGTCTAAAAAAACACAAAGGGGTACCCCTTAGTGTTTTTTTGGGTGAAATATGTGACCTCCTCAGATCTTCTTCAACCCCACACCGTGTGTCAGGGAGGTCCTCACAAAGACAGTGGTGTGGTAATTGTTGCCCTACCACATCCCAAAACTGAGATATAGGGACATGTTGTGCTGCATAAAATGTATAAATGTAAATTTCATGATGGGATTCCTACTTCCAGTGAAGCCAGGTAAACACAAGAGTAGAAGGGTGCGATCAGAAAAGCCTAGTCAGTCCAATATATCCTACATTGCATCTGTATTTTGTTTTATTGGACATTAAACAAGCTCATAAATTTATTTCCAATATATTCAACACCAATAAACCTATTGAGAGAAAATCCAAGTTACGTTAGTCATCATATCTCAGCTTTGGGATGAGATAGGCTTAAAATAATCACACCACTGTGTAAGTCAGGACCTGCTTAATCAACATTGTGAGTTTGGAAGAGATCTGAAACGGTCAAAAATTTAGTCTAAAAAAACACAAAGGGGTACCCCTTAGTGTTTTTTTGGGTGAAATATGTGACCTCCTCAGATCTTCTTCAACCCCACACCGTGTGTCAGGGAGGTCCTCACAAAGACAGTGGTGTGGTAATTGTTGCCCTACCACATCCCAAAACTGAGATATAGGGACATGTTGTGCTGCATAAAATGTATAAATGTAAATTTCATGATGGGATTCCTACTTCCAGTGAAGCCAGGTAAACACAAGAGTAGAAGGGTGCGATCAGAAAAGCCTAGTCAGTCCAATATATCCTACATTGCATCTGTATTTTGTTTTATTGGACATATAACAAGCTCATAAATTTAATTCCAATATATTCAACACCAATAAACCTATTGAGAGAAAATCCAAGTTACGTTAGTCATCATAACTCAGCTTTGGGATGAGATAGGCTTAAAATAACCACACCACTGTGTAAGTCAGGACCTGCTTAATCAACATCGTGAGTTTGGAAGAAATCTGAAACGGTCAAAAATTTAGTCTAAAAAAACACAAAGGGGTACCCCTTAGTGTTTTTTTGGGTGAAATATGTGACCTCCTCAGATCTTCTTCAACCCCACACCGTGTGTCAGGGAGGTCCTCACAAAGACAGTGGTGTGGTAATTGTTGCCCTACCACATCCCAAAACTGAGATATAGGGACATGTTGTGCTGCATAAAATGTATAAATGTAAATTTCATGATGGGATTCCTACTTCCAGTGAAGCCAGGTAAACACAAGAGTAGAAGGGTGCGATTAGAAAAGCCTAGTCAGTCCAATATATCCTACATTGCATCTGTATTTTGTTTTATTGGACATATAACAAGCTCATAAATTTATTTCCAATATATTCAACACCAATAAACCTATTGAGAGAAAATCCAAGTTACGTTAGTCATCATATCTCAGCTTTGGGATGAGATAGGCTTAAAATAATCACACCACTGTGTAAGTCAGGACCTGCTTAATCAACATTGTGAGTTTGGAAGAAATCTGAAACGGTCAAAAATTTAGTCTAAAAAAACACAAAGGGGTACCCCTTAGTGTTTTTTTGGGTGAAATATGTGACCTCCTCAGATCTTCTTCAACCCCACACCGTGTGTCAGGGAGGTCCTCACAAAGACAGTGGTGTGGTAATTGTTGCCCTACCACATCCCAAAACTGAGATATAGGGACATGTTGTGCTGCATAAAATGTATAAATGTAAATTTCATGATGGGATTCCTACTTCCAGTGAAGCCAGGTAAACACAAGAGTAGAAGGGTGCGATCAGAAAAGCCTAGTCAGTCCAATATATCCTACATTGCATCTGTATTTTGCTTTATTGGACATATAACAAGCTCATAAATTTAATTCCAATATATTCAACACCAATAAACCTATTGAGAGAAAATCCAAGTTACGTTAATCCTCATATCTCAGCTTTGGGATGAGATAGGCTGAAAATAATCACACCCCTGTGTAAGTCAGGACCTTCCTAATCAACATCGTGAGTTTGGAAGAAATCTGAGACGGTCAAAAATTTAGTTTAAAAAACACAAAGGGGTACCCCTTAGTGTTTTTTTGGGTGAAATATGTGACCTCCTCAGATCTTCTTCAAACCCACACCGTGTGACAGGGAGGTCCTCACAAAGACAGTGGTGTCGTAATTGTTGCCCTACCACATCCCAAAACTGAGATATAGAGACATGTTGTGCTGCATAAAACGTATAACTGTAAATTTCATGATGGGATTCCTACTTCCAGTGAAGCTAGGTAAACACAAGAGTAGAAGGGTGCGATCAGAAAAGCCTAGTCAGTCCAATAGATCCTACATTGCATCTGTATTTTGTTTTATTGGACATATAACAAGCTCATAAATTTAATTCCAATATATTCAACACCAATAAACCTATTGAGAGAAAATCCAAGTTACGTTAAACCTCATATCTCAGCTTTGGGATGAGATAGGCTGAAAATAATCACACCCCTGTGTAAGTCAGGACCTTCCTAATCAACATCGTGAGTTTGGAAGAAATCTGAGACGGTCAAAAATTTAGTTTAAAAAACACAAAGGGGTACCCCTTAGTGTTTTTTTGGGGGAAATATGTGACCTCCTCAGATCTTCTTCAACCCCACACCGTGTGTCAGGGAGGTCCTCACAAAGACAGTGGTGTGGTAATTGTTGCCCTACCACATCCCAAAACTGAGATATAGGGACATGTTGTGCTGCATAAAATGTATAAATGTAAATTTCATGATGGGATTCCTACTTCCAGTGAAGCCAGGTAAACACAAGAGTAGAAGGGTGCGATCAGAAAAGCCTAGTCAGTCCAATATATCCTACATTGCATCTGTATTTTGTTTTATTGGACATATAACAAGCTCATAAATTTAATTCCAATATATTCAACACCAATAAACCTATTGAGAGAAAATCCAAGTTACGTTAGTCATCATATCTCAGCTTTGGGATGAGATAGGCTTAAAATAACCACACCACTGTGTAAGTCAGGACCTGCTTAATCAACATCGTGAGTTTGGAAGAAATCTGAAACGGTCAAAAATTTAGTCTAAAAAAACACAAAGGGGTACCCCTTAGTGTTTTTTTGGGTGAAATATGTGACCTCCTCAGATCTTCTTCAACCCCACACCGTGTGTCAGGGAGGTCCTCACAAAGACAGTGGTGTGGTAATTGTTGCCCTACCACATCCCAAAACTGAGATATAGGGACATGTTGTGCTGCATAAAATGTATAAATGTAAATTTCATGATGGGATTCCTACTTCCAGTGAAGCCAGGTAAACACAAGAGTAGAAGGGTGCGATCAGAAAAGCCTAGTCAGTCCAATATATCCTACATTGCATCTGTATTTTGCTTTATTGGACATATAACAAGCTCATAAATTTAATTCCAATATATTCAACACCAATAAACCTATTGAGAGAAAATCCAAGTTACGTTAATCCTCATATCTCAGCTTTGGGATGAGATAGGCTGAAAATAATCACACCCCTGTGTAAGTCAGGACCTTCCTAATCAACATCGTGAGTTTGGAAGAAATCTGAGACGGTCAAAAATTTAGTTTAAAAAACACAAAGGGGTACCCCTTAGTGTTTTTTTGGGTGAAATATGTGACCTCCTCAGATCTTCTTCAAACCCACACCGTGTGACAGGGAGGTCCTCACAAAGACAGTGGTGTCGTAATTGTTGCCCTACCACATCCCAAAACTGAGATATAGAGACATGTTGTGCTGCATAAAACGTATAACTGTAAATTTCATGATGGGATTCCTACTTCCAGTGAAGCTAGGTAAACACAAGAGTAGAAGGGTGCGATCAGAAAAGCCTAGTCAGTCCAATAGATCCTACATTGCATCTGTATTTTGTTTTATTGGACATATAACAAGCTCATAAATTTAATTCCAATATATTCAACACCAATAAACCTATTGAGAGAAAATCCAAGTTACGTTAAACCTCATATCTCAGCTTTGGGATGAGATAGGCTGAAAATAATCACACCCCTGTGTAAGTCAGGACCTTCCTAATCAACATCGTGAGTTTGGAAGAAATCTGAGACGGTCAAAAATTTAGTTTAAAAAACACAAAGGGGTACCCCTTAGTGTTTTTTTGGGTGAAATATGTGACCTCCTCAGATCTTCTTCAAACCCACACCGTGTGTCAGGGAGGTCCTGACAAAGACAGTGGTGTGGTAATTGTTGCCCTACCACATCCCAAAGCTGAGATATAGGGACATGTTGTGCTGCATAAAATGTATAAATGTAAATTTCATGATGGGATTCCTACTTCCAGTGAAGCCAGGTAAACACAAGAGTAGAAGGGTGCGATCAGAAAAGCCTAGTCAGTCCAATATATCCTACATTGCATCTGTATTTTGTTTTATTGGACATATAACAAGCTCATAAATTTAATTCCAATATATTCAACACCAATAAACCTATTGAGAGAAAATCCAAGTTACGTTAGTCATCATATCTCAGCTTTGGGATGAGATAGGCTTAAAATAATCACACCACTGTGTAAGTCAGGACCTGCTTAATCAACATCGTGAGTTTGGAAGAAATCTGAAACGGTCAAAAATTTAGTCTAAAAAAACACAAAGGGGTACCCCTTAGTGTTTTTTTGGGTGAAATATGTGACCTCCTCAGATCTTCTTCAACCCCACACCGTGTGACAGGGAGGTCCTCACAAAGACAGTGGTGTGGTAATTGTTGCCCTACCACATCCCAAAACTGAGATATAGAGACATGTTGTGCTGCATAAAATGTATAACTGTAAATTTCATGATGGGATTCCTACTTCCAGTGAAGCTAGGTAAACACAAGAGTAGAAGGGTGCGATCATAAAAGCCTAGTCAGTCCAATATATCCTACATTGCATCTGTATTTTGTTTTATTGGACATATAACAAGCTCATAAATTTAATTCCAATATATTCAACACCAATAAACCTATTGAGAGAAAATCCAAGTTACGTTAATCCTCATATCTCAGCTTTGGGATGAGATAGGCTGAAAATAATCACACCCCTGTGTAAGTCAGGACCTGCCTAATCAACATCGTAAGTTTGGAAGAAATCTGAGACGGTCAAAAATTTAGTCTAAAAAACACAAAGGGGTACCCCTTAGTGTTTTTTTTGGGTGAAATATGTGACCTCCTCAGATCTTCTTCAAACCCACACCGTGTGTCAGGGAGGTCCTCACAAAGACAGTGGTGTGGTAATTGTTGCCCTACCACATCCTAAAGCTGAGATATAGGGACATGTTGTGCTGCATAAAATGTATAACTGTAAATTTCATGATGGGATTCCTACTTCCAGTTAAGCTAGGTAAACAGAAGAGTAGAAGGGTGCGATCAGAAAAGCCTAGTCAGTCCAATATATCCTACATTGCATCTGTATTTTGCTTTGTTGGACATATAACAAGCTCATAAATTTAATTCCAATATATTCAACACCAATAAACCTATTGAGAGAAAATCCCAGTAATGTTAATCCTCATATCTCAGCTTTGGGATGAGATAGGCTGAAAATAATCACACCCCTGTGTAAGTCAGGACCTGCCTAATCAACATGGTAAGTTTGGAAGAAATCTGAGACGGTCAAAAATTTAGTCTAAAAAACACAAAGGGGTACCCCTTAGTGTTTTTTTTGGGTGAAATATGTGACCTCCTCAGATCTTCTTCAAACCCACACCGTGTGTCAGGGAGGTCCTCACAAAGACAGTGGTGTGGTAATTGTTGCCCTACCACATCCCAAAACTGAGATATAGAGACATGTTGTGCTGCATAAAATGTATAACTGTAAATTTCATGATGGGATTCCTACTTCCAGTGAAGCTAGGTAAACACAAGAGTAGAAGGGTGCGATCAGAAAAGCCTAGTCAGTCCAATATATCCTACATTGCATCTGTATTTTGCTTTGTTGGACATATAACAAGCTCATAAATTTAATTCCAATATATTCAACACCAATAAACCTATTGAGAGAAAATCCCAGTAATGTTAATCCTCATATCTCAGCTTTGGGATGAGATAGGCTGAAAATAATCACACCCCTGTGTAAGTCAGGACCTGCCTAATCAACATCGTAAGTTTGGAAGAAATCTGAGACGGTCAAAAATTTAGTCTAAAAAACACAAAGGGGTACCCCTTAGTGTTTTTTTTGGGTGAAATATGTGACCTCCTCAGATCTTCTTCAAACCCACACCGTGTGTCAGGGAGGTCCTCACAAAGACAGTGGTGTGGTAATTGTTGCCCTACCACATCCTAAAGCTGAGATATAGGGACATGTTGTGCTGCATAAAATGTATAACTGTAAATTTCATGATGGGATTCCTACTTCCAGTTAATCTAGGTAAACACAAGAGTAGAAGGGTGCGATCAGAAAAGCTTAGTCAGTCCAATATATCCTACATTGCATCTGTATTTTGCTTTATTGGACATATAACAAGCTCATAAATTTAATTCCAATATATTCAACACCAATAAACCTATTGAGAGAAAATCCCAGTAATGTTAATCCTCATATCTCAGCTTTGGGATGAGATAGGCTGAAAATAATCACACCCCTGTGTAAGTCAGGACCTGCTTAATCAACATCATGAGTTTGGAAGAAATCTGAGACGGTCAAAAATTTAGTCTAAAAAAACACAAAGGGGTACCCCTTAGTGTTTTTTTGGGTGAAATATGTGACCTCCTCAGATCATCTTCAACCCCACACCGTGTGTCAGGGAGGTCCTCACAAAGACAGTTGTGAGGTAATTGTTGCCCTACCACATCCCAAAACTGAGATATAGGGACATGTTGTGCTGCATAAAATGTATAACTGTAAATTTCATGATGGGATTCCTACTTCCAGTGAAGCTAGGTAAACACAAGAGTAGAAGGGTGCGATCAGAAAAGCCTAGTCAGTCCAACATATCCTACATTGCATCTGTATTTTGCTTTATTGAACGTAAAAAAAGCTCATAAATTTAATTCCAATATATTCAACACCAATAAACCTATTGAGAGAAAATCCCAGTTAAGTTTGTCCTCATATCTCAGCTTTGGGATGAGATAGGCTGAAAATAATCACACCCCTGTGTAAGTCAGGACCTGCTTAATCAACATTGTGAGTTTGGAAGAAATCTGAGATGGTCAAAAATTTAGTTTAAAAAAACACAAAGGGGTACCCCTTAGTGTTTTTTTGGGTGAAATATGTGACCTCCTCAGATCTTCTTCAAACCCACATCATGTGTCAGGGAGGTCCTGACAAAGACAGTGGTGTGGTAATTGTTGCCCTACCACATCCCAAAACTGAGATATAGAGACATGTTGTGCTGCATAAAACGTATAACTGTAAATTTCATGATGGGATTCCTACTTCCAGTGAAGCTAGGTAAACACAAGAGTAGAAGGGTGCGATCAGAAAAGCCTAGTCAGTCCAATATATCCTACATTGCATCTGTATTTTGTTTTATTGGACATATAACAAGCTCATAAATTTAATTCCAATATATTCAACACCAATAAACCTATTGAGAGAAAATCCAAGTTACGTTAATCCTCATATCTCAGCTTTGGGATGAGATAGGCTGAAAATAATCACACCCCTGTGTAAGTCAGGACCTTCCTAATCAACATCGTGAGTTTGGAAGAAATCTGAAACGGTCAAAAATTTAGTCTAAAAAAACACAAAGGGGTACCCCTTAGTGTTTTTTTGGGTGAAATATGTGACCTCCTCAGATCTTCTTCAACCCCACACCGTGTGACAGGGAGGTCCTCACAAAGACAGTGGTGTGGTAATTGTTGCCCTACCACATCCTAAAGCTGAGATATAGGGACATGTTGTGCTGCATAAAATGTATAACTGTAAATTTCATGATGGGATTCCTACTTCCAGTGAAGCCAGGTAAACACAAGAGTAGAAGGGTGCGATCAGAAAAGCCTAGTCAGTCCAATATATCCTACATTGCATCTGTATTTTGTTTTATTGGACATATAACAAGCTCATAAATTTAATTCCAATATATTCAACACCAATAAACCTATTGAGAGAAAATCCAAGTTACGTTAGTCATCATATCTCAGCTTTGGGATGAGATAGGCTTAAAATAATCACACCACTGTGTAAGTCAGGACCTGCTTAATCAACATTGTGAGTTTGGAAGAAATCTGAAATGGTCAAAAATTTAGTCTAAAAAAACACAAAGGGGTACCCCTTAGTGTTTTTTTGGGTGAAATATGTGACCTCCTCAGATCTTCTTCAAACCCACACCGTGTGTCAGGGAGGTCCTCACAAAGACAGTGGTGTGGTAATTGTTGCCCTACCACATCCTAAAGCTGAGATATAGGGACATGTTGTGCTGCATAAAATGTATAACTGTAAATTTCATGATGGGATTCCTACTTCCAGTTAAGCTAGGTAAACACAAGAGTAGAAGGGTGCGATCAGAAAAGCTTAGTCAGTCCAATATATCCTACATTGCATCTGTATTTTGCTTTATTGGACATATAACAAGCTCATAAATTTAATTCCAATATATTCAACACCAATAAACCTATTGAGAGAAAATCCCAGTAATGTTAATCCTCATATCTCAGCTTTGGGATGAGATAGGCTGAAAATAATCACACCCCTGTGTAAGTCAGGACCTGCTTAATCAACATCATGAGTTTGGAAGAAATCTGAGACGGTCAAAAATTTAGTCTAAAAAAACACAAAGGGGTACCCCTTAGTGTTTTTTTGGGTGAAATATGTGACCTCCTCAGATCTTCTTCAACCCCACACCGTGTGTCAGGGAGGTCCTCACAAAGACAGTTGTGTGGTAATTGTTGCCCTACCACATCCCAAAACTGAGATATAGGGACATGTTGTGCTGCATAAAATGTATAACTGTAAATTTCATGATGGGATTCCTACTTCCAGTGAAGCTAGGTAAACACAAGAGTAGAAGGGTGCGATCAGAAAAGCCTAGTCAGTCCAACATATCCTACATTGCATCTGTATTTTGCTTTATTGGACATATAACAAGCTCATAAATTTAATTCCAATATATTCAACACCAATAAACCTATTGAGAGAAAATCCCAGTAATGTTAATCCTCATATCTCAGCTTTGGGATGAGATAGGCTGAAAATAATCACACCCCTGTGTAAGTCAGGACCTGCTTAATCAACATCATGAGTTTGGAAGAAATCTGAGACGGTCAAAAATTTAGTCTAAAAAAACACAAAGGGGTACCCCTTAGTGTTTTTTTGGGTGAAATATGTGACCTCCTCAGATCATCTTCAACCCCACACCGTGTGTCAGGGAGGTCCTCACAAAGACAGTTGTGAGGTAATTGTTGCCCTACCACATCCCAAAACTGAGATATAGGGACATGTTGTGCTGCATAAAATGTATAACTGTAAATTTCATGATGGGATTCCTACTTCCAGTGAAGCTAGGTAAACACAAGAGTAGAAGGGTGCGATCAGAAAAGCCTAGTCAGTCCAACATATCCTACATTGCATCTGTATTTTGCTTTATTGAACGTAAAAAAAGCTCATAAATTTAATTCCAATATATTCAACACCAATAAACCTATTGAGAGAAAATCCAAGTTACGTTAATCCTCATATCTCAGCTTTGGGATGAGATAGGCTGAAAATAATCACACCCCTGTGTAAGTCAGGACCTTCCTAATCAACATCGTGAGTTTGGAAGAAATCTGAAACGGTCAAAAATTTAGTCTAAAAAAACACAAAGGGGTACCCCTTAGTGTTTTTTTGGGTGAAATATGTGACCTCCTCAGATCTTCTTCAACCCCACACCGTGTGACAGGGAGGTCCTCACAAAGACAGTGGTGTGGTAATTGTTGCCCTACCACATCCTAAAGCTGAGATATAGGGACATGTTGTGCTGCATAAAATGTATAACTGTAAATTTCATGATGGGATTCCTACTTCCAGTGAAGCCAGGTAAACACAAGAGTAGAAGGGTGCGATCAGAAAAGCCTAGTCAGTCCAATATATCCTACATTGCATCTGTATTTTGTTTTATTGGACATATAACAAGCTCATAAATTTAATTCCAATATATTCAACACCAATAAACCTATTGAGAGAAAATCCAAGTTACGTTAGTCATCATATCTCAGCTTTGGGATGAGATAGGCTTAAAATAATCACACCACTGTGTAAGTCAGGACCTGCTTAATCAACATTGTGAGTTTGGAAGAAATCTGAAATGGTCAAAAATTTAGTCTAAAAAAACACAAAGGGGTACCCCTTAGTGTTTTTTTGGGTGAAATATGTGACCTCCTCAGATCTTCTTCAAACCCACACCGTGTGTCAGGGAGGTCCTCACAAAGACAGTGGTGTGGTAATTGTTGCCCTACCACATCCTAAAGCTGAGATATAGGGACATGTTGTGCTGCATAAAATGTATAACTGTAAATTTCATGATGGGATTCCTACTTCCAGTTAAGCTAGGTAAACACAAGAGTAGAAGGGTGCGATCAGAAAAGCTTAGTCAGTCCAATATATCCTACATTGCATCTGTATTTTGCTTTATTGGACATATAACAAGCTCATAAATTTAATTCCAATATATTCAACACCAATAAACCTATTGAGAGAAAATCCCAGTAATGTTAATCCTCATATCTCAGCTTTGGGATGAGATAGGCTGAAAATAATCACACCCCTGTGTAAGTCAGGACCTGCTTAATCAACATCATGAGTTTGGAAGAAATCTGAGACGGTCAAAAATTTAGTCTAAAAAAACACAAAGGGGTACCCCTTAGTGTTTTTTTGGGTGAAATATGTGACCTCCTCAGATCTTCTTCAACCCCACACCGTGTGTCAGGGAGGTCCTCACAAAGACAGTTGTGTGGTAATTGTTGCCCTACCACATCCCAAAACTGAGATATAGGGACATGTTGTGCTGCATAAAATGTATAACTGTAAATTTCATGATGGGATTCCTACTTCCAGTGAAGCTAGGTAAACACAAGAGTAGAAGGGTGCGATCAGAAAAGCCTAGTCAGTCCAACATATCCTACATTGCATCTGTATTTTGCTTTATTGAACGTAAAAAAAGCTCATAAATTTAATTCCAATATATTCAACACCAATAAACCTATTGAGAGAAAATCCCAGTTAAGTTTGTCCTCATATCTCAGCTTTGGGATGAGATAGGCTGAAAATAATCACACCCCTGTGTAAGTCAGGACCTGCTTAATCAACATTGTGAGTTTGGAAGAAATCTGAGATGGTCAAAAATTTAGTTTAAAAAAACACAAAGGGGTACCCCTTAGTGTTTTTTTGGGTGAAATATGTGACCTCCTCAGATCTTCTTCAAACCCACATCATGTGTCAGGGAGGTCCTGACAAAGACAGTGGTGTGGTAATTGTTGCCCTACCACATCCTAAAGCTGAGATATAGGGACATGTTGTGCTGCATAAAATGTATAACTGTAAATTTCATGATGGGATTCCTACTTCCAGTGAAGCCAGGTAAACACAAGAGTAGAAGGGTGCGATCAGAAAAGCCTAGTCAGTCCAATATATCCTACATTGCATCTGTATTTTGTTTTATTGGACATATAACAAGCTCATAAATTTAATTCCAATATATTCAACACCAATAAACCTATTGAGAGAAAATCCAAGTTACGTTAGTCATCATATCTCAGCTTTGGGATGAGATAGGCTTAAAATAATCACACCACTGTGTAAGTCAGGACCTGCTTAATCAACATTGTGAGTTTGGAAGAAATCTGAAACGGTCAAAAATTTAGTCTAAAAAAACACAAAGGGGTACCCCTTAGTGTTTTTTTGGGTGAAATATGTGACCTCCTCAGATCTTCTTCAAACCCACACCGTGTGTCAGGGAGGTCCTCACAAAGACAGTGGTGTGGTAATTGTTGCCCCACCACATCCTAAAGCTGAGATATAGGGACATGTTGTGCTGCATAAAATGTATAACTGTAAATTTCATGATGGGATTCCTACTTCCAGTTAAGCTAGGTAAACACAAGAGTAGAAGGGTGCGATCAGAAAAGCTTAGTCAGTCCAATATATCCTACATTGCATCTGTATTTTGCTTTATTGGACATATAACAAGCTCATAAATTTAATTCCAATATATTCAACACCAATAAACCTATTGAGAGAAAATCCCAGTAATGTTAATCCTCATATCTCAGCTTTGGGATGAGATAGGCTGAAAATAATCACACCCCTGTGTAAGCCAGGACCTGCTTAATCAACATCATGAGTTTGGAAGAAATCTGAGACGGTCAAAAATTTAGTCTAAAAAAACACAAAGGGGTACCCCTTAGTGTTTTTTTGGGTGAAATATGTGACCTCCTCAGATCATCTTCAACCCCACACCGTGTGTCAGGGAGGTCCTCACAAAGACAGTTGTGTGGTAATTGTTGCCCTACCACATCCCAAAACTGAGATATAGGGACATGTTGTGCTGCATAAAATGTATAACTGTAAATTTCATGATGGGATTCCTACTTCCAGTGAAGCTAGGTAAACACAAGAGTAGAAGGGTGCGATCAGAAAAGCCTAGTCAGTCCAACATATCCTACATTGCATCTGTATTTTGCTTTATTGAACGTAAAAAAAGCTCATAAATTTAATTCCAATATATTCAACACCAATAAACCTATTGAGAGAAAATCCCAGTTAAGTTTGTCCTCATATCTCAGCTTTGGGATGAGATAGGCTGAAAATAATCACACCCCTGTGTAAGTCAGGACCTGCTTAATCAACATTGTGAGTTTGGAAGAAATCTGAGATGGTCAAAAATTTAGTTTAAAAAAACACAAAGGGGTACCCCTTAGTGTTTTTTTGGGTGAAATATGTGACCTCCTCAGATCTTCTTCAAACCCACATCATGTGTCAGGGAGGTCCTGACAAAGACAGTGGTGTGGTAATTGTTGCCCTACCACATCCCAAAACTGAGATATAGAGACATGTTGTGCTGCATAAAACGTATAACTGTAAATTTCATGATGGGATTCCTACTTCCAGTGAAGCTAGGTAAACACAAGAGTAGAAGGGTGCGATCAGAAAAGCCTAGTCAGTCCAATATATCCTACATTGCATCTGTATTTTGTTTTATTGGACATATAACAAGCTCATAAATTTAATTCCAATATATTCAACACCAATAAACCTATTGAGAGAAAATCCAAGTTACGTTAATCCTCATATCTCAGCTTTGGGATGAGATAGGCTGAAAATAATCACACCCCTGTGTAAGTCAGGACCTTCCTAATCAACATCGTGAGTTTGGAAGAAATCTGAGACGGTCAAAAATTTAGTTTAAAAAACACAAAGGGGTACCCCTTAGTGTTTTTTTGGGTGAAATATGTGACCTCCTCAGATCTTCTTCAAACCCACACCGTGTGACAGGGAGGTCCTCACAAAGACAGTGGTGTGGTAATTGTTGCCCTACCACATCCCAAAACTGAGATATAGGGACATGTTGTGCTGCATAAAATGTATAAATGTAAATTTCATGATGGGATTCCTACTTCCAGTGAAGCCAGGTAAACACAAGAGTAGAAGGGTGCGATCAGAAAAGCCTAGTCAGTCCAATATATCCTACATTGCATCTGTATTTTGTTTTATTGGACATATAACAAGCTCATAAATTTAATTCCAATATATTCAACACCAATAAACCTATTGAGAGAAAATCCAAGTTACGTTAGTCATCATATCTCAGCTTTGGGATGAGATAGGCTTAAAAAAATCACACCACTGTGTAAGTCAGGACCTGCTTAATCAACATCGTGAGTTTGGAAGAAATCTGAAACGGTCAAAAATTTAGTCTAAAAAAACACAAAGGGGTACCCCTTAGTGTTTTTTTGGGTGAAATATGTGACCTCCTCAGATCTTCTTCAACCCCACACCGTGTGACAGGGAGGTCCTCACAAAGACAGTGGTGTGGTAATTGTTGCCCTACCACATCCTAAAGCTGAGATATAGGGACATGTTGTGCTGCATAAAATGTATAACTGTAAATTTCATGATGGGATTCCTACTTCCAGTGAAGCCAGGTAAACACAAGAGTAGAAGGGTGCGATCAGAAAAGCCTAGTCAGTCCAATATATCCTACATTGCATCTGTATTTTGTTTTATTGGACATATAACAAGCTCATAAATTTAATTCCAATATATTCAACACCAATAAACCTATTGAGAGAAAATCCAAGTTACGTTAGTCATCATATCTCAGCTTTGGGATGAGATAGGCTTAAAATAATCACACCACTGTGTAAGTCAGGACCTGCTTAATCAACATTGTGAGTTTGGAAGAAATCTGAAACGGTCAAAAATTTAGTCTAAAAAAACACAAAGGGGTACCCCTTAGTGTTTTTTTGGGTGAAATATGTGACCTCCTCAGATCTTCTTCAACCCCACACCGTGTGACAGGGAGGTCCTCACAAAGACAGTGGTGTCGTAATTGTTGCCCTACCACATCCCAAAACTGAGATATAGAGACATGTTGTGCTGCATAAAACGTATAACTGTAAATTTCATGATGGGATTCCTACTTCCAGTGAAGCTAGGTAAACACAAGAGTAGAAGGGTGCGATCAGAAAAGCCTAGTCAGTCCAATATATCCTACATTGCATCTGTATTTTGTTTTATTGGACATATAACAAGCTCATAAATTTAATTCCAATATATTCAACACCAATAAACCTATTGAGAGAAAATCCAAGTTACGTTAATCCTCATATCTCAGCTTTGGGATGAGATAGGCTGAAAATAATCACACCTTTGTGTAAGTCAGGACCTGCTTAATCAACATCATGAGTTTGGAAGAAATCTGAGACGGTCAAAAATTTAGTCTAAAAAAACACAAAGGGGTACCCCTTAGTGTTTTTTTGGGTGAAATATGTGACCTCCTCAGATCTTCTTCAACCCCACACCGTGTGACAGGGAGGTCCTCACAAAGACAGTGGTGTGGTAATTGTTGCCCTACCACAACCCAAAACTGAGATATAGGGACATGTTGTGCTGCATAAAATGTATAACTGTAAATTTCATGATGGGATTCCTACTTCCAGTGAAGCTAGGTAAACACAAGAGTAGAAGGGTGCGATCAGAAAAGCCTAGTCAGTCCAATATATCCTACATTGCATCTGTATTTTGTTTTATTGGACATATAACAAGCTCATAAATTTAATTCCAATATATTCAACACCAATAAACCTATTGAGAGAAAATCCAAGTTACGTTAGTCATCATATCTCAGCTTTGGGATGAGATAGGCTTAAAATAATCACACCACTGTGTAAGTCAGGACCTGCTTAATCAACATTGTGAGTTTGGAAGAAATCTGAAACGGTCAAAAATTTAGTCTAAAAAAACACAAAGGGGTACCCCTTAGTGTTTTTTTGGGTGAAATATGTGACCTCCTCAGATCTTCTTCAAACCCACACCGTGTGTCAGGGAGGTCCTCACAAAGACAGTGGTGTGGTAATTGTTGCCCCACCACATCCTAAAGCTGAGATATAGGGACATGTTGTGCTGCATAAAATGTATAACTGTAAATTTCATGATGGGATTCCTACTTCCAGTTAAGCTAGGTAAACACAAGAGTAGAAGGGTGCGATCAGAAAAGCTTAGTCAGTCCAATATATCCTACATTGCATCTGTATTTTGCTTTATTGGACATATAACAAGCTCATAAATTTAATTCCAATATATTCAACACCAATAAACCTATTGAGAGAAAATCCCAGTAATGTTAATCCTCATATCTCAGCTTTGGGATGAGATAGGCTGAAAATAATCACACCCCTGTGTAAGCCAGGACCTGCTTAATCAACATCATGAGTTTGGAAGAAATCTGAGACGGTCAAAAATTTAGTCTAAAAAAACACAAAGGGGTACCCCTTAGTGTTTTTTTGGGTGAAATATGTGACCTCCTCAGATCATCTTCAACCCCACACCGTGTGTCAGGGAGGTCCTCACAAAGACAGTTGTGTGGTAATTGTTGCCCTACCACATCCCAAAACTGAGATATAGGGACATGTTGTGCTGCATAAAATGTATAACTGTAAATTTCATGATGGGATTCCTACTTCCAGTGAAGCTAGGTAAACACAAGAGTAGAAGGGTGCGATCAGAAAAGCCTAGTCAGTCCAACATATCCTACATTGCATCTGTATTTTGCTTTATTGAACGTAAAAAAAGCTCATAAATTTAATTCCAATATATTCAACACCAATAAACCTATTGAGAGAAAATCCCAGTTAAGTTTGTCCTCATATCTCAGCTTTGGGATGAGATAGGCTGAAAATAATCACACCCCTGTGTAAGTCAGGACCTGCTTAATCAACATTGTGAGTTTGGAAGAAATCTGAGATGGTCAAAAATTTAGTTTAAAAAAACACAAAGGGGTACCCCTTAGTGTTTTTTTGGGTGAAATATGTGACCTCCTCAGATCTTCTTCAAACCCACATCATGTGTCAGGGAGGTCCTGACAAAGACAGTGGTGTGGTAATTGTTGCCCTACCACATCCCAAAACTGAGATATAGAGACATGTTGTGCTGCATAAAACGTATAACTGTAAATTTCATGATGGGATTCCTACTTCCAGTGAAGCTAGGTAAACACAAGAGTAGAAGGGTGCGATCAGAAAAGCCTAGTCAGTCCAATATATCCTACATTGCATCTGTATTTTGTTTTATTGGACATATAACAAGCTCATAAATTTAATTCCAATATATTCAACACCAATAAACCTATTGAGAGAAAATCCAAGTTACGTTAATCCTCATATCTCAGCTTTGGGATGAGATAGGCTGAAAATAATCACACCCCTGTGTAAGTCAGGACCTTCCTAATCAACATCGTGAGTTTGGAAGAAATCTGAGACGGTCAAAAATTTAGTTTAAAAAACACAAAGGGGTACCCCTTAGTGTTTTTTTGGGTGAAATATGTGACCTCCTCAGATCTTCTTCAAACCCACACCGTGTGACAGGGAGGTCCTCACAAAGACAGTGGTGTGGTAATTGTTGCCCTACCACATCCCAAAACTGAGATATAGGGACATGTTGTGCTGCATAAAATGTATAAATGTAAATTTCATGATGGGATTCCTACTTCCAGTGAAGCCAGGTAAACACAAGAGTAGAAGGGTGCGATCAGAAAAGCCTAGTCAGTCCAATATATCCTACATTGCATCTGTATTTTGTTTTATTGGACATATAACAAGCTCATAAATTTAATTCCAATATATTCAACACCAATAAACCTATTGAGAGAAAATCCAAGTTACGTTAGTCATCATATCTCAGCTTTGGGATGAGATAGGCTTAAAAAAATCACACCACTGTGTAAGTCAGGACCTGCTTAATCAACATCGTGAGTTTGGAAGAAATCTGAAACGGTCAAAAATTTAGTCTAAAAAAACACAAAGGGGTACCCCTTAGTGTTTTTTTGGGTGAAATATGTGACCTCCTCAGATCTTCTTCAACCCCACACCGTGTGACAGGGAGGTCCTCACAAAGACAGTGGTGTGGTAATTGTTGCCCTACCACATCCTAAAGCTGAGATATAGGGACATGTTGTGCTGCATAAAATGTATAACTGTAAATTTCATGATGGGATTCCTACTTCCAGTGAAGCCAGGTAAACACAAGAGTAGAAGGGTGCGATCAGAAAAGCCTAGTCAGTCCAATATATCCTACATTGCATCTGTATTTTGTTTTATTGGACATATAACAAGCTCATAAATTTAATTCCAATATATTCAACACCAATAAACCTATTGAGAGAAAATCCAAGTTACGTTAGTCATCATATCTCAGCTTTGGGATGAGATAGGCTTAAAATAATCACACCACTGTGTAAGTCAGGACCTGCTTAATCAACATTGTGAGTTTGGAAGAAATCTGAAACGGTCAAAAATTTAGTCTAAAAAAACACAAAGGGGTACCCCTTAGTGTTTTTTTGGGTGAAATATGTGACCTCCTCAGATCTTCTTCAACCCCACACCGTGTGACAGGGAGGTCCTCACAAAGACAGTGGTGTCGTAATTGTTGCCCTACCACATCCCAAAACTGAGATATAGAGACATGTTGTGCTGCATAAAACGTATAACTGTAAATTTCATGATGGGATTCCTACTTCCAGTGAAGCTAGGTAAACACAAGAGTAGAAGGGTGCGATCAGAAAAGCCTAGTCAGTCCAATATATCCTACATTGCATCTGTATTTTGTTTTATTGGACATATAACAAGCTCATAAATTTAATTCCAATATATTCAACACCAATAAACCTATTGAGAGAAAATCCAAGTTACGTTAATCCTCATATCTCAGCTTTGGGATGAGATAGGCTGAAAATAATCACACCTTTGTGTAAGTCAGGACCTGCTTAATCAACATCATGAGTTTGGAAGAAATCTGAGACGGTCAAAAATTTAGTCTAAAAAAACACAAAGGGGTACCCCTTAGTGTTTTTTTGGGTGAAATATGTGACCTCCTCAGATCTTCTTCAACCCCACACCGTGTGACAGGGAGGTCCTCACAAAGACAGTGGTGTGGTAATTGTTGCCCTACCACAACCCAAAACTGAGATATAGGGACATGTTGTGCTGCATAAAATGTATAACTGTAAATTTCATGATGGGATTCCTACTTCCAGTGAAGCTAGGTAAACACAAGAGTAGAAGGGTGCGATCAGAAAAGCCTAGTCAGTCCAATATATCCTACATTGCATCTGTATTTTGCTTTATTGGACATATAACAAGCTCATAAATTTAATTCCAATATATTCAACACCAATAAACCTATTGAGAGAAAATCCAAGTTACGTTAATCCTCATATCTCAGCTTTGGGATGAGATAGGCTGAAAATAATCACACCTTTGTGTAAGTCAGGACCTGCTTAATCAACATCATGAGTTTGGAAGAAATCTGAGACGGTCAAAAATTTAGTCTAAAAAAACACAAAGGGGTACCCCTTAGTGTTTTTTTGGGTGAAATATGTGACCTCCTCAGATCTTCTTCAACCCCACACCGTGTGACAGGGAGGTCCTCACAAAGACAGTGGTGTGGTAATTGTTGCCCTACCATATCCCAAAACTGAGATATAGAGACATGTTGTGCTGCATAAAATGTATAACTGTAAATTTCATGATGGGATTCCTACTTCCAGTGAAGCTAGGTAAACACAAGAGTAGAAGGGTGCGATCAGAAAAGCCTAGTCAGTCCAATATATCCTACATTGCATCTGTATTTTGTTTTATTGAACATATAACAAGCTCATAAATTTAATTCCAATATATTCAACACCAATAAACCTATTGAGAGAAAATCCAAGTTACGTTAATCCTCATATCTCAGCTTTGGGATGAGATAGGCTGAAAATAATCACACCCCTGTGTAAGTCAGGACCTTCCTAATGAACATCGTGAGTTTGGAAGAAATTTGAGACGGTCAAAAATTTAGTCTAAAAAAACACAAAGGGGTACCCCTTAGTGTTTTTTTTGGGGAAATATGTGACCTCCTCAGATCTTCTTCAACCCCACACCGTGTGTCAGGGAGGTCCTCACAAAGACAGTGGTGTGGTAATTGTTGCCCTACCACATCCCAAAACTGAGATATAGGGACATGTTGTGCTGCATAAAATGTATAAATGTAAATTTCATGATGGGATTCCTACTTCCAGTGAAGCCAGGTAAACACAAGAGTAGAAGGGTGCGATCAGAAAAGCCTAGTCAGTCCAATATATCCTACATTGCATCTGTATTTTGCTTTATTGGACATATAACAAGCTCATAAATTTAATTCCAATATATTCAACACCAATAAACCTATTGAGAGAAAATCCAAGTTACGTTAATCCTCATATCTCAGCTTTGGGATGAGATAGACTGAAAATAATCACACCCCTGTGTAAGTCAGGACCTGCTTAATCAACATCATGAGTTTGGAAGAAATCTGAGACGGTCAAAAATTTAGTCTAAAAAAACGCAAAGGGGTACCCCTTGGTGTTTTTTTGGGTGAAATATGTGACCTCCTCAGATCTTCTTCAACCCCACACCGTGTGACAGGGAGGTCCTCACAAAGACAGTGGTGTGGTAATTGTTGTCCTACCACATCCCAAAACTGAGATATAGAGACATGTTGTGCTGCATAAAATGTATAACTGTAAATTTCATGATGGGATTCCTACTTTCAGTGAAGCTAGGTAAACACAAGAGTAGAAGGGTGCGATCAGAAAAGCCTAGTCAGTCCAATATATCCTACATTGCATCTGTATTTTGTTTTATTGGACATATAACAAGCTCATAAATTAAATTCCAATATATTCAACACCAATAAACCTATTGAGAGAAAATCCAAGTTACGTTAATCCTCATATCTCAGCTTTGGGATGAGATAGGCTGAAAATAATCACACCCCTGTGTAAGTCAGGACCTTCCTAATCAACATCGTGAGTTTGGAAGAAATTTGAGACGGTCAAAAATTTAGTCTAAAAAAACACAAAGGGGTACCCCTTAGTGTTTTTTTGGGGGAAATATGTGACCTCCTCAGATCTTCTTCAACCCCACACCGTGTGTCAGGGAGGTCCTCACAAAGACAGTGGTGTGGTAATTGTTGCCCTACCACATCCCAAAACTGAGATATAGGGACATGTTGTGCTGCATAAAATGTATAAATGTAAATTTCATGATGGGATTCCTACTTCCAGTGAAGCCAGGTAAACACAAGAGTAGAAGGGTGCGATCAGAAAAGCCTAGTCAGTCCAATATATCCTACATTGCATCTGTATTTTGTTTTATTGGACATATAACAAGCTCATAAATTTAATTCCAATATATTCAACACCAATAAACCTATTGAGAGAAAATCCAAGTTACGTTAGTCATCATATCTCAGCTTTGGGATGAGATAGGCTTAAAATAATCACACCACTGTGTAAGTCAGGACCTGCTTAATCAACATCGTGAGTTTGGAAGAAATCTGAAACGGTCAAAAATTTAGTCTAAAAAAACACAAAGGGGTACCCCTTAGTGTTTTTTTTGGGTGAAATATGTGACCTCCTCAGATCTTCTTCAACCCCACACCGTGTGACAGGGAGGTCCTCACAAAGACAGTGGTGTGGTAATTGTTGCCCTACCACATCCCAAAACTGAGATATAGAGACATGTTGTGCTGCATAAAATGTATAACTGTAAATTTCATGATGGGATTCCTACTTCCAGTGAAGCTAGGTAAACACAAGAGTAGAAGCGTGCGATCAGAAAAGCCTAGTCAGTCCAATATATCCTACATTGCATCTGTATTTTGTTTTATTGGACATATAACAAGCTCATAAATTTAATTCCAATATATTCAACACCAATAAACCTATTGAGAGAAAATCCAAGTTACGTTAATCCTCATATCTCAGCTTTGGGATAAGATAGGCTGAAAATAATCACACCCCTGTGTAAGTCAGGACCTGCTTAATCAACATCATGAGTTTGGAAGAAATCTGAGACGGTCAAAAATTTAGTCTAAAAAAACACAAAGGGGTACCCCTTAGTGTTTTTTTGGGTGAAATATGTGACCTCCTCAGATCATCTTCAACCCCACACCGTGTGACAGGGAGGTCCTCACAAAGACAGTGGTGTGGTAATTGTTGCCCTACCACATCCCAAAGCTGAGATATAGGGACATGTTGTGCTGCATAAAATGTATAACTGTAAATTTCATGATGGGATTCCTACTTCCAGTGAAGCTAGGTAAACACAAGAGTAGAAGGGTGCGATCAGAAAAGCCTAGTCAGTCCAATATATCCTACATTGCATCTGTATTTTGCTTTATTGGACATATAACAAGCTCATAAATTTAATTCCAATATATTCAACACCAATAAACCTATTGAGAGAAAATCCAAGTTACGTTAATCCTCATATCTCAGCTTTGGGATGAGATAGGCTGAAAATAATCACACCCCTGTGTAAGTCAGGACCTGCTTAATCAACATCATGAGTTTGGAAGAAATCTGAGACGGTCAAAAATTTAGTCTAAAAAAACACAAAGGGGTACCCCTTAGTGTTTTTTTGGGTGAAATATGTGACCTCCTCAGATCTTCTTCAACCCCACACCGTGTGACAGGGAGGTCCTCACAAAGACAGTGGTGTGGTAATTGTTGCCCTACCACAACCCAAAACTGAGATATAGAGACATGTTGTGCTGCATAAAATGTATAACTGTAAATTTCATGATGGGATTCCTACTTCCAGTGAAGCTAGGTAAACACAAGAGTAGAAGGGTGCGATCAGAAAAGCCTAGTCAGTCCAATATATCCTACATTGCATCTGTATTTTGCTTTATTGGACATATAACAAGCTCATAAATTTAATTCCAATATATTCAACACCAATAAACCTATTGAGAGAAAATCCAAGTTACGTTAATCCTCATATCTCAGCTTTGGGATGAGATAGGCTGAAAATAATCACACCCCTGTGTAAGTCAGGACCTGCTTAATCAACATTGTGAGTTTGGAAGAAATCTGAAACGGTCAAGAATTTAGTCTAAAAAAACACAAAGGGGTACCCCTTAGTGTTTTTTTGGGTGAAATATGTGACCTCCTCAGATCTTCTTCAACCCCACACCGTGTGACAGGGAGGTCCTCACAAAGACAGTGGTGTCGTAATTGTTGCCCTACCACATCCCAAAACTGAGATATAGAGACATGTTGTGCTGCATAAAACGTATAACTGTAAATTTCATGATGGGATTCCTACTTCCAGTGAAGCTAGGTAAACACAAGAGTAGAAGGGTGCGATCAGAAAAGCCTAGTCAGTCCAATATATCCTACATTGCATCTGTATTTTGCTTTATTGGACATATAACAAGCTCATAAATTTAATTCCAATATATTCAACACCAATAAACCTATTGAGAGAAAATCCAAGTTACGTTAATCCTCATATCTCAGCTTTGGGATGAGATAGGCTGAAAATAATCACACCTTTGTGTAAGTCAGGACCTGCTTAATCAACATCATGAGTTTGGAAGAAATCTGAGACGGTCAAAAATTTAGTCTAAAAAAACACAAAGGGGTACCCCTTAGTGTTTTTTTGGGTGAAATATGTGACCTCCTCAGATCTTCTTCAACCCCACACCGTGTGACAGGGAGGTCCTCACAAAGACAGTGGTGTGGTAATTGTTGCCCTACCATATCCCAAAACTGAGATATAGAGACATGTTGTGCTGCATAAAATGTATAACTGTAAATTTCATGATGGGATTCCTACTTCCAGTGAAGCTAGGTAAACACAAGAGTAGAAGGGTGCGATCAGAAAAGCCTAGTCAGTCCAATATATCCTACATTGCATCTGTATTTTGTTTTATTGAACATATAACAAGCTCATAAATTTAATTCCAATATATTCAACACCAATAAACCTATTGAGAGAAAATCCAAGTTACGTTAATCCTCATATCTCAGCTTTGGGATGAGATAGGCTGAAAATAATCACACCCCTGTGTAAGTCAGGACCTTCCTAATCAACATCGTGAGTTTGGAAGAAATTTGAGACGGTCAAAAATTTAGTCTAAAAAAACACAAAGGGGTACCCCTTAGTGTTTTTTTTGGGGAAATATGTGACCTCCTCAGATCTTCTTCAACCCCACACCGTGTGTCAGGGAGGTCCTCACAAAGACAGTGGTGTGGTAATTGTTGCCCTACCACATCCCAAAACTGAGATATAGGGACATGTTGTGCTGCATAAAATGTATAAATGTAAATTTCATGATGGGATTCCTACTTCCAGTGAAGCCAGGTAAACACAAGAGTAGAAGGGTGCGATCAGAAAAGCCTAGTCAGTCCAATATATCCTACATTGCATCTGTATTTTGCTTTATTGGACATATAACAAGCTCATAAATTTAATTCCAATATATTCAACACCAATAAACCTATTGAGAGAAAATCCAAGTTACGTTAATCCTCATATCTCAGCTTTGGGATGAGATAGGCTGAAAATAATCACACCCCTGTGTAAGTCAGGACCTGCTTAATCAACATCATGAGTTTGGAAGAAATCTGAGACGGTCAAAAATTTAGTCTAAAAAAACGCAAAGGGGTACCCCTTGGTGTTTTTTTGGGTGAAATATGTGACCTCCTCAGATCTTCTTCAACCCCACACCGTGTGACAGGGAGGTCCTCACAAAGACAGTGGTGTGGTAATT
The DNA here is from genome assembly GCF_029633855.1 of Hoplias malabaricus. Lineage (NCBI taxonomy): Eukaryota > Metazoa > Chordata > Actinopteri > Characiformes > Erythrinidae > Hoplias > Hoplias malabaricus. The sequence continues at coordinate 2,875,799 of NC_089818.1, forward strand.
GTTGCCCTACCACATCCCAAAACTGAGATATAGAGACATGTTGTGCTGCATAAAATGTATAACTGTAAATTTCATGATGGGATTCCTACTTTCAGTGAAGCTAGGTAAACACAAGAGTAGAAGGGTGCGATCAGAAAAGCCTAGTCAGTCCAATATATCCTACATTGCATCTGTATTTTGTTTTATTGGACATATAACAAGCTCATAAATTTAATTCCAATATATTCAACACCAATAAACCTATTGAGAGAAAATCCAAGTTACGTTAATCCTCATATCTCAGCTTTGGGATGAGATAGGCTGAAAATAATCACACCCCTGTGTAAGTCAGGACCTTCCTAATCAACATCGTGAGTTTGGAAGAAATTTGAGACGGTCAAAAATTTAGTCTAAAAAAACACAAAGGGGTACCCCTTAGTGTTTTTTTGGGGGAAATATGTGACCTCCTCAGATCTTCTTCAACCCCACACCGTGTGTCAGGGAGGTCCTCACAAAGACAGTGGTGTGGTAATTGTTGCCCTACCACATCCCAAAACTGAGATATAGGGACATGTTGTGCTGCATAAAATGTATAAATGTAAATTTCATGATGGGATTCCTACTTCCAGTGAAGCCAGGTAAACACAAGAGTAGAAGGGTGCGATCAGAAAAGCCTAGTCAGTCCAATATATCCTACATTGCATCTGTATTTTGTTTTATTGGACATATAACAAGCTCATAAATTTAATTCCAATATATTCAACACCAATAAACCTATTGAGAGAAAATCCAAGTTACGTTAGTCATCATATCTCAGCTTTGGGATGAGATAGGCTTAAAATAATCACACCACTGTGTAAGTCAGGACCTGCTTAATCAACATCGTGAGTTTGGAAGAAATCTGAAACGGTCAAAAATTTAGTCTAAAAAAACACAAAGGGGTACCCCTTAGTGTTTTTTTTGGGTGAAATATGTGACCTCCTCAGATCTTCTTCAACCCCACACCGTGTGACAGGGAGGTCCTCACAAAGACAGTGGTGTGGTAATTGTTGCCCTACCACATCCCAAAACTGAGATATAGAGACATGTTGTGCTGCATAAAATGTATAACTGTAAATTTCATGATGGGATTCCTACTTCCAGTGAAGCTAGGTAAACACAAGAGTAGAAGCGTGCGATCAGAAAAGCCTAGTCAGTCCAATATATCCTACATTGCATCTGTATTTTGTTTTATTGGACATATAACAAGCTCATAAATTTAATTCCAATATATTCAACACCAATAAACCTATTGAGAGAAAATCCAAGTTACGTTAATCCTCATATCTCAGCTTTGGGATAAGATAGGCTGAAAATAATCACACCCCTGTGTAAGTCAGGACCTGCTTAATCAACATCATGAGTTTGGAAGAAATCTGAGACGGTCAAAAATTTAGTCTAAAAAAACACAAAGGGGTACCCCTTAGTGTTTTTTTGGGTGAAATATGTGACCTCCTCAGATCATCTTCAACCCCACACCGTGTGACAGGGAGGTCCTCACAAAGACAGTGGTGTGGTAATTGTTGCCCTACCACATCCCAAAGCTGAGATATAGGGACATGTTGTGCTGCATAAAATGTATAACTGTAAATTTCATGATGGGATTCCTACTTCCAGTGAAGCTAGGTAAACACAAGAGTAGAAGGGTGCGATCAGAAAAGCCTAGTCAGTCCAATATATCCTACATTGCATCTGTATTTTGCTTTATTGGACATATAACAAGCTCATAAATTTAATTCCAATATATTCAACACCAATAAACCTATTGAGAGAAAATCCAAGTTACGTTAATCCTCATATCTCAGCTTTGGGATGAGATAGGCTGAAAATAATCACACCCCTGTGTAAGTCAGGACCTGCTTAATCAACATCATGAGTTTGGAAGAAATCTGAGACGGTCAAAAATTTAGTCTAAAAAAACACAAAGGGGTACCCCTTAGTGTTTTTTTGGGTGAAATATGTGACCTCCTCAGATCTTCTTCAACCCCACACCGTGTGACAGGGAGGTCCTCACAAAGACAGTGGTGTGGTAATTGTTGCCCTACCACATCCCAAAACTGAGATATAGGGACATGTTGTGCTGCATAAAATGTATAAATGTAAATTTCATGATGGGATTCCTACTTCCAGTGAAGCCAGGTAAACACAAGAGTAGAAGGGTGCGATCAGAAAAGCCTAGTCAGTCCAATATATCCTACATTGCATCTGTATTTTGTTTTATTGGACATATAACAAGCTCATAAATTTAATTCCAATATATTCAACACCAATAAACCTATTGAGAGAAAATCCAAGTTACGTTAGTCATCATATCTCAGCTTTGGGATGAGATAGGCTTAAAATAATCACACCACTGTGTAAGTCAGGACCTGCTTAATCAACATCGTGAGTTTGGAAGAAATCTGAAACGGTCAAAAATTTAGTCTAAAAAAACACAAAGGGGTACCCCTTAGTGTTTTTTTGGGTGAAATATGTGACCTCCTCAGATCTTCTTCAACCCCACACCGTGTGACAGGGAGGTCCTCACAAAGACAGTGGTGTGGTAATTGTTGCCCTACCACATCCTAAAGCTGAGATATAGGGACATGTTGTGCTGCATAAAATGTATAACTGTAAATTTCATGATGGGATTCCTACTTCCAGTTAAGCTAGGTAAACACAAGAGTAGAAGGGTGCGATCAGAAAAGCCTAGTCAGTCCAATATATCCTACATTGCATCTGTATTTTGCTTTATTGGACATATAACAAGCTCATAAATTTAATTCCAATATATTCAACACCAATAAACCTATTGAGAGAAAATCCCAGTAATGTTAATCCTCATATCTCAGCTTTGGGATGAGATAGGCTGAAAATAATCACACCCCTGTGTAAGTCAGGACCTGCTTAATCAACATCATGAGTTTGGAAGAAATCTGAGACGGTCAAAAATTTAGCCTAAAAAAACACAAAGGGGTACCCCTTAGTGTTTTTTTGGGTGAAATATGTGACCTCCTCAGATCATCTTCAACCCCACACCGTGTGTCAGGGAGGTCCTCACAAAGACAGTTGTGTGGTAATTGTTGCCCTACCACATCCCAAAACTGAGATATAGGGACATGTTGTGCTGCATAAAATGTATAACTGTAAATTTCATGATGGGATTCCTACTTCCAGTGAAGCTAGGTAAACACAAGAGTAGAAGGGTGCGATCAGAAAAGCCTAGTCAGTCCAATATATCCTACATTGCATCTGTATTTTGCTTTATTGAACGTAAAGAAAGCTCATAAATTTAATTCCAATATATTCAACACCAATTAACCTATTGAGAGAAAATCCCAGTTAAGTTTGTCCTCATATCTCAGCTTTGGGATGAGATAGGCTGAAATTAATTACACCTTTGTGTAAGTCAGGACCTGCCTAATCAACATCGTAAGTTTGGAAGAAATCTGAGACTGTCAAAAATTTAGTCTAAAAAAACACAAAGGGGTACCCCTTAGTTTTTTTTTTGGTGAAATATGTGACCTCCTCAGATCTTCTTCAAACCCACACCGTGTGTCAGGGAGGTCCTGACAAAGACAGTGGTGTGGTAATTGTTGCCCTACCACATCCCAAAGCTGAGATATAAGGACATGTTGTGCTGCATAAAATGTATAACTATAAATTTCATGATGGGATTCCTACTTCCAGTGAAGCTAGGTAAACACAAGAGTAGAAGGGTGCGATCAGAAAAGCCTAGTCAGTCCAATATATCCTACATTGCATCTGTATTTTGCTTTATTGGACATATAGCAAGCTCATAAATTTAATTCCAATATATTCAACACCAATAAACCTATTGAGAGAAAATCCAAGTTACATTAATCCCCATATCTCAGCTTTGGGATGAGATACGCTGAAAATAATCACACCCCTGTGTAAGTCAGGACCTGCCTAATCAACATCGTAAGTTTGGAAGAAATCTGAGACGGTCAAAAATTTAGTCTAAAAAAACACAAAGGGGTACCCCTTAGTTTTTTTTTGGGTGAAATATGTGACCTCCTCAGATCTTCTTCAAACCCACACCGTGTGTCAGGGAGGTCCTGACAAAGACAGTGGTGTGGTAATTGTTGCCCTACCACATCCCAAAGCTGAGATATAAGGACATGTTGTGCTGCATAAAATGTATAACTGTAAATTTCATGATGGGATTCCTACTTCCAGTGAAGCTAGGTAAACACAAGAGTAGAAGGGTGCGATCAGAAAAGCCTAGTCAGTCCAATATATCCTACATTGCATCTGTATTTTGCTTTATTGGACATATAGCAAGCTCATAAATTTAATTCCAATATATTCAACACCAATAAACCTATTGAGAGAAAATCCAAGTTACATTAATCCCCATATCTCAGCTTTGGGATGAGATACGCTGAAAATAATCACACCCCTGTGTAAGTCAGGACCTGCCTAATCAACATCGTAAGTTTGGAAGAAATCTGAGACGGTCAAAAATTTAGTCTAAAAAACACAAAGGGGTACCCTTTAGTGTTTTTTTTGGGTGAATTATGTGACCTCCTCAGATCTTCTTCAAACCCACACCGTGTGTCAGGGAGGTCCTCACAAAGACAGTGGTGTGGTAATTGTTGCCCTACCACATCCTAAAGCTGAGATATAGGGACATGTTGTGCTGCATAAAATGTATAACTGTAAATTTCATGATGGGATTCCTACTTCCAGTGAAGCTAGGTAAACACAAGAGTAGAAGGGTGCGATCAGAAAAGCCTAGTCAGTCCAATATATCCTACATTGCATCTGTATTTTGCTTTATTGGACGTAAAAAAAGCTCATAAATTTAATTCCAATATATTCAACACCAATTAACCTATTGAGAGAAAATCCCAGTTAAGTTTGTCCTCATATCTCAGCTTTGGGATGAGATAGGCTGAAAATAATCACACCCCTGTGTAAGTCAGGACCTGCTTAATCAACATTGTGAGTTTGGAAGAAATCTGAGATGGTCAAAAATTTAGTTTAAAAAAACACAAAGGGGTACCCCTTAGTTTTTTTTTTGGGTGAAATATGTGACCTCCTCAGATCTTCTTCAAACCCACACCATGTGTCAGGGAGGTCCTGACAAAGACAGTGGTGTGGTAATTGTTGCCCTACCACATCCCAAAGCTGAGATATAAGGACATGTTGTGCTGCATAAAATGTATAACTGTAAATTTCATGATGGGATTCCTACTTCCAGTAAAGCTAGGTAAACACAAGAGTAGAAGGGTGCGATCAGAAAAGCCTAGTCAGTCCAATATATCCTACATTGCATCTGTATTTTGCTTTATTGGACGTAAAAAAAGCTCATAAATTTAATTCCAATATATTCAACACCAATTAACCTATTGAGAGAAAATCCCAGTTAAGTTTGTCCTCATATCTCAGCTTTGGGATGAGATAGGCTGAAAATAATCACACCCCTGTGTAAGTCAGGACCTGCTTAATCAACATTGTGAGTTTGGAAGAAATCTGAGATGGTCAAAATTTTAGTTTAAAAAAACACAAAGGGGTACCCCTTAGTGTTTTTTTGGGTGAAATATGTGACCTCCTCAGATCTTCTTCAAACCCACACCATGTGTCAGGGAGGTCCTGACAAAGACAGTGGTGTGGTAATTGTTGCCCTAACACATCCCAAAGCTGAGATACAGGGACATGTTGTGCTGCATAAAATGTATAACTGTAAATTTCATGATGGGATTCCTACTTCCAGTGAAGCTAGGTAAACACAAGAGTAGAAGGGTGCGATCAGAAAAGCCTAGTCAGTCCAATATATCCTACATTGCATCTGTAATTTGCTTTATTGGACATATAAAAAGCTCATAAATTTAATTCCAATATATTCAACACCAATAAACCTATTGAGAGAAAATCCCAGTTAAGTTTGTCCTCATATCTCAGCTTTGGGATGAGATAGGCTGAAAATAATTACACCTTTGTGTAAGTCAGGACCTGCCTAATCAACATCGTAAGTTTGGAAGAAATCTGAGACTGTCAAAAATTTAGTCTGAAAAAACACAAAGGGGTACCCCTTAGTGTTTTTTTGGGTGAAAAAAGTGACCTCCTCAGATCTTCTTCAAACCCACATCATGTGTCAGGGAGGTCCTGACAAAGACAGTGGTGTGGTAATTGTTGCCCTACCACATCCCAAAACTGAGATATAGAGACATGTTGTGCTGCATAAAACGTATAACTGTAAATTTCATGATGGGATTCCTACTTCCAGTGAAGCTAGGTAAACACAAGAGTAGAAGGGTGCGATCAGAAAAGCCTAGTCAGTCCAATATATCCTACATTGCATCTGTATTTTGTTTTATTGGACATATAACAAGCTCATAAATTTAATTCCAATATATTCAACACCAATAAACCTATTGAGAGAAAATCCAAGTTACGTTAATCCTCATATCTCAGCTTTGGGATGAGATAGGCTGAAAATAATCACACCCCTGTGTAAGTCAGGACCTTCCTAATCAACATCGTGAGTTTGGAAGAAATCTGAGACGGTCAAAAATTTAGTTTAAAAAACACAAAGGGGTACCCCTTAGTGTTTTTTTGGGTGAAATATGTGACCTCCTCAGATCTTCTTCAAACCCACACCGTGTGTCAGGGAGGTCCCGACAAAGACAGTGGTGTGGTAAATGTTTCCCTACCACATCCCAAAGCTGAGATATAGGGACATGTTGTGCTGCATAAAATGTATAACTGTAAATTTCATGATGGGATTCCTACTTCCAGTGAAGCTAGGTAAACACAAGAGTAGAAGGGTGCGATCAGAAAAGCCTAGTCAGTCCAATATATCCTACATTGCATCTGTATTTTGCTTTATTGGACATATAACAAGCTCATAAATTTAATTCCAATATATTCAACACCAATAAACCTATTGAGAGAAAATCCAAGTTACGTTAATCCTCATATCTCAGCTTTGGGATGAGATAGGCTGAAAATAATCACACCCCTGTGTAAGTCAGGACCTGCTTAATCAACATCATGAGTTTGGAAGAAATCTGAGACGGTCAAAAATTTAGTCTAAAAAAACACAAAGGGGTACCCCTTAGTGTTTTTTTGGGTGAAATATGTGACCTCCTCAGATCTTCTTCAACCCCACACCGTGTGACAGGGAGGTCCTCACAAAGACAGTGGTGTGGTAATTGTTGCCCTACCACATCCCAAAACTGAGATATAGGGACATGTTGTGCTGCATAAAATGTATAAATGTAAATTTCATGATGGGATTCCTACTTCCAGTGAAGCCAGGTAAACACAAGAGTAGAAGGGTGCGATCAGAAAAGCCTAGTCAGTCCAATATATCCTACATTGCATCTGTATTTTGTTTTATTGGACATATAACAAGCTCATAAATTTAATTCCAATATATTCAACACCAATAAACCTATTGAGAGAAAATCCAAGTTACGTTAGTCATCATATCTCAGCTTTGGGATGAGATAGGCTTAAAATAATCACACCACTGTGTAAGTCAGGACCTGCTTAATCAACATCGTGAGTTTGGAAGAAATCTGAAACGGTCAAAAATTTAGTCTAAAAAAACACAAAGGGGTACCCCTTAGTGTTTTTTTGGGTGAAATATGTGACCTCCTCAGATCTTCTTCAACCCCACACCGTGTGACAGGGAGGTCCTCACAAAGACAGTGGTGTGGTAATTGTTGCCCTACCACATCCCAAAGCTGAGATATAGGGACATGTTGTGCTGCATAAAATGTATAACTGTAAATTTCATGATGGGATTCCTACTTCCAGTGAAGCTAGGTAAACACAAGAGTAGAAGGGTGCGATCAGAAAAGCCTAGTCAGTCCAATATATCCTACATTGCATCTGTATTTTGCTTTATTGGACATATAACAAGCTCATAAATTTAATTCCAATATATTCAACACCAATAAACCTATTGAGAGAAAATCCAAGTTACGTTAATCCTCATATCTCAGCTTTGGGATGAGATAGGCTGAAAATAATCACACCCCTGTGTAAGTCAGGACCTGCTTAATCAACATCATGAGTTTGGAAGAAATCTGAGACGGTCAAAAATTTAGTCTAAAAAAACACAAAGGGGTACCCCTTAGTGTTTTTTTGGGTGAAATATGTGACCTCCTCAGATCTTCTTCAACCCCACACCGTGTGACAGGGAGGTCCTCACAAAGACAGTGGTGTGGTAATTGTTGCCCTACCACATCCTAAAGCTGAGATATAGGGACATGTTGTGCTGCATAAAATGTATAACTGTAAATTTCATGATGGGATTCCTACTTCCAGTTAAGCTAGGTAAACACAAGAGTAGAAGGGTGCGATCAGAAAAGCCTAGTCAGTCCAATATATCCTACATTGCATCTGTATTTTGCTTTATTGGACATATAACAAGCTCATAAATTTAATTCCAATATATTCAACACCAATAAACCTATTGAGAGAAAATCCCAGTAATGTTAATCCTCATATCTCAGCTTTGGGATGAGATAGGCTGAAAATAATCACACCCCTGTGTAAGTCAGGACCTGCTTAATCAACATCATGAGTTTGGAAGAAATCTGAGACGGTCAAAAATTTAGCCTAAAAAAACACAAAGGGGTACCCCTTAGTGTTTTTTTGGGTGAAATATGTGACCTCCTCAGATCATCTTCAACCCCACACCGTGTGTCAGGGAGGTCCTCACAAAGACAGTTGTGTGGTAATTGTTGCCCTACCACATCCCAAAACTGAGATATAGGGACATGTTGTGCTGCATAAAATGTATAACTGTAAATTTCATGATGGGATTCCTACTTCCAGTGAAGCTAGGTAAACACAAGAGTAGAAGGGTGCGATCAGAAAAGCCTAGTCAGTCCAATATATCCTACATTGCATCTGTATTTTGCTTTATTGAACGTAAAGAAAGCTCATAAATTTAATTCCAATATATTCAACACCAATTAACCTATTGAGAGAAAATCCCAGTTAAGTTTGTCCTCATATCTCAGCTTTGGGATGAGATAGGCTGAAATTAATTACACCTTTGTGTAAGTCAGGACCTGCCTAATCAACATCGTAAGTTTGGAAGAAATCTGAGACTGTCAAAAATTTAGTCTAAAAAAACACAAAGGGGTACCCCTTAGTTTTTTTTTTGGTGAAATATGTGACCTCCTCAGATCTTCTTCAAACCCACACCGTGTGTCAGGGAGGTCCTGACAAAGACAGTGGTGTGGTAATTGTTGCCCTACCACATCCCAAAGCTGAGATATAAGGACATGTTGTGCTGCATAAAATGTATAACTATAAATTTCATGATGGGATTCCTACTTCCAGTGAAGCTAGGTAAACACATGAGTAGAAGGGTGCGATCAGAAAAGCCTAGTCAGTCCAATATATCCTACATTGCATCTGTATTTTGCTTTATTGGACATATAGCAAGCTCATAAATTTAATTCCAATATATTCAACACCAATAAACCTATTGAGAGAAAATCCAAGTTACATTAATCCCCATATCTCAGCTTTGGGATGAGATACGCTGAAAATAATCACACCCCTGTGTAAGTCAGGACCTGCCTAATCAACATCGTAAGTTTGGAAGAAATCTGAGACGGTCAAAAATTTAGTCTAAAAAACACAAAGGGGTACCCCTTAGTTTTTTTTTGGGTGAAATATGTGACCTCCTCAGATCTTCTTCAAACCCACACCGTGTGTCAGGGAGGTCCTGACAAAGACAGTGGTGTGGTAATTGTTGCCCTACCACATCCCAAAGCTGAGATATAAGGACATGTTGTGCTGCATAAAATGTATAACTGTAAATTTCATGATGGGATTCCTACTTCCAGTGAAGCTAGGTAAACACAAGAGTAGAAGGGTGCGATCAGAAAAGCCTAGTCAGTCCAATATATCCTACATTGCATCTGTATTTTGCTTTATTGGACATATAGCAAGCTCATAAATTTAATTCCAATATATTCAACACCAATAAACCTATTGAGAGAAAATCCAAGTTACATTAATCCCCATATCTCAGCTTTGGGATGAGATACGCTGAAAATAATCACACCCCTGTGTAAGTCAGGACCTGCCTAATCAACATCGTAAGTTTGGAAGAAATCTGAGACGGTCAAAAATTTAGTCTAAAAAACACAAAGGGGTACCCTTTAGTGTTTTTTTTGGGTGAATTATGTGACCTCCTCAGATCTTCTTCAAACCCACACCGTGTGTCAGGGAGGTCCTCACAAAGACAGTGGTGTGGTAATTGTTGCCCTACCACATCCTAAAGCTGAGATATAGGGACATGTTGTGCTGCATAAAATGTATAACTGTAAATTTCATGATGGGATTCCTACTTCCAGTGAAGCTAGGTAAACACAAGAGTAGAAGGGTGCGATCAGAAAAGCCTAGTCAGTCCAATATATCCTACATTGCATCTGTATTTTGCTTTATTGGACGTAAAAAAAGCTCATAAATTTAATTCCAATATATTCAACACCAATTAACCTATTGAGAGAAAATCCCAGTTAAGTTTGTCCTCATATCTCAGCTTTGGGATGAGATAGGCTGAAAATAATCACACCCCTGTGTAAGTCAGGACCTGCTTAATCAACATTGTGAGTTTGGAAGAAATCTGAGGCGGTCAAAAATTTAGTCTAAAAAAACACAAAGGGGTACCCCTTAGTGTTTTTTTGGGTGAAATATGTGACCTCTTCAGATCTTCTTCAACCCCACCCCGTGTGTCAGGGAGGTCCTCACAAAGACAGTGGTGTGGTAATTGTTGCCCTACCAAATGCCAAAACTGAGATATAGGGACATGTTGTGCTGCATAAAATGTATAACTGTAAATTTCATGATGGGATTCCTACTTCCAGTGAAGCCAGGTAAACACAAGAGTAGAAGGGTGCGATCAGAAAAGCCTAGTCAGTCCAATATATCCTACATTGCATCTGTATTTTGTTTTATTGGACATATAACAAGCTCATAAATTTAATTCCAATATATTCAACACCAATAAACCTATTGAGAGAAAATCCAAGTTACGTTAGTCATCATATCTCAGCTTTGGGATGAGATAGGCTTAAAATAATCACACCACTGTGTAAGTCAGGACCTGCTTAATCAACATCGTGAGTTTGGAAGAAATCTGAAACGGTCAAAAATTTAGTCTAAAAAAACACAAAGGGGTACCCCTTAGTGTTTTTTTGGGTGAAATATGTGACCTCCTCAGATCTTCTTCAACCCCACACCGTGTGACAGGGAGGTCCTCACAAAGACAGTGGTGTGGTAATTGTTGCCCTACCACATCCTAAAGCTGAGATATAGGGACATGTTGTGCTGCATAAAATGTATAACTGTAAATTTCATGATGGGATTCCTACTTCCAGTTAAGCTAGGTAAACACAAGAGTAGAAGGGTGCGATCAGAAAAGCCTAGTCAGTCCAATATATCCTACATTGCATCTGTATTTTGCTTTATTGGACATATAACAAGCTCATAAATTTAATTCCAATATATTCAACACCAATAAACCTATTGAGAGAAAATCCCAGTAATGTTAATCCTCATATCTCAGCTTTGGGATGAGATAGGCTGAAAATAATCACACCCCTGTGTAAGTCAGGACCTGCCTAATCAACATCGTAAGTTTGGAAGAAATCTGAGACTGTCAAAAATTTAGTCTAAAAAAACACAAAGGGGTACCCCTTAGTTTTTTTTTGGGTGAAATATGTGACCTCCTCAGATCTTCTTCAAACCCACACCGTGTGTCAGGGAGGTCCTGACAAAGACAGTGGTGTGGTAATTGTTGCCCTACCACATCCCAAAGCTGAGATATAAGGACATGTTGTGCTGCATAAAATGTATAACTGTAAATTTCATGATGGGATTCCTACTTCCAGTGAAGCTAGGTAAACACAAGAGTAGAAGGGTGCGATCAGAAAAGCCTAGTCAGTCCAATATATCCTACATTGCATCTGTATTTTGCTTTATTGGACATATAGCAAGCTCATAAATTTAATTCCAATATATTCAACACCAATAAACCTATTGAGAGAAAATCCAAGTTACATTAATCCCCATATCTCAGCTTTGGGATGAGATACGCTGAAAATAATCACACCCCTGTGTAAGTCAGGACCTGCCTAATCAACATCGTAAGTTTGGAAGAAATCTGAGACGGTCAAAAATTTAGTCTAAAAAACACAAAGGGGTACCCTTTAGTGTTTTTTTGGGGTGAATTATGTGACCTCCTCAGATCTTCTTCAAACCCACACCGTGTGTCAGGGAGGTCCTCACAAAGACAGTGGTGTGGTAATTGTTGCCCTACCACATCCTAAAGCTGAGATATAGGGACATGTTGTGCTGCATAAAATGTATAACTGTAAATTTCATGATGGGATTCCTACTTCCAGTGAAGCTAGGTAAACACAAGAGTAGAAGGGTGCGATCAGAAAAGCCTAGTCAGTCCAATATATCCTACATTGCATCTGTATTTTGCTTTATTGGACGTAAAAAAAGCTCATAAATTTAATTCCAATATATTCAACACCAATTAACCTATTGAGAGAAAATCCCAGTTAAGTTTGTCCTCATATCTCAGCTTTGGGATGAGATAGGCTGAAAATAATCACACCCCTGTGTAAGTCAGGACCTGCTTAATCAACATTGTGAGTTTGGAAGAAATCTGAGGCGGTCAAAAATTTAGTCTAAAAAAACACAAAGGGGTACCCCTTAGTGTTTTTTTGGGTGAAATATGTGACCTCTTCAGATCTTCTTCAACCCCACCCCGTGTGTCAGGGAGGTCCTCACAAAGACAGTGGTGTGGTAATTGTTGCCCTACCAAATGCCAAAACTGAGATATAGGGACATGTTGTGCTGCATAAAATGTATAACTGTAAATTTCATGATGGGATTCCTACTTCCAGTGAAGCCAGGTAAACACAAGAGTAGAAGGGTGCGATCAGAAAAGCCTAGTCAGTCCAATATATCCTACATTGCATCTGTATTTTGTTTTATTGGACATATAACAAGCTCATAAATTTAATTCCAATATATTCAACACCAATAAACCTATTGAGAGAAAATCCAAGTTACGTTAGTCATCATATCTCAGCTTTGGGATGAGATAGGCTGAAAATAATCACACCTCTGTGTAAGTCAGGACCTGCTTAATCAACATTGTGAGTTTGGAAGAAATCTGAGACGGTCAAAAATTTAGTCTAAAAAAACACAAAGGGGTACCCCTTAGTGTTTTTTTGGGTGAAATATGTGACCTCCTCAGATCTTCTTCAACCCCACACCGTGTGTCAGGGAGGTCCTCACAAAGACAGTGGTGTGGTAATTGTTGCCCTACCACATCCCAAAACTGAGATATAGGGACATGTTGTGCTGCATAAAATGTATAACTGTAAATTTCATGATGGGATTCCTACTTCCAGTGAAGCTAGGTAAACACAAGAGTAGAAGGGTGCGATCAGAGAAGCCTAGTCAGTCCAATAAACTCTACAATGCATCTGTATTTTGCTTTATTGGACGTTCAACATGTTCATAAATTTAGATCCAATATATTTAACACCAATAAACCTATTGAGAGAAAATCCCAGTTTTGTAAGTCCTCATATCTCAGCCCTGGGATGAGATAGGCTGAAAATATTCACAATCCTGTGTAAGTCAGGACCTGCTTAATCAACATTGTGAGTTTGGAAGAAATCTGAGGCGGTCAAAAATTTAGTCTAAAAAAACACAAAGGGGTACCCCTTAGTGTTTTTTTGGGTGAAATATGTGACCTCTTCAGATCTTCTTCAACCCCACACCGTGTGTCAGGGAGGTCCTCACAAAGACAGTGGTGTGGTAATTGTTGCCCTACCACATCCCAAAACTGAGATATAGGGACATGTTGTGCTGCATAAAATGTATAACTGTAAATTTCATGATGGGATTCCTACTTCCAGTGAAGCTAGGTAAACACAAGAGTAGAAGGGTGCGATCAGAAAATCCTAGTCAGTCCAATATATCCTACATTGCATCTGTATTTTGCTTTATTGGACGTAAAAAAAGCTCATAAATTTAATTCCTATATATTCAACACCAATAGACCTATTGAGAGAAAATCCCAGTTAAGTTTGTCCTCATATCTCAGCATTGGGATGAGATAGGCTGAAAATAATCACAATCCTGTGTAAGTCAGGACCTGCTTAATCAACATTGTGAGTTTGGAAGAAATCTGAGGCGGTCAAAAATTTAGTCTAAAAAAACACAAAGGGGTACCCCTTAGTGTTTTTTTGGGTGAAATATGTGACCTCCTCAGATCTTCTTCAACCCCACACCGTGTGTCAGGGAGGTCCTCACAAAGACAGTGGTGTGGTAATTGTTGCCCTACCACATCCCAAAACTGAGATATAGGGACATGTTGTGCTGCATAAAATGTATAACTGTAAATTTCATGATGGGATTCCTACTTCCAGTGAAGCTAGGTAAACACAAGAGTAGAAGGGTGCGATCAGAGAAGCCTAGTCAGTCCAATAAACTCTACAATGCATCTGTATTTTGCTTTATTGGACGTAAAAAAAGCTCATAAATTTAATTCCTATATATTCAACACCAATAAACCTATTGAGAGAAAATCCCAGTTAAGTTTGTCCTCATATCTCAGCATTGGGATGAGATAGGCTGAAAATAATCACACCTCTGTGTAAGTCAGGACCTGCTTAATCAACATCGTGAGTTTGGAAGAAATCTGAGACGGTCAAAAATTTAGTCTAAAAAAACACTAGTGAAGCTAGTGAAGCTAGGTAAACACAAGAGTAGAAGGGTGCGATCAGAAAATCCTAGTCAGTCCAATATATCCTACATTGCATCTGTATTTTGCTTTATTGGACGTAAAAAAAGCTCATAAATTTAATTCCTATATATTCAACACCAATAAACCTATTGAGAGAAAATCCCAGTTAAGTTTGTCCTCATATCTCAGCATTGGGATGAGATAGGCTGAAAATAATCACACCTCTGTGTAAGTCAGGACCTGCTTAATCAACATCGTGAGTTTGGAAGAAATCTGAGACGGTCAAAAATTTAGTCTAAAAAAACACAAAGGGGTACCCCTTAGTGTTTTTTTGGGTGAAATATGTGACCTCCTCAGATCTTCTTCAACCCCACACCGTGTGTCAGGGAGGTCCTCACAAAGACAGTGGTGTGGTAATTGTTGCCCTACCACATCCCAAAACTGAGATATAGGGACATGTTGTGCTGCATAAAATGTATAACTGTAAATTTCATGATGGGATTCCTACTTCCAGTGAAGCTAGGTAAACACAAGAGTAGAAGGGTGCGATCAGAGAAGCCTAGTCAGTCCAATAAACTCTACAATGCATCTGTATTTTGCTTTATTGGACGTTCAACATGTTCATAAATTTAGATCCAATATATTTAACACCAATAAACCTATTGAGAGAAAATCCCAGTTTTGTAAGTCCTCATATCTCAGCCCTGGGATGAGATAGGCTGAAAATATTCACAATCCTGTGTAAGTCAGGACCTGCTTAATCAACATTGTGAGTTTGGAAGAAATCTGAGGCGGTCAAAAATTTAGTCTAAAAAAACACAAAGGGGTACCCCTTAGTGTTTTTTTGGGTGAAATATGTGACCTCTTCAGATCTTCTTCAACCCCACACCGTGTGTCAGGGAGGTCCTCACAAAGACAGTGGTGTGGTAATTGTTGCCCTACCACATCCCAAAACTGAGATATAGGGACATGTTGTGCTGCATAAAATGTATAACTGTAAATTTCATGATGGGTTTCCTACTTCCAGTGAAGCTAGGTAAACACAAGAGTAGAAGGGTGCGATCAGAAAATCCTAGTCAGTCCAATATATCCTACATTGCATCTGTATTTTGCTTTATTGGACGTAAAAAAAGCTCATAAATTTAATTCCTATATATTCAACACCAATAGACCTATTGAGAGAAAATCCCAGTTAAGTTTGTCCTCATATCTCAGCATTGGGATGAGATAGGCTGAAAATAATCACAATCCTGTGTAAGTCAGGACCTGCTTAATCAACATTGTGAGTTTGGAAGAAATCTGAGGCGGTCAAAAACTTAGTCTAAAAAAACACAAAGGGGTACCCCTTAGTGTTTTTTTGGGTGAAATATGTGACCTCTTCAGATCTTCTTCAACCCCACACCGTGTGTCAGGGAGGTCCTCACAAAGACAGTGGTGTGGTAATTGTTGCCCTACCACATCCCAAAACTGAGATATAGGGACATGTTGTGCTGCATAAAATGTATAACTATAAATTTCATGATGGGATTCCTACTTCCAGTGAAGCTAGGTAAACACAAGAGTAGAAGGGTGCGATCAGAGAAGCCTAGTCAGTCCAATAAACTCTACAATGCATCTGTATTTTGCTTTATTGGACGTTCAACATGTTCATGAATTTAGATCCAATATATTTAACACCAATAAACCTATTGAGAGAAAATCCCAGTTTTGTAAGTCCTCATATCTCAGCCCTGGGATGAGATAGGCTGAAAATATTCACAATCCTGTGTAAGTCAGGACCTGCTTAATCAACATTGTGAGTTTGGAAGAAATCTGAGGCGGTCAAAAATTTAGTCTAAAAAAACACAAAGGGGTACCCCTTAGTGTTTTTTTGGGTGAAATATGTGACCTCTTCAGATCTTCTTCAACCCCACACCGTGTGTCAGGGAGGTCCTCACAAAGACAGTGGTGTGGTAATTGTTGCCCTACCACATCCCAAAACTGAGATATAGGGACATGTTGTACTGCATAAAATGTATAACTGTAAATTTCATGATGGGATTCCTACTTCCAGTGAAGCTAGGTAAACACAAGAGTAGAAGGGTGTGATCAGAAAATCCTAGTCAGTCCAATATATCCTACATTGCATCTGTATTTTGCTTTATTGGACGTAAAAAAAGCTCATAAATTTAATTCCTATATATTCAACACCAATAAACCTATTGAGAGAAAATCCCAGTTAAGTTTGTCCTCATATCTCAGCATTGGGATGAGATAGGCTGAAAATAATCACAATCCTGTGTAAGTCAGGACCTGCTTAATCAACATTGTGAGTTTGGAAGAAATCTGAGGCGGTCAAAAATTTAGTCTAAAAAAACACAAAGGGGTACCCCTTAGTGTTTTTTTGGGTGAAATATGTGACCTCTTCAGATCTTCTTCAACCCCACACTGTGTGTCAGGGAGGTCCTCACAAAGACAGTGGTGTGGTAATTGTTGCCCTACCACATCCCAAAACTGAGATATAGGGACATGTTGTGCTGCATAAAATGTATAACTGTAAATTTCATGATGGGATTCCTACTTCCAGTGAAGCTAGGTAAACACAAGAGTAGAAGGGTGCAATCAGAAAAGACTAGTCAGTCCAATATATCCTACATTGCATCTGTATTTTGCTTTATTGGACGTAAAAAAAGCTCATAAATTTAATTCCAATATATTCAACACCAATAAACCTATTGAGAGAAAATCCCAGTTAAGTTTGTCCTCATATCTCAGCTTTGGGATGAGATAGGCTGAAAATAATCACACCTCTGTGTAAGTCAGGACCTGCTTAATCAACATTGTGAGTTTGGAAGAAATCTGAGGCGGTCAAAAATTTAGTCTAAAAAAACACAAAGGGGTACCCCTTAGTGTTTTTTTGGGTGAAATATGTGACCTCTTCAGATCTTCTTCAACCCCACACCGTGTGTCAGGGAGGTCCTCACAAAGACAGTGGTGTGGTAATTGTTGCCCTACCACATCCCAAAACTGAGATATAGGGACATGTTGTGCTGCATAAAATGTATAACTATAAATTTCATGATGGGATTCCTACTTCCAGTGAAGCTAGGTAAACACAAGAGTAGAAGGGTGCGATCAGAGAAGCCTAGTCAGTCCAATAAACTCTACAATGCATCTGTATTTTGCTTTATTGGACGTTCAATATGTTCATGAATTTAGATCCAATATATTTAACACCAATAAACCTATTGAGAGAAAATCCCAGTTTTGTAAGTCCTCATATCTCAGCCCTGGGATGAGATAGGCTGAAAATATTCACAATCCTGTGTAAGTCAGGACCTGCTTAATCAACATTGTGAGTTTGGAAGAAATCTGAGGCGGTCAAAAATTTAGTCTAAAAAAACACAAAGGGGTACCCCTTAGTGTTTTTTTGGGTGAAATATGTGACCTCTTCAGATCTTCTTCAACCCCACACCGTGTGTCAGGGAGGTCCTCACAAAGACAGTGGTGTGGTAATTGTTGCCCTACCACATCCCAAAACTGAGATATAGGGACATGTTGTGCTGCATAAAATGTATAACTGTAAATTTCATGATGGGATTCCTACTTCCAGTGAAGCTAGGTAAACACAAGAGTAGAAGGGTGCAATCAGAAAAGACTAGTCAGTCCAATATATCCTACATTGCATCTGTATTTTGCTTTATTGGACGTAAAAAAAGCTCATAAATTTAATTCCAATATATTCAACACCAATAAACCTATTGAGAGAAAATCCCAGTTAAGTTTGTCCTCATATCTCAGCTTTGGGATGAGATAGGCTGAAAATAATCACACCTCTGTGTAAGTCAGGACCTGCTTAATCAACATCGTGAGTTTGGAAGAAATCTGAGACGGTCAAAAATTTAGTCTAAAAAAACACAAAGGGGTACCCCTTAGTGTTTTTTTGGGTGAAATATGTGACCTCCTCAGATCTTCTTCAACCCCACACCGTGTGTCAGGGAGGTCCTCACAAAGACAGTGGTGTGGTAATTGTTGCCCTACCACATCCCAAAACTGAGATATAGGGACATGTTGTGCTGCATAAAATGTATAACTGTAAATTTCATGATGGGATTCCTACTTCCAGTGAAGCTAGGTAAACACAAGAGTAGAAGGGTGCGATCAGAGAAGCCTAGTCAGTCCAATAAACTCTACAATGCATCTGTATTTTGCTTTATTGGACGTAAAAAAAGCTCATAAATTTAATTCCTATATATTCAACACCAATAAACCTATTGAGAGAAAATCCCAGTTAAGTTTGTCCTCATATCTCAGCATTGGGATGAGATAGGCTGAAAATAATCACAATCCTGTGTAAGTCAGGACCTGCTTAATCAACATTGTGAGTTTGGAAGAAATCTGAGGCGGTCAAAAACTTAGTCTAAAAAAACACAAAGGGGTACCCCTTAGTGTTTTTTTGGGTGAAATATGTGACCTCTTCAGATCTTCTTCAACCCCACACCGTGTGTCAGGGAGGTCCTCACAAAGACAGTGGTGTGGTAATTGTTGCCCTACCACATCCCAAAACTGAGATATAGGGACATGTTGTGCTGCATAAAATGTATAACTATAAATTTCATGATGGGATTCCTACTTCCAGTGAAGCTAGGTAAACACAAGAGTAGAAGGGTGCGATCAGAGAAGCCTAGTCAGTCCAATAAACTCTACAATGCATCTGTATTTTGCTTTATTGGACGTTCAACATGTTCATGAATTTAGATCCAATATATTTAACACCAATAAACCTATTGAGAGAAAATCCCAGTTTTGTAAGTCCTCATATCTCAGCCCTGGGATGAGATAGGCTGAAAACATTCACAATCCTGTGTAAGTCAGGACCTGCTTAATCAACATTGTGAGTTTGGAAGAAATCTGAGGCGGTCAAAAATTTAGTCTAAAAAAACACAAAGGGGTACCCCTTAGTGTTTTTTTGGGTGAAATATGTGACCTCTTCAGATCTTCTTCAACCCCACACCGTGTGTCAGGGAGGTCCTCACAAAGACAGTGGTGTGGTAATTGTTGCCCTACCACATCCCAAAACTGAGATATAGGGACATGTTGTGCTGCATAAAATGTATAACTGTAAATTTCATGATGGGATTCCTACTTCCAGTGAAGCTAGGTAAACACAAGAGTAGAAGGGTGTGATCAGAAAATCCTAGTCAGTCCAATATATCCTACATTGCATCTGTATTTTGCTTTATTGGACGTAAAAAAAGCTCATAAATTTAATTCCTATATATTCAACACCAATAAACCTATTGAGAGAAAATCCCAGTTAAGTTTGTCCTCATATCTCAGCATTGGGATGAGATAGGCTGAAAATAATCACAATCCTGTGTAAGTCAGGACCTGCTTAATCAACATTGTGAGTTTGGAAGAAATCTGAGGCGGTCAAAAATTTAGTCTAAAAAAACACAAAGGGGTACCCCTTAGTGTTTTTTTGGGTGAAATATGTGACCTCTTCAGATCTTCTTCAACCCCACACCGTGTGTCAGGGAGGTCCTCACAAAGACAGTGGTGTGGTAATTGTTGCCCTACCACATCCCAAAACTGAGATATAGGGACATGTTGTGCTGCATAAAATGTATAACTGTAAATTTCATGATGGGATTCCTACTTCCAGTGAAGCTAGGTAAACACAAGAGTAGAAGGGTGCAATCAGAAAAGACTAGTCAGTCCAATATATCCTACATTGCATCTGTATTTTGCTTTATTGGACGTAAAAAAATCTCATAAATTTAATTCCAATATATTCAACACCAATAAACCTATTGAGAGAAAATCCCAGTTAAGTTTGTCCTCATATCTCAGCTTTGGGATGAGATAGGCTGAAAATAATCACACCTCTGTGTAAGTCAGGACCTGCTTAATCAACATTGTGAGTTTGGAAGAAATCTGAGGCGGTCAAAAATTTAGTCTAAAAAAACACAAAGGGGTACCCCTTAGTGTTTTTTTGGGTGAAATATGTGACCTCTTCAGATCTTCTTCAACCCCACACCGTGTGTCAGGGAGGTCCTCACAAAGACAGTGGTGTGGTAATTGTTGCCCTACCACATCCCAAAACTGAGATATAGGGACATGTTGTGCTGCATAAAATGTATAACTGTAAATTTCATGATGGGATTCCTACTTCCAGTGAAGCTAGGTAAACACAAGAGTAGAAGGGTGCGATCAGAGAAGCCTAGTCAGTCCAATAAACTCTACAATGCATCTGTATTTTGCTTTATTGGACGTAAAAAAAGCTCATAAATTTAATTCCTATATATTCAACACCAATAAACCTATTGAGAGAAAATCCCAGTTAAGTTTGTCCTCATATCTCAGCATTGGGATGAGATAGGCTGAAAATAATCACAATCCTGTGTAAGTCAGGACCTGCTTAATCAACATTGTGAGTTTGGAAGAAATCTGAGGCGGTCAAAAACTTAGTCTAAAAAAACACAAAGGGGTACCCCTTAGTGTTTTTTTGGGTGAAATATGTGACCTCTTCAGATCTTCTTCAACCCCACACCGTGTGTCAGGGAGGTCCTCACAAAGACAGTGGTGTGGTAATTGTTGCCCTACCACATCCCAAAACTGAGATATAGGGACATGTTGTGCTGCATAAAATGTATAACTATAAATTTCATGATGGGATTCCTACTTCCAGTGAAGCTAGGTAAACACAAGAGTAGAAGGGTGCGATCAGAGAAGCCTAGTCAGTCCAATAAACTCTACAATGCATCTGTATTTTGCTTTATTGGACGTTCAACATGTTCATGAATTTAGATCCAATATATTTAACACCAATAAACCTATTGAGAGAAAATCCCAGTTTTGTAAGTCCTCATATCTCAGCCCTGGGATGAGATAGGCTGAAAATATTCACAATCCTGTGTAAGTCAGGACCTGCTTAATCAACATTGTGAGTTTGGAAGAAATCTGAGGCGGTCAAAAATTTAGTCTAAAAAAACACAAAGGGGTACCCCTTAGTGTTTTTTTGGGTGAAATATGTGACCTCTTCAGATCTTCTTCAACCCCACACCGTGTGTCAGGGAGGTCCTCACAAAGACAGTGGTGTGGTAATTGTTGCCCTACCACATCCCAAAACTGAGATATAGGGACATGTTGTGCTGCATAAAATGTATAACTGTAAATTTCATGATGGGATTCCTACTTCCAGTGAAGCTAGGTAAACACAAGAGTAGAAGGGTGTGATCAGAAAATCCTAGTCAGTCCAATATATCCTACATTGCATCTGTATTTTGCTTTATTGGACGTAAAAAAAGCTCATAAATTTAATTCCTATATATTCAACACCAATAAACCTATTGAGAGAAAATCCCAGTTAAGTTTGTCCTCATATCTCAGCATTGGGATGAGATAGGCTGAAAATAATCACAATCCTGTGTAAGTCAGGACCTGCTTAATCAACATTGTGAGTTTGGAAGAAATCTGAGGCGGTCAAAAATTTAGTCTAAAAAAACACAAAGGGGTACCCCTTAGTGTTTTTTTGGGTGAAATATGTGACCTCTTCAGATCTTCTTCAACCCCACACCGTGTGTCAGGGAGGTCCTCACAAAGACAGTGGTGTGGTAATTGTTGCCCTACCACATCCCAAAACTGAGATATAGGGACATGTTGTGCTGCATAAAATGTATAACTGTAAATTTCATGATGGGATTCCTACTTCCAGTGAAGCTAGGTAAACACAAGAGTAGAAGGGTGCAATCAGAAAAGACTAGTCAGTCCAATATATCCTACATTGCATCTGTATTTTGCTTTATTGGACGTAAAAAAAGCTCATAAATTTAATTCCAATATATTCAACACCAATAAACCTATTGAGAGAAAATCCCAGTTAAGTTTGTCCTCATATCTCAGCTTTGGGATGAGATAGGCTGAAAATAATCACACCTCTGTGTAAGTCAGGACCTGCTTAATCAACATTGTGAGTTTGGAAGAAATCTGAGGCGGTCAAAAATTTAGTCTAAAAAAACACAAAGGGGTACCCCTTAGTGTTTTTTTGGGTGAAATATGTGACCTCTTCAGATCTTCTTCAACCCCACACCGTGTGTCAGGGAGGTCCTCACAAAGACAGTGGTGTGGTAATTGTTGCCCTACCACATCCCAAAACTGAGATATAGGGACATGTTGTGCTGCATAAAATGTATAACTATAAATTTCATGATGGGATTCCTACTTCCAGTGAAGCTAGGTAAACACAAGAGTAGAAGGGTGCGATCAGAGAAGCCTAGTCAGTCCAATAAACTCTACAATGCATCTGTATTTTGCTTTATTGGACGTTCAACATGTTCATGAATTTAGATCCAATATATTTAACACCAATAAACCTATTGAGAGAAAATCCCAGTTTTGTAAGTCCTCATATCTCAGCCCTGGGATGAGATAGGCTGAAAATATTCACAATCCTGTGTAAGTCAGGACCTGCTTAATCAACATTGTGAGTTTGGAAGAAATCTGAGGCGGTCAAAAATTTAGTCTAAAAAAACACAAAGGGGTACCCCTTAGTGTTTTTTTGGGTGAAATATGTGACCTCTTCAGATCTTCTTCAACCCCACACCGTGTGTCAGGGAGGTCCTCACAAAGACAGTGGTGTGGTAATTGTTGCCCTACCACATCCCAAAACTGAGATATAGGGACATGTTGTGCTGCATAAAATGTATAACTGTAAATTTCATGATGGGATTCCTACTTCCAGTGAAGCTAGGTAAACACAAGAGTAGAAGGGTGCAATCAGAAAAGACTAGTCAGTCCAATATATCCTACATTGCATCTGTATTTTGCTTTATTGGACGTAAAAAAAGCTCATAAATTTAATTCCAATATATTCAACACCAATAAACCTATTGAGAGAAAATCCCAGTTAAGTTTGTCCTCATATCTCAGCTTTGGGATGAGATAGGCTGAAAATAATCACACCTCTGTGTAAGTCAGGACCTGCTTAATCAACATCGTGAGTTTGGAAGAAATCTGAGACGGTCAAAAATTTAGTCTAAAAAAACACAAAGGGGTACCCCTTAGTGTTTTTTTGGGTGAAATATGTGACCTCCTCAGATCTTCTTCAACCCCACACCGTGTGTCAGGGAGGTCCTCACAAAGACAGTGGTGTGGTAATTGTTGCCCTACCACATCCCAAAACTGAGATATAGGGACATGTTGTGCTGCATAAAATGTATAACTGTAAATTTCATGATGGGATTCCTACTTCCAGTGAAGCTAGGTAAACACAAGAGTAGAAGGGTGCGATCAGAGAAGCCTAGTCAGTCCAATAAACTCTACAATGCATCTGTATTTTGCTTTATTGGACGTTCAACATGTTCATAAATTTAGATCCAATATATTTAACACCAATAAACCTATTGAGAGAAAATCCCAGTTTTGTAAGTCCTCATATCTCAGCCCTGGGATGAGATAGGCTGAAAATATTCACAATCCTGTGTAAGTCAGGACCTGCTTAATCAACATTGTGAGTTTGGAAGAAATCTGAGGCGGTCAAAAATTTAGTCTAAAAAAACACAAAGGGGTACCCCTTAGTGTTTTTTTGGGTGAAATATGTGACCTCTTCAGATCTTCTTCAACCCCACACCGTGTGTCAGGGAGGTCCTCACAAAGACAGTGGTGTGGTAATTGTTGCCCTACCACATCCCAAAACTGAGATATAGGGACATGTTGTGCTGCATAAAATGTATAACTGTAAATTTCATGATGGGTTTCCTACTTCCAGTGAAGCTAGGTAAACACAAGAGTAGAAGGGTGCGATCAGAAAATCCTAGTCAGTCCAATATATCCTACATTGCATCTGTATTTTGCTTTATTGGACGTAAAAAAAGCTCATAAATTTAATTCCTATATATTCAACACCAATAGACCTATTGAGAGAAAATCCCAGTTAAGTTTGTCCTCATATCTCAGCATTGGGATGAGATAGGCTGAAAATAATCACAATCCTGTGTAAGTCAGGACCTGCTTAATCAACATTGTGAGTTTGGAAGAAATCTGAGGCGGTCAAAAATTTAGTCTAAAAAAACACAAAGGGGTACCCCTTAGTGTTTTTTTGGGTGAAATATGTGACCTCTTCAGATCTTCTTCAACCCCACACCGTGTGTCAGGGAGGTCCTCACAAAGACAGTGGTGTGGTAATTGTTGCCCTACCACATCCCAAAACTGAGATATAGGGACATGTTGTGCTGCATAAAATGTATAACTATAAATTTCATGATGGGATTCCTACTTCCAGTGAAGCTAGGTAAACACAAGAGTAGAAGGGTGCGATCAGAGAAGCCTAGTCAGTCCAATAAACTCTACAATGCATCTGTATTTTGCTTTATTGGACGTTCAACATGTTCATGAATTTAGATCCAATATATTTAACACCAATAAACCTATTGAGAGAAAATCCCAGTTTTGTAAGTCCTCATATCTCAGCCCTGGGATGAGATAGGCTGAAAATATTCACAATCCTGTGTAAGTCAGGACCTGCTTAATCAACATTGTGAGTTTGGAAGAAATCTGAGGCGGTCAAAAATTTAGTCTAAAAAAACACAAAGGGGTACCCCTTAGTGTTTTTTTGGGTGAAATATGTGACCTCTTCAGATCTTCTTCAACCCCACACCGTGTGTCAGGGAGGTCCTCACAAAGACAGTGGTGTGGTAATTGTTGCCCTACCACATCCCAAAACTGAGATATAGGGACATGTTGTGCTGCATAAAATGTATAACTGTAAATTTCATGATGGGATTCCTACTTCCAGTGAAGCTAGGTAAACACAAGAGTAGAAGGGTGCAATCAGAAAAGACTAGTCAGTCCAATATATCCTACATTGCATCTGTATTTTGCTTTATTGGACGTAAAAAAAGCTCATAAATTTAATTCCAATATATTCAACACCAATAAACCTATTGAGAGAAAATCCCAGTTAAGTTTGTCCTCATATCTCAGCTTTGGGATGAGATAGGCTGAAAATAATCACACCTCTGTGTAAGTCAGGACCTGCTTAATCAACATCGTGAGTTTGGAAGAAATCTGAGACGGTCAAAAATTTAGTCTAAAAAAACACAAAGGGGTACCCCTTAGTGTTTTTTTGGGTGAAATATGTGACCTCCTCAGATCTTCTTCAACCCCACACCGTGTGTCAGGGAGGTCCTCACAAAGACAGTGGTGTGGTAATTGTTGCCCTACCACATCCCAAAACTGAGATATAGGGACATGTTGTGCTGCATAAAATGTATAACTGTAAATTTCATGATGGGATTCCTACTTCCAGTGAAGCTAGGTAAACACAAGAGTAGAAGGGTGCGATCAGAGAAGCCTAGTCAGTCCAATAAACTCTACAATGCATCTGTATTTTGCTTTATTGGACGTAAAAAAAGCTCATAAATTTAATTCCTATATATTCAACACCAATAAACCTATTGAGAGAAAATCCCAGTTAAGTTTGTCCTCATATCTCAGCATTGGGATGAGATAGGCTGAAAATAATCACAATCCTGTGTAAGTCAGGACCTGCTTAATCAACATTGTGAGTTTGGAAGAAATCTGAGGCGGTCAAAAACTTAGTCTAAAAAAACACAAAGGGGTACCCCTTAGTGTTTTTTTGGGTGAAATATGTGACCTCTTCAGATCTTCTTCAACCCCACACCGTGTGTCAGGGAGGTCCTCACAAAGACAGTGGTGTGGTAATTGTTGCCCTACCACATCCCAAAACTGAGATATAGGGACATGTTGTGCTGCATAAAATGTATAACTATAAATTTCATGATGGGATTCCTACTTCCAGTGAAGCTAGGTAAACACAAGAGTAGAAGGGTGCGATCAGAGAAGCCTAGTCAGTCCAATAAACTCTACAATGCATCTGTATTTTGCTTTATTGGACGTTCAACATGTTCATGAATTTAGATCCAATATATTTAACACCAATAAACCTATTGAGAGAAAATCCCAGTTTTGTAAGTCCTCATATCTCAGCCCTGGGATGAGATAGGCTGAAAATATTCACAATCCTGTGTAAGTCAGGACCTGCTTAATCAACATTGTGAGTTTGGAAGAAATCTGAGGCGGTCAAAAATTTAGTCTAAAAAAACACAAAGGGGTACCCCTTAGTGTTTTTTTGGGTGAAATATGTGACCTCTTCAGATCTTCTTCAACCCCACACCGTGTGTCAGGGAGGTCCTCACAAAGACAGTGGTGTGGTAATTGTTGCCCTACCACATCCCAAAACTGAGATATAGGGACATGTTGTGCTGCATAAAATGTATAACTGTAAATTTCATGATGGGATTCCTACTTCCAGTGAAGCTAGGTAAACACAAGAGTAGAAGGGTGTGATCAGAAAATCCTAGTCAGTCCAATATATCCTACATTGCATCTGTATTTTGCTTTATTGGACGTAAAAAAAGCTCATAAATTTAATTCCTATATATTCAACACCAATAAACCTATTGAGAGAAAATCCCAGTTAAGTTTGTCCTCATATCTCAGCTTTGGGATGAGATAGGCTGAAAATAATCACACCTCTGTGTAAGTCAGGACCTGCTTAATCAACATTGTGAGTTTGGAAGAAATCTGAGGCGGTCAAAAATTTAGTCTAAAAAAACACAAAGGGGTACCCCTTAGTGTTTTTTTGGGTGAAATATGTGACCTCTTCAGATCTTCTTCAACCCCACACCGTGTGTCAGGGAGGTCCTCACAAAGACAGTGGTGTGGTAATTGTTGCCCTACCACATCCCAAAACTGAGATATAGGGACATGTTGTGCTGCATAAAATGTATAACTATAAATTTCATGATGGGATTCCTACTTCCAGTGAAGCTAGGTAAACACAAGAGTAGAAGGGTGCGATCAGAGAAGCCTAGTCAGTCCAATAAACTCTACAATGCATCTGTATTTTGCTTTATTGGACGTTCAACATGTTCATGAATTTAGATCCAATATATTTAACACCAATAAACCTATTGAGAGAAAATCCCAGTTTTGTAAGTCCTCATATCTCAGCCCTGGGATGAGATAGGCTGAAAATATTCACAATCCTGTGTAAGTCAGGACCTGCTTAATCAACATTGTGAGTTTGGAAGAAATCTGAGGCGGTCAAAAATTTAGTCTAAAAAAACACAAAGGGGTACCCCTTAGTGTTTTTTTGGGTGAAATATGTGACCTCTTCAGATCTTCTTCAACCCCACACCGTGTGTCAGGGAGGTCCTCACAAAGACAGTGGTGTGGTAATTGTTGCCCTACCACATCCCAAAACTGAGATATAGGGACATGTTGTGCTGCATAAAATGTATAACTGTAAATTTCATGATGGGATTCCTACTTCCAGTGAAGCTAGGTAAACACAAGAGTAGAAGGGTGCAATCAGAAAAGACTAGTCAGTCCAATATATCCTACATTGCATCTGTATTTTGCTTTATTGGACGTAAAAAAAGCTCATAAATTTAATTCCAATATATTCAACACCAATAAACCTATTGAGAGAAAATCCCAGTTAAGTTTGTCCTCATATCTCAGCTTTGGGATGAGATAGGCTGAAAATA
Organism: Hoplias malabaricus; assembly: GCF_029633855.1. Lineage (NCBI taxonomy): Eukaryota > Metazoa > Chordata > Actinopteri > Characiformes > Erythrinidae > Hoplias > Hoplias malabaricus. The sequence continues at coordinate 2,904,128 of NC_089818.1, forward strand.
ATCACACCTCTGTGTAAGTCAGGACCTGCTTAATCAACATCGTGAGTTTGGAAGAAATCTGAGACGGTCAAAAATTTAGTCTAAAAAAACACAAAGGGGTACCCCTTAGTGTTTTTTTGGGTGAAATATGTGACCTCCTCAGATCTTCTTCAACCCCACACCGTGTGTCAGGGAGGTCCTCACAAAGACAGTGGTGTGGTAATTGTTGCCCTACCACATCCCAAAACTGAGATATAGGGACATGTTGTGCTGCATAAAATGTATAACTGTAAATTTCATGATGGGATTCCTACTTCCAGTGAAGCTAGGTAAACACAAGAGTAGAAGGGTGCGATCAGAAAATCCTAGTCAGTCCAATATATCCTACATTGCATCTGTATTTTGCTTTATTGGACGTAAAAAAAGCTCATAAATTTAATTCCAATATATTCAACACCAATAAACCTATTGAGAGAAAATCCCAGTTAAGTTTGTCCTCATATCTCAGCTTTGGGATGAGATAGGCTGAAAATAATCACACCTCTGTGTAAGTCAGGACCTGCTTAATCAACATCGTGAGTTTGGAAGAAATCTGAGACGGTCAAAAATTTAGTCTAAAAAAACACAAAGGGGTACCCCTTAGTGTTTTTTTGGGTGAAATATGTGACCTCCTCAGATCTTCTTCAACCCCACACCGTGTGTCAGGGAGGTCCTCACAAAGACAGTGGTGTGGTAATTGTTGCCCTACCACATCCCAAAACTGAGATATAGGGACATGTTGTGCTGCATAAAATGTATAACTGTAAATTTCATGATGGGATTCCTACTTCCAGTGAAGCTAGGTAAACACAAGAGTAGAAGGGTGCGATCAGAGAAGCCTAGTCAGTCCAATAAACTCTACAATGCATCTGTATTTTGCTTTATTGGACGTTCAACATGTTCATAAATTTAGATCCAATATATTTAACACCAATAAACCTATTGAGAGAAAATCCCAGTTTTGTAAGTCCTCATACCTCAGCCCTGGGATGAGATAGGCTGAAAATATTCACAATCCTGTGTAAGTCAGGACCTGCTTAATCAACATTGTGAGTTTGGAAGAAATCTGAGGCGGTCAAAAATTTAGTCTAAAAAAACACAAAGGGGTACCCCTTAGTGTTTTTTTGGGTGAAATATGTGACCTCTTCAGATCTTCTTCAACCCCACACCGTGTGTCAGGGAGGTCCTCACAAAGACAGTGGTGTGGTAATTGTTGCCCTACCACATGCCAAAACTGAGATATAGGGACATGTTGTGCTGCATAAAATGTATAACTGTAAATTTCATGATGGGATTCCTACTTCCAGTGAAGCTAGGTAAACACAAGAGTAGAAGGGTGCGATCAGAAAATCCTAGTCAGTCCAATATATCCTACATTGCATCTGTATTTTGCTTTATTGGACGTAAAAAAAGCTCATAAATTTAATTCCTATATATTCAACACCAATAAACCTATTGAGAGAAAATCCCAGTTAAGTTTTTCCTCATATCTCAGCATTGGGATGAGATAGGCTGAAAATAATCACAGCTTTGTGTAAGTCAGGACCTGCCTAATGAACATCGTGAGTTTGGAAGAAATCTGAGATGGTCAAAAATTTAGTCTAAAAAAACACAAAGGGGTACCCCTTAGTGTTTTTTTGGGTGAAATATGTGACCTCCTCAGATCTTCTTCAAACCCACACCATGTGTCAGGGAGGTCCTGACAAAGACAGTGGTGTGGTAATTGTTGCCCTACCACATCCCAAAGCTGAGATACAGGGACATGTTGTGCTGCATAAAATGTATAACTGTAAATTTCATGATGGGATTCCTACTTCCAGTGAAGCTAGGTAAACACAAGAGTAGAAGGGTGCGATCAGAAAATCCTAGTCAGTCCAATATATCCTACATTGCATCTGTATTTTGCTTTATTGGACGTAAAAAAAGCTCATAAATTTAATTCCTATATATTCAACACCAATAGACCTATTGAGAGAAAATCCCAGTTAAGTTTGTCCTCATATCTCAGCATTGGGATGAGATAGGCTGAAAATAATCACAATCCTGTGTAAGTCAGGACCTGCTTAATCAACATTGTGAGTTTGGAAGAAATCTGAGGCGGTCAAAAATTTAGTCTAAAAAAACACAATGGGGTACCCCTTAGTGTTTTTTTGGGTGAAATATGTGACCTCCTCAGATCTTCTTCAACCCCACACCGTGTGTCAGGGAGGTCCTCACAAAGACAGTGGTGTGGTAATTGTTGCCCTACCACATCCCAAAACTGAGATATAGGGACATGTTTTGCTGCATAAAATGTATAACTGTAAATTTCATGATGGGATTCCTACTTCCAGTGAAGCTAGGTAAACACAAGAGTAGAAGGGTGCGATCAGAGAAGCCTAGTCAGTCCAATAAACTCTACAATGCATCTGTATTTTGCTTTATTGGACGTTCAACATGTTCAAAAATTTAGATCCAATATATTTAACACCAATAAACCTATTGAGAGAAAATCCCAGTTAAGTTTGTCCTCATATCTCAGCTTTGGGATGAGATAGGCTGAAAATTATCACACCCCATGTGTAAGTCAGGACCTTCCTAATCAACATCGTAAGTTTGGAAGTAATCTGAGATGGTCAAAAATTTAGTCTAAAAAACACAAAGGGGTACCCCTTAGTGTTTTTTTGGGTGAAATATGTGACCTCCTCAGATCTTCTTCAAACCCACACCGTGTGTCAGGGAGGTCCTGACAAAGACATGGGTGTGGTAATTGTTGCCCTACCACATCCCAAAGCTGAGATATAGGGACATGTTGTGCTGCATAAAATGTATAACTGTATATTTCATGATGGGATTCCTACTTCCAGTGAAGCTAGGTAAACACAAGAGTAGAAGGGTGCGATCAGAAAAGCCTAGTCAGTCCAATATATCCTACATTGCATCTGTATTTTGCTTTATTGGACGTATAACAATTTCATAAATTTAATTCCAATTTACTCAACACCAATAAACCTATTGAGAGAAAATCCCAGTTACGTTAGATCTCATATATCCGCTTTGGGATGAGATAGGCTGAAAATAATCACACCTTTGTGTAAGTCAGGACCTGCCTATTCAACATCGTGAGTTTGGAAGAAATCTGAGACGGTCAAAAAGTTAGTCTAAAACAACACAAAGGGGTACCCCTTAGTGTTTTTATGGGTGAAATATGTGACCTCCTCAGATCTTCTTCAAACCCACACCGTGTGTCAGGGAGGTCCTCACAAAGACAGTGGTGTGGTAATTGTTGCCCTACCACATCCCAAAACTGAGATATAGGGACATGTTGTGCTGCATAAAATGTATAACTGTAAATTTCATGATGGGATTCCTACTTCCAGTGAAGCTAGGTAAACACAAGAGTAGAAGGTTGCGATCAGAAAAGCCTAGTCAGTCCAATATATCCTACATTGCATCTGTATTTTGCTTTATTGGACGTATAACAATTTCATAAATTTAATTCCAATATACTTAACACCTATAAACCTATTGAGAGAAAATCCCAGTTACGTTAGATCTCATATATCCGCTTTGGGATGAGATAGGCTGAATATAATCACACCATTGTGTAAGTCAGGACCTGCCTAATCAACATCGTGAGTTTGGAAGAAATCTGAGACTGTCAAAAATTTAGTATAAAAGAACACAAAGGGGTACCCCTTAGTGTTTTTTTGGGTGAAATATGTGACCTCCTCAGATCTTCTTCAAACCCACACCATGTGTCAGGGAGGTCCTGACAAAGACAGTGGTGTGGTAATTGTTGCCCTACCACATCCCAAAGCTGAGATACAGGGACATGTTTTGCTGCATAAAATGTATAACTGTAAATTTCATGATGGGATTCCTACTTCCAGTGAAGCTAGGTAAACACAAGAGTAGAAGGGTGCCATCAGAAAAGCCTAGTCAGTCCAATATATCCTACATTGCATCTGTATTTTGCTTTATTGGACGTAAAAAAAGCTCATAAATTTAATTCCAATATATTCAACACCAATAAACCTATTGAGAGAAAATCCCAGTTAAGTTTGTCCTCATATCTCAGCTTTGGGATGAGATAGGCTGAAAATAATCACAGCATTGTGTAAGTCAGGACCTGCCTAATGAACATCTTGAGATTGGAAGAAATCTGAGATGGTCAAAAATTTAGTCTAAAAAAACACAAACCCCTTAGTGTTTTTTTGGGTGAAATATGTGACCTCCTCAGATCTTCTTCAAACCCACACCGTGTGTCAGGGAGGTCCTGACGAAGACAGTGGTGTGAAAATTGTTGCCCTACCACATCCCAAAGCTGAGATATAGGGACATGTTGTGCTGCATAAAATGTATAACTGTAAATTTCATGATGGGATTCCTACTTCCAGTGAAGCTAGGTAAACCCTTGAGTAGAAGGGTGAGATAAGAAGAGCCTAGTCAGTCCAATAAACTCTACAATGCATCTGTATTTTGCTTTATTGGACGTTCAACATGTTCATAAATTTAGATCCAATATATTTAACACCAATAAACCTATTGAGAGAAAATCCCAGTTATGTAAGTCCTCATATCTCAGCCTTGGGATGAGATAGGCTGAAAATAATCACACCCCTGTGTAAGTTAGGACCTGCTTAATCAACATTGTGAGTTTGGAAGAAATCTGAGGTGGTCAAAAATTTAGTCTAAAAAAACACAAAGGGGTACCCCTTAGTGTTTTTTTGGGTGAAATATGTGACCTCCTCAGATCTTCTTCAAACCCACACCATGTGTCAGGGAGGTCCTGACAAAGACAGTGGTGTGGTAATTGTTGCCCTACCACATCCCAAAGCTGAGATACAGGGACATGTTGTGCTGCATAAAATGTATAACTGTAAATTTCATGATGGGATTCCTACTTCCAGTGAAGCTAGGTAAACACAAGAGTAGAAGGGTGCGATCAGAAAAGCCTAGTCAGTCCAATATATCCTACATTGCATCTGTATTTTGCTTTATTGGACGTAAAAAAGCTCATAAATTTAATTCCAATATATTCAACACCAATAAACCTATTGAGAGAAAATCCCAGTTAAGTTTGTCCTCATATCTCAGCTTTGGGATGAGATAGGTTGAAAATAATTACACCTTTGTGTAAGTCAGGACCTGCTTAATCAACATCATTTGTTTGGAAGAAATCTCAGACGGTCAAAAATTTAGTCTAAAAAAACACAAAGGGGTACCCCTTAATGTTTTTTTGGGTGAAATATGTGACCTCCTCAGATCTTCTTCAAACCCACACCGTGTGTCAGGGAGGTCCTGACAAAGACAGTGGTGTGGTAATTGTTGCCCTACCACATCCCAAAGCTGAGATATAGGGACATGTTGTGCTGCATAAAATGTATAACTGTAAATTTAATGATGGGATTCCTACTTCCAGTGAAGCTAGGTAAACCCATGAGTAGAATGGTGCGATCAGAAAAGCCTAGTCAGTCCAATATATCCTACATTGCATTTTTATTTTGCTTTATTGGACATATAACAAGCTCATGAAATTAATTCCAATATATTCAACACCAATAAACCTATTGAGAGAAAATCCAAGTTACGTTAGTCATCATATCTCAGCTTTGGGATGAGATAGGCTGAAATTAAACACACCCCTGTGTAAGTCAGGACCTGCTTAATCAACATCATTTGTTTGGAAGAAATCTGAGACTGTCAAAAATTTAGTCTAAAAAAACACAAAGGGGTACCCCTTAGTGTTCTTTTTTGGGTGAAAAAAGTGACCTCCTCAGATCTTCTTCAAACCCACACCGTGTGACAGGGAGGTCCTGACAAAGACAGTGGTGTGGTAATTGTTGCCCTACCACATCCCAAAGCTGAGATATAGGGACATGTTGTGCTGCATAAAATGTATAACTGTAAATTTCATGATGGGATTCCTACTTCCAGTGAAGCTAGGTAAACACAAGAGTAGAAGGGTGCGATCAGAAAAGCCTAGTCAGTCCAATATATCCTACATTGCATCTGAATTTTGCTTTATTGGACGTATAACAAGCTCATAAATTTAATTCCAATATATTCAACACCAATAAACCTATTGAGACAAAATCCAAGTTACGTTAATCCTCATATCTCAGTTTTGGGATGAGATAGGCTGAAAATAATCACAGCTTTGTGTAAGTCAGGACCTGCTTAATCAACATTGTGAGTTTGGAAGAAATCTGAAACGGTCAAAAATTTAGTCTAAAAAAACACAAAGGGGTACCCCTTAGTGTTTTTTTGGGTGAAATATGTGACCTCCTCAGATCTTCTTCAACACCACACCGTGTGACAAGGAGGTCCTCACAAAGACAGTGGTTTCGTAATTGTTGCCCTACCACATCCCAAAACTGAGATATAGGGACATGTTGTGCTGCATAAAATGTATAACTGTAAATTTCATGATGGGATTCCTACTTCCAGTGAAGCTAGGTAAAGACATGAGTAGAAGGTTGCGATCAGAAAAGCCTAGTCAATCCAATATATCCTACATTGCATCTGTATTTTGCTTTATTGGACGTATAACAAGCTCATAAATTTAATTCCAATATACTCAACACCAATAAACCTATTGAGAGAAAATCCCAGTTACGTTAGATCTCATATATCCGCTTTGGGATGAGATAGGCTGAAAATAATCACACCTTTGTGTAAGTCAGGACCTGCCTAATCAACATCGTGAGTTTGGAAGAAATCTGAGACGGTCAAAAATTTAGTCTAAAAAAACACAATGGGGTACCCCTTAGTGTTTTTTGGGTGAAATATGTGACCTCCTCAGATCTTCTTCAAACCCACACCGTGTGTCAGGGAGGTCCTGACAAAGACAGTGGTGTGGTAATTGTTTCCCTACCACATCCCAAAGCTGAGATATAGGGACATGTTGTGCTGCATGTAATGTATAACTGTAAATTTCATGATGGGATTCCTACTTCCAGTGAAGCTAGGTAAACACAAGAGTAGAAGGGTGCGATCAGAAAAGCCTAGTCAGTCCAATATATCCTACATTGCATCTGTATTTTGCTTTATTGGACATATAACAAGCTCATAAATTTAATTCCAATATATTCAAACCCAATAAACCTATTGAGAGAAAATCCAAGTTACGTTAATCCTCATATCTCAGCTTTGGGATGAGATAGGCTGAAAATAATCACACCCCTGTGTAAGTCAGGACCTTCCTAATCAACATCGTGAGTTTGGAAGAAATCTGAGACGGTCAAATATTTAGTCTAAAAAAACACAAAGGGGTACCCCTTAGTGTTTTTTTGGGTGAAATATGTGACCTCCTCAGATCTTCAAACCCACACCGTGTGTCAGGGAGGTCCTGACGAAGACAGTGGTGTGAAAATTGTTGCCCTACCACATCCCAAAGCTGAGATATAGGGACATGTTGTGCTGCATAAAATGTATAACTGTAAATTTCATGATGGGATTCCTACTTCCAGTGAAGCTAGGTAAAGACATGAGTAGAAGGTTGCGATCAGAAAAGCCTAGTCAGTCCAATATATCCTACATTGCATCTGTATTTTGCTTTATTGGACGTATAACAATTTCATAAATTTAATTCCAATATACTTAACACCTATAAACCTATTGAGAGAAAATCCCAGTTACGTTAGATCTCATATATCCGCTTTGGGATGAGATAGGCTGAATATAATCACACCTTTGTGTAAGTCAGGACCTGCCTAATCAACATCGTGAGTTTGGAAGAAATCTGAGACGGTCAAAAATTTAGTCTAAAAAAACACAATGGGGTACCCCTTAGTGTTTTTTGGGTGAAATATGTGACCTCCTCAGATCTTCTTCAAACCCACACCGTGTGTCAGGGAGGTCCTGACAAAGACAGTGGTGTGGTAATTGTTGCCCTACCACATCCCAAAGCTGAGATATAGGGACATGTTGTGCTGCATAAAATGTATAACTGTAAATTTCATGATGGGATTCCTACTTCCAGTGAAGCTAGGTAAACCCATGAGTAGAATGGTGCGATCAGAAAAGCCTAGTCAGTCCAATATATCCTACATTGCATCTTTATTTTGCTTTATTGGACATATAACAAGCTCATGAAATTAATTCCAATATATTCAACACCAATAAACCTATTGAGAGAAAATCCAAGTTACGTTAGTCATCATATCTCAGCTTTGGGATGAGATAGGCTGAAATTAAACACACCCCTGTGTAAGTCAGGACCTGCTTAATCAACATCATTTGTTTGGAAGAAATCTGAGACTGTCAAAAATTTAGTCTAAAAAAACACAAAGGGGTACCCCTTAGTGTTCTTTTTTGGGTGAAAAAAGTGACCTCCTCAGATCTTCTTCAAACCCACACCGTGTGACAGGGAGGTCCTGACAAAGACAGTGGTGTGGTAATTGTTGCCCTACCACATCCCAAAGCTGAGATATAGGGACATGTTGTGCTGCATAAAATGTATAACTGTAAATTTCATGATGGGATTCCTACTTCCAGTGAAGCTAGGTAAACACAAGAGTAGAAGGGTGCGATCAGAAAAGCCTAGTCAGTCCAATATATCCTACATTGCATCTGAATTTTGCTTTATTGGACGTATAACAAGCTCATAAATTTAATTCCAATATATTCAACACCAATAAACCTATTGAGACAAAATCCAAGTTACGTTAATCCTCATATCTCAGTTTTGGGATGAGATAGGCTGAAAATAATCACAGCTTTGTGTAAGTCAGGACCTGCTTAATCAACATTGTGAGTTTGGAAGAAATCTGAAACGGTCAAAAATTTAGTCTAAAAAAACACAAAGGGGTACCCCTTAGTGTTTTTTTGGGTGAAATATGTGACCTCCTCAGATCTTCTTCAACACCACACCGTGTGACAGGGAGGTCCTCACAAAGACAGTGGTTTCGTAATTGTTGCCCTACCACATCCCAAAACTGAGATATAGGGACATGTTGTGCTGCATAAAATGTATAACTGTAAATTTCATGATGGGATTCCTACTTCCAGTGAAGCTAGGTAAAGACATGAGTAGAAGGTTGCGATCAGAAAAGCCTAGTCAATCCAATATATCCTACATTGCATCTGTATTTTGCTTTATTGGACGTATAACAAGCTCATAAATTTAATTCCAATATACTCAACACCAATAAACCTATTGAGAGAAAATCCCAGTTACGTTAGATCTCATATATCCGCTTTGGGATGAGATAGGCTGAAAATAATCACACCTTTGTGTAAGTCAGGACCTGCCTAATCAACATCGTGAGTTTGGAAGAAATCTGAGACGGTCAAAAATTTAGTCTAAAAAAACACAATGGGGTACCCCTTAGTGTTTTTTGGGTGAAATATGTGACCTCCTCAGATCTTCTTCAAACCCACACCGTGTGTCAGGGAGGTCCTGACAAAGACAGTGGTGTGGTAATTGTTTCCCTACCACATCCCAAAGCTGAGATATAGGGACATGTTGTGCTGCATGTAATGTATAACTGTAAATTTCATGATGGGATTCCTACTTCCAGTGAAGCTAGGTAAACACAAGAGTAGAAGGGTGCGATCAGAAAAGCCTAGTCAGTCCAATATATCCTACATTGCATCTGTATTTTGCTTTATTGGATATATAACAAGCTCATAAATTTAATTCCAATATATTCAAACCCAATAAACCTATTGAGAGAAAATCCAAGTTACGTTAATCCTCATATCTCAGCTTTGGGATGAGATAGGCTGAAAATAATCACACCCCTGTGTAAGTCAGGACCTTCCTAATCAACATCGTGAGTTTGGAAGAAATCTGAGACGGTCAAATATTTAGTCTAAAAAACACAAAGGGGTACCCCTTAGTGTTTTTTTGGGTGAAATATGTGACCTCCTCAGATCTTCAAACCCACACCGTGTGTCAGGGAGGTCCTGACGAAGACAGTGGTGTGAAAATTGTTGCCCTACCACATCCCAAAGCTGAGATATAGGGACATGTTGTGCTGCATAAAATGTATAACTGTAAATTTCATGATGGGATTCCTACTTCCAGTGAAGCTAGGTAAAGACATGAGTAGAAGGTTGCGATCAGAAAAGCCTAGTCAGTCCAATATATCCTACATTGCATCTGTATTTTGCTTTATTGGACGTATAACAATTTCATAAATTTAATTCCAATATACTTAACACCTATAAACCTATTGAGAGAAAATCCCAGTTACGTTAGATCTCATATATCCGCTTTGGGATGAGATAGGCTGAATATAATCACACCTTTGTGTAAGTCAGGACCTGCCTAATCAACATCGTGCGTTTGGAAGAAATCTGAGACGGTCAAAAATTTAGTCTAAAAAAACACAATGGGGTACCCCTTAGTGTTTTTTTGGGTGAAATATGTGACCTCCTCAGATCTTCTTCAGACCCACACCGTGTGTCAGGGAGGTCCTGACAAAGACAGTGGTGTCGTAATTGTTGCCCTACCACATCCCAAAACTGAGATATAGGGACATGTTGTGCTGCATAAAATGTATAAATGTAAATTTCATGATGGGATTCCTACTTCCAGTGAAGCTAGGTAAACACAAGAGCAGAAGGGTGCGATCAAAAAAGCCTAGTCAGTCCAATATATCCTACATTGCATCTGTGTTTTGCTTTATTGGATGTATAAAAAGCTCATGAATTTAATTCCAATATATTCAACACCAATAAACCTATTGAGAGTAAATCCCAGTTAAGTTTGTCCTCATATCTCAGCTTTGGGATGAGATAGGCTGAAATTAATCACACCCCTGTGTAAGTCAGGACCTGCTTAATCAACATCGTGAGTTTGGAAGAAAACTGAGACGGTCAAAAATTTAGTCTAAAAAAACACAAAGGGGTACCCCTTAGTGTAATTTTGGGTAAAATATGTGACCTCCTCAGATCTTCTTCAACCCCACACCGTGTGACAGGGAGGTCCTCACAAAGACAGTGGTGTGGTAATTATTGCCCTACCACATCCCAAAGCTGAGATATAGGGACATGTTGTGCTGCATAAAATGTATAACTGTAAATTTCATGATGGGATTCCTACTTCCAGTGAAGCTAGGTAAACACAAGAGTAGAAGGGTGCGATCAGAAAAGCCTAGTCAGTCCAATATATCCTACATTGCATCTGAATTTTGCTTTATTGGACGTATAACAAGCTTATAAATTTAATTCCAATATATTCAACACCAATAAACCTATTGAGACAAAATCCAAGTTACGTTAATCCTCATATCTCAGCTTTGGGATGAGATAGGCTGAAAATAATCACAGCTTTGTGTAAGTCAGGACCTGCTTAATCAACATTGTGAGTTTGGAAGAAATCTGAAACGGTCAAAAATTTAGTCTAAAAAAACACAAAGGGGTACCCCTTAGTGTTTTTTTGGGTGAAATATGTGACCTCCTCAGATCTTCAACACCACACCGTGTGACAGGGAGGTCCTCACAAAGACAGTGGTTTCGTAATTGTTGCCCTACCACATCCCAAAACTGAGATATAGGGACATGTTGTGCTGCATAAAATGTATAACTGTAAATTTCATGATGGGATTCCTACTTCCAGTGAAGCTAGGTAAAGACATGAGTAGAAGGTTGCGATCAGAAAAGCCTAGTCAATCCAATATATCCTACATTGCATCTGTATTTTGCTTTATTGGACGTATAACAAGCTCATAAATTTAATTCCAATATACTCAACACCAATAAACCTATTGAGAGAAAATCCCAGTTACGTTAGATCTCATATATCCGCTTTGGGATGAGATAGGCTGAAAATAATCACACCTTTGTGTAAGTCAGGACCTGCCTAATCAACATCGTGAGTTTGGAAGAAATCTGAGACGGTCAAAAATTTAGTCTAAAAAAACAAAATGGGGTACCCCTAAGTGTTTTTTGGGTGAAATATGTGACCTCCTCAGATCTTCTTCAAACCCACACCGTGTGTCAGGGAGGTCCTGACAAAGACAGTGGTGTGGTAATTGTTTCCCTACCACATCCCAAAGCTGAGATATAGGGACATGTTGTGCTGCATGTAATGTATAACTGTAAATTTCATGATGGGATTCCTACTTCCAGTGAAGCTAGGTAAACACAAGAGTAGAAGGGTGCGATCAGAAAAGCCTAGTCAGTCCAATATATCCTACATTGCATCTGTATTTTGCTTTATTGGACATATAACAAGCTCATAAATTTAATTCCAATATATTCAAACCCAATAAACCTATTGAGAGAAAATCCCAGTTAAGTTTGTCCTCATATCTCAGCTTTGGGATGAGATAGGCTGAAAATAATCACACCACTGTGTAAGTCAGGACCTGCTTAATCAACATTGTGAGTTTGTAAGAAATCTGAAACGGTCAAAAATTTAGTCTAAAAAAACACAAAGGGGTACCCCTTAGTGTTTTTTTGGGTGAAATATGTGACCTCCTCAGATCTTCTTCAACCCCACACCGTGTGACAGGGAGGTCCTCACAAAGACAGTGGTGTCGTAATTGTTGCCCTACCACATCCCAAAACTGAGATATAGGGACATGTTGTGCTGCATAAAATGTATAACTGTAAATTTCATGATGGGATTCCTACTTCCAGTGAAGCTAGGTAAACACAAGAGTAGAAGGGTGCGATCAAAAAAGCCTAGTCAGTCCAATATATCCTACTATGCATCTGTGTTTTGCTTTATTGGACATATAACAAGCTCATAAATTTAATTCCAATATATTCAACACCAATAAACCTATTGAGAGAAAATCCAAGTTACGTTAATCCTCATATCTCAGCTTTGGGATGAGATAGGCTGAAAATAATCACACCCCTGTGTAAGTCAGGACCTTCCTAATCAACATCGTGAGTTTAGAAGAAATCTGAGACGGTCAAATATTTAGTCTAAAAAACACAAAGGGGTACCCCTTAGTGTTTTTTTGGGTGAAATATGTGACCTCCTCAGATCTTCTTCAAACCCACACCGTGTGTCAGTGAGGTCCTGACGAAGACAGTGGTGTGGTAATTGTTGCCCTACCACATCCCAAAGCTGAGATACAGGGACATGTTTTGCTGCATAAAATGTATAACTGTAAATTTCATGATGGGATTCCTACTTCCAGTGAAGCTAGGTAAACACAAGAGTAGAAGGGTGCGATCAGAAAAGCCTAGTCAGTCCAATATATCCTACATTGCATCTGTATTTTGCTTTATTGGACGTATAACAATTTCATAAATTTAATTCCAATATACTCAGCACCAATAAACCTATTGAGAGAAAATCCCAGTTACGTTAGATCTCATATGTCCGCTTTGGGATGAGATAGGCTGAATATAATCACACCTTTGTGTAAGTCAGGACCTGCCTAATCAACATCGTGAGTTTGGAAGAAATCTGAGACGGTCAAAAATTTAGTCTAAAAAAACACAATGGGGTACCCCTTAGTGTTTTTTTGGGTGAAATATGTGACCTCCTCAGATCTTCTTCAAACCCACACCGTGTGTCAGGGAGGTCCTGACAAAGACAGTGGTGTGGTAATTGTTTCCCTACCACATCCCAAAGCTGAGATATAGGGACATGTTGTGCTGCATGTAATGTATAACTGTAAATTTCATGATGGGATTCCTACTTCCAGTGAAGCTAGGTAAACACAAGAGTAGAAGGGTGCGATCAGAAAAGCCTAGTCAGTCCAATATATCCTACATTGCATCTGTATTTTGCTTTATTGGACATATAACAAGCTCATAAATTTAATTCCAATATATTCAAACCCAATAAACCTATTGAGAGAAAATCCCAGTTAAGTTTGTCCTCATATCTCAGCTTTGGGATGAGATAGGCTGAAAATAATCACACCACTGTGTAAGTCAGGACCTGCTTAATCAACATTGTGAGTTTGTAAGAAATCTGAAACGGTCAAAAATTTAGTCTAAAAAAACACAAAGGGGTACCCCTTAGTGTTTTTTTGGGTGAAATATGTGACCTCCTCAGATCTTCTTCAACCCCACACCGTGTGACAGGGAGGTCCTCACAAAGACAGTGGTGTCGTAATTGTTGCCCTACCACATCCCAAAACTGAGATATAGGGACATGTTGTGCTGCATAAAATGTATAACTGTAAATTTCATGATGGGATTCCTACTTCCAGTGAAGCTAGGTAAACACAAGAGTAGAAGGGTGCGATCAAAAAAGCCTAGTCAGTCCAATATATCCTACTATGCATCTGTGTTTTGCTTTATTGGACATATAACAAGCTCATAAATTTAATTCCAATATATTCAACACCAATAAACCTATTGAGAGAAAATCCAAGTTACGTTAATCCTCATATCTCAGCTTTGGGATGAGATAGGCTGAAAATAATCACACCCCTGTGTAAGTCAGGACCTTCCTAATCAACATCGTGAGTTTAGAAGAAATCTGAGACGGTCAAATATTTAGTCTAAAAAACACAAAGGGGTACCCCTTAGTGTTTTTTTGGGTGAAATATGTGACCTCCTCAGATCTTCTTCAAACCCACACCGTGTGTCAGTGAGGTCCTGACGAAGACAGTGGTGTGGTAATTGTTGCCCTACCACATCCCAAAGCTGAGATACAGGGACATGTTTTGCTGCATAAAATGTATAACTGTAAATTTCATGATGGGATTCCTACTTCCAGTGAAGCTAGGTAAACACAAGAGTAGAAGGGTGCGATCAGAAAAGCCTAGTCAGTCCAATATATCCTACATTGCATCTGTATTTTGCTTTATTGGACGTATAACAATTTCATAAATTTAATTCCAATATACTCAGCACCAATAAACCTATTGAGAGAAAATCCCAGTTACGTTAGATCTCATATGTCCGCTTTGGGATGAGATAGGCTGAATATAATCACACCTTTGTGTAAGTCAGGACCTGCCTAATCAACATCGTGAGTTTGGAAGAAATCTGAGACGGTCAAAAATTTAGTCTAAAAAAACACAATGGGGTACCCCTTAGTGTTTTTTTGGGTGAAATATGTGACCTCCTCAGATCTTCTTCAAACCCACACCGTGTGTCAGGGAGGTCCTGACAAAGACAGTGGTGTGGTAATTGTTTCCCTACCACATCCCAAAGCTGAGATATAGGGACATGTTGTGCTGCATGTAATGTATAACTGTAAATTTCATGATGGGATTCCTACTTCCAGTGAAGCTAGGTAACCACAAGAGTAGAAGGGTGCGATCAGAAAAGCCTAGTCAGTCCAATATATCCTACATTGCATCTGTATTTTGCTTTATTGGACATATAACAAGCTCATAAATTTAATTCCAATATATTCAACACCAATAAACCTATTGAGAGAAAATCCCAGTTAAGTTTGTCCTCATATCTCAGCTTTGGGATGAGATAGGCTGAAAATAATCACACCACTGTGTAAGTCAGGACCTGCTTAATCAACATCGTGAGTTTGGAAGAAATCTGAAACGGTCAAAAATTTTGTCTAAAAAAACACAAAGGGGTACCCCTTAGTGTTTTTTTGGGTGAAATATGTGACCTCCTCAGATCTTCTTCAACCCCACACCGTGTGACAGGGAGGTCCTCACAAAGACAGTGGTGTCGTAATTGTTGCCCTACCACATCCCAAAACTGAGATATAGGGACATGTTGTGCTGCATAAAATGTATAAATAAAAATTTCATGATGGGATTCCTACTTCCAGTGAAGCTAGGTAAACACAAGAGTAGAAGGGTGCGATCAAAAAAGCCTAGTCAGTCCAATATATCCTACATTGCATCTGTGTTTTGCTTTATTGGATGTATAAAAAGCTCATGAATTTAATTCCAATATATTCAACACCAATAAACCTATTGAGAGAAAATCCAAGTTACGTTAATCCTCATATCTCAGCTTTGGGTTGAGATAGGCTGAAAATAATCACAGCTTTGTGTAAGTCAGGACCTGCTTAATGAACATCGTGAGTTTGGAAGAAATCTGAAACGGTCAAAAATTTAGTCTAAAAAAACACAAAGGGGTACCCCTTAGTGTTTTTTTGGGTGAAATATGTGACCTCCTCAGATCTTCTTCAACCCCACACCGTGTGACAGGGAGGTCCTCACAAAAACAGTGGTTTCGTAATTGTTGCCCTACCACATCCCAAAACTGAGATATAGGGACATGTTGTGCTGCATAAAATGTATAACTGTAAATTTCATGATGGGATTCCTACTTCCAGTGAAGCTAGGTAAAGACATGAGTAGAAGGTTGCGATCAGAAAAGCCTAGTCAGTCCAATATATCCTACATTGCATCTGTATTTTGCTTTATTGGACGTATAACAATTTCATAAATTTAATTCCAATATACTCAACACCAATAAACCTATTGAGAGAAAATCCCAGTTACGTTAGATCTCATATATCCGCTTTGGGATGAGATAGGCTGAAAATAATCACACCTTTGTGTAAGTCAGGACCTGCCTAATCAACATCGTGAGTTTGGAAGAAATCTGAGAGGGTCAAAAATTTAGTCTAAAAAAACACAAAGGGGTACCCCTTAGTGTTTTTTTTGGGTGAAAAAATTGACCTCCTCAGATCTTCAATCTCACACCGTGTGTCAGGGAGGTCCTTACGATGAGAGTGGTGTGGTAATTGTTGCCCTACCACATCCCAAAGCTGAGATATAGGGACATGTTGTGCTGCATAAAATGTATAACTGTAAATTTCATGATGGGGTTCCTACTTCCAGTGAAGCTAGGTAAACCCTTGAGTAGAAGGGTGAGATAAGAAAAGCCTAGTCAGTCCAATAAACTCTACAATGCATCTGTATTTTGCTTTATTGGACGTTCAACATGTTCATAAATTTAGATCCAATATATTTAACACCAATAAACCTATTGAGAGAAAATCCCAGTTATGGAAGTCCTCATATCTCAGCCTTGGGATGAGATAGGCTGAAAATAATCACACTTTTGTGTAAGTCAGGACCTGCCTAATCAACATCGTGAGTTTGGAAGAAATCTGAGAGGGTCAAAAATTTAGTCTAAAAAAACACAAAGGGGTACCCCTTAGTGTTTTTTTGGGTGAAATATGTGACCTCCTCAGATCTTCTTCAAACCCACACCGTGTGTCAGGGAGGTCCTGACAAAGACAGTGGTGTCGTAATTGTTGCCCTACCACATCCCAAAACTGAGATATAGGGACATGTTGTGCTGCATAAAATGTATAAATGTAAATTTCATGATGGGATTCCTACTTCCAGTGAAGCTAGGTAAACACAAGAGTAGAAGGGTGCGATCAAAAAAGCCTAGTCAGTCCAATATATCCTACATTGCATCTGTGTTTTGCTTTATTGGATGTATAAAAAGCTCATGAATTTAATTCCAATATATTCAACACCAATAAACCTATTGAGAGTAAATCCCAGTTAAGTTTGTCCTCATATCTCAGCTTTGGGATGAGATAGGCTGAAAATAATCACACCCCTGTGTAAGTCAGGACCTGCTTAATCAACATCGTGAGTTTGGAAGAAAACTGAGACGGTCAAAAATTTAGTCTAAAAAAACACAAAGGGGTACCCCTTAGTGTATTTTTGGGTAAAATATGTGACCTCCTCAGATCTTCTTCAACCCCACACCGTGTGACAGGGAGGTCCTCACAAAGACAGTGGTGTGGTAATTGTTGCCCTACCACATCCCAAAGCTGAGATATAGGGACATGTTGTGCTGCATAAAATGTATAACTGTAAATTTCATGATGGGATTCCTACTTCCAGTGAAGCTAGGTAAACACAAGAGTAGAAGGGTGCGATCAGAAAAGCCTAGTCAGTCCAATATATCCTACATTGCATCTGAATTTTGCTTTATTGGACGTATAACAAGCTCATAAATTTAATTCCAATATATTCAACACCAATAAACCAATTGAGACAAAATCCAAGTTACGTTAATCCTCATATCTCAGCTTTGGGATGAGATAGGCTGAAAATAATCACAGCTTTGTGTAAGTCAGGACCTGCTTAATCAACATTGTGAGTTTGGAAGAAATCTGAAACGGTCAAAAATTTAGTCTAAAGAAACACAAAGGGGTACCCCTTAGTGTTTTTTTGGGTGAAATATGTGACCTCCTCAGATCTTCTTCAACACCACACCGTGTGACAGGGAGGTACTCACAAAGAGAGTGGTTTCGTAATTGTTGCCCTACCACATCCCAAAACTGAGATATAGGGACATGTTGTGCTGCATAAAATGTATAACTGTAAATTTCATGATGGGATTCCTACTTCCAGTGAAGCTAGGTAAAGACATGAGTAGAAGGTTGCGATCAGAAAAGCCTAGTCAATCCAATATATCCTACATTGCATCTGTATTTGGCTTTATTGGACGTATAACAAGCTCATAAATTTAATTCCAATATACTCAACACCAATAAACCTATTGAGAGAAAATCCCAGTTACGTTAGATCTCATATATCCACTTTGGGATGAGATAGGCTGAAAATAATCACACCTTTGTGTAAGTCAGGACCTGTCTAATCAACATCGTGAGTTTGGAAGAAATCTGAGACGGTCAAAAATTTAGTCTAAAAAAACACAATGGGGTACCCCTTAGTGTTTTTTGGGTGAAATATGTGACCTCCTCAGATCTTCTTCAAACCCACACCGTGTGTCAGGGAGGTCCTGACAAAGACAGTGGTGTGGTAATTGTTTCCCTACCACATCCCAAAGCTGAGATATAGGGACATGTTGTGCTGCATGTAATGTATAACTGTAAATTTCATGATGGGATTCCTACTTCCAGTGAAGCTAGGTAAACACAAGAGTAGAAGGGTGCGATCAGAAAAGCCTAGTCAGTCCAATATATCCTACATTGCATCTGTATTTTGCTTTATTGGACATATAACAAGCTCATAAATTTAATTCCAATATATTCAAACCCAATAAACCCATTGAGAGAAAATCCCAGTTAAGTTTGTCCTCATATCTCAGCTTTGGGATGAGATAGGCTGAAAATAATCACACCACTGTGTAAGTCAGGACCTGCTTAATCAACATTGTGAGTTTGTAAGAAATCTGAAACGGTCAAAAATTTAGTCTAAAAAAACACAAAGGGGTACCGCTTAGTGTTTTTTTGGGTGAAATATGTGACCTCCTCAGATCTTCTTCAACCCCACACCGTGTGACAGGGAGGTCCTCACAAAGACAGTGGTGTCGTAATTGTTGCCCTACCACATCCCAAAACTGAGATATAGGGACATGTTGTGCTGCATAAAATGTATAACTGTAAATTTCATGATGGGATTCCTACTTCCAGTGAAGCTAGGTAAACACAAGAGTAGAAGGGTGCGATCAGAAAAGCCTAGTCAGTCCAATATATCCTACATTGCATCTGTGTTTTGCTTTATTGGACATATAACAAGCTCATAAATTTAATTCCAATATATTCAACACCAATAAACCTATTGAGAGAAAATCCAAGTTACGTTAATCCTCATATCTCAGCTTTGGGATGAGATAGGCTGAAATTATTCACACCCCTGTGTAAGTCAGGACCTTCCTAAGGGTAGCCCTTTGTGTTTTTTTGGGCGAAATATGTGACCTCCTCAGATCTTCTTCAACCCCACACCGTGTGACAGGGAGGTCCTCACAAAGACAGTGGTGTCGTAATTGTTGCCCTACCACATCCCAAAACTGAGATATAGGGACATGTTGTGCTGCATAAAATGTATAAATAAAAATTTCATGATGGGATTCCTACTTCCAGTGAAGCTAGGTAAACACAAGAGTAGAAGGGTGCGATCAAAAAAGCCTAGTCAGTCCAATATATCCTACATTGCATCTGTGTTTTGCTTTATTGGATGTATAAAAAGCTCATGAATTTAATTCCAATATATTCAACACCAATAAACCTATTGAGAGAAAATTCCAGTTAAGTTTGTCCTCATATCTCAGCTTTGGGATGAGATAGGCTGAAATTAATCACACCCCTGTGTAAGTCAGGACCTGCTTAATCAACATCGTGAGTTTGGAAGAAAACTGAGACGGTCAAAAATTTAGTCTAAAAAAACACAAAGGGGTACCCCTTAGTGTATTTTTGGGTAAAATATGTGACCTCCTCAGATCTTCTTCAACCCCACACCGTGTGACAGGGAGGTCCTCACAAAGACAGTGGTGTGGTAATTGTTGCCCTACCACATCCCAAAGCTGAGATATAGGGACATGTTGTGCTGCATAAAATGTATAACTGTAAATTTCATGATGGGATTCCTACTTCCAGTGAAGCTAGGTAAACACAAGAGTAGAAGGGTGCGATCAGAAAAGCCTAGTCAGTCCAATATATCCTACATTGCATCTGAATTTTGCTTTATTGGACGTATAACAAGCTCATAAATTTAATTCCAATATATTCAACACCCTCCTCCTTGGATCACCACCTTAACGTGGTGGAGGGGTTTGCGTGCCTGCGTGAGCCTAGGAGCTATGTTGTGGGGGGCAATAGCCCCTGGTAGGGTCTCCCAAGGCAAATTGGTCCTAGGTGATGGGCCAGACAAAGAGTGATCCATAAAGACACAGATGAAAAAGACAACGAGGACACAGCCTCCCTTGCCCGGAGCAGGGTTACCGGGGCCTCACCCTGGAGCCAGGCCTGGGGGAGGGGCTCCTTGGCGAGCGCCTGGTGGCCGGACTTTCACCTATGGAGTCCGGCCGGGCTTAGCCCGAAGGGGATACATGGGTCCACTCTCCCATGGGCCCACCACCTGTGGGAGAGGTAGTAATCCGGGTCTGGTGCATTGTGGATCGGGTGGTGGTCGGGGTCGGGGGCCCTGGCGTTCCGATCCTCGGTTACTGAAACTGGCTTTTGGAACATGGAACGTAACCTCTCTGGTGGGAAAAGAGCCTGAGCTGGTGCGCGAGGTTGAGAGGTACCGACTAGATATAGTTGGGCTCACCTCGACACACAGTATGGGCTCTGGAACCAAGCTCCTCGAGAGGGGCTGGATGCTCTTTCACTCTGGAGTTGCCCAGGGTGAGAGGCGTAAGGCAGGTGTGGGCTTACTCATAGCCCCCCGGCTTAGCGCCTGTACGTTGGGGTTTACCCCAGTGGACGAGAGGGTAATTTCCCTGCGCCTTCGGGTTGGGGAAAGGGCTCTGACTGTTGTTTGTGCTTATGCACCGAACAGCAGTTCAGAGTACCATGCCTTCTTGGGGACCCTGGAGGGAGTGCTGGAGAACACTCATTCTGGGGACTCCATTGTTCTGCTGGGGGACTTCAATGCTCACGTGGGTAATGACAGTGAGACCTGGAGGGGCGTGATTGGGAGGAACGGCCCCGCTGATCTGAACCCGAGTGGTGTTCAGTTATTGGATTTCTGTGCTCGTCACAGTTTGTCCATTACGAACACCATGTTCGAACATAAGGGGGTCCACAAGTACACCTGGCATCAGGACACCCTAGGCCGCATTTCGATGATCGATTTTATAGTCGTATCATCTGACCTGCGGCCATATGTTCTGGACACTCGGGTGAAGAGAGGCGCTGAGCTGTCAACTGATCACTACCTTGTGGTGTGTTGGATCAGATGGCGGGGGAGGATGCCGGACAGACCTGGCAGGCCCAAACGTGTGTTGAGGGTTTGCTGGGAACGTTTGGCAGAGGAACCTGTCAGAAAGATCTTCAACTCCCACATCCGGCAGAGCTTCGACTGCATCCCGGGGGAGGCTGGTAACATTGAGTCCGAGTGGGCCATGTTCCGGACCTCCATTGTTGAGGCGGCTGAACGGAGCTGTGGCTGCAAGGTTGTCGGTGCCTGTCGGGGTGGCAATCCCCGCACTCGGTGGTGGACACCCCGGGTGAGGGGGGCTGTCAAGCTGAAGAAAGAGTCCTATCGAGCCTGGTTGGCTCAGGGGACTCCGGAGGCAGCCGACAGATACCGAGGAGCCAAGCGGCTCGCAGCCTCGGCGGTCGCTGAGGCAAAAACTCGGGTGTGGGAGGAGTTCGGTGAGAACATGGAAAACGACTTTCGGTCGGCTCCGAGAAGTTTCTGGCAAACCGTCAGGCGACTCAGGAGGGGAAAGCAGTTTTCCACCAACACTGTATATGGTGGGGGTGGGGAACTGTTGACCTCGACTGGGGACGTCACCAGACGGTGGAAGGAATACTTCGAGGATCTTCTCAATCCCACCGGCACGTCTTCCGCAGAGGAAGCAGAGCTTGGGGACCCCGGGGGGGGCTCGTCTATCACTGGGGCTGAAGTGGCCAAGGTGGTAGGGAAACTCCTTGGCGGTAGGGCCCCGGGGGTGGATGAGGTTCACCCCGGGTTCCTCAAGGCTCTGGATGTTGTGGGGCTGTCCTGGTTGACACGTCTTTGCAACATCGCGTGGACATCGGGGGCAGTGCCTCTGGACTGGCAGACTGGGGTGGTGGTTCCCCTTTTTAAAAAGGGGGATCGGAGGGTGTGTTCCAACTATAGGGGGATCACACTCCTCAGCCTCCCCGGTAAGGTCTATGCGGGGGTACTGGAAAAGAGAGTCCGACCGATAGTTGAACCTCGGATCCAGGAGGAACAATGCGGATTCCGCCCCGGTCGTGGAACACAGGACCAGCTCTTTACCCTCGCTAGGATCCTGGAGGGTGCATGGGAGTTTGCTCAACCAGTCTACATGTGTTTTGTGGATCTGGAGAAGGCATTCGACCGTGTCCCTCGGGGTATTCTGTGGGGGGTGCTCAGGGAGTATGGGGTACTGGGCTCTTTGTTACGAGCTATCCAGTCCCTGTACAAACAGAGCAGGAGTCTGGTTCGTATGGCTGGCAGTAAGTCCGACTGGTTTCCAGTCGGAGTTGGACTCCGTCAGGGCTGCCCGTTGTCACCGGTTCTGTTCACAATTTTTATGGACAGAATTTCTCGGCGTAGCCAAGTGGCGGAGGGTGTCCGGTTTGGTGGTCTCAGGATCCCATGTCTGCTTTTTGCAGATGATGTGGTCTTGTTGGCTTCATCGAGCCGGGACCTCCAGCTCTTGCTGGACCAGTTTGCAGCCGAGTGTGAAGCGGTAGGGATGAGGATCAGTACCTCCAAGTCCGAGTCCATGGTACTCAGTCGGAAAAGGGTGGAGTGCTCTCTCCAGGTTGGAAGTGAGATCCTGCCTCAAGTGGAGGAGTTTAAATACCTCGGGGTCTTGTTCACGAGTGAGGGAAAGATGGAGCGTGAGATAGACAGGCGGATCGGTGCAGCGTCAGCAGTAATGCGGGCTCTGTACCGGTCCGTTGTGGTGAAGAAAGAGCTGAGCAGAAAAGCAAAGCTCTCGATTTACCGGTCAATCTACGTCCCAACCCTCACCTATGGTCACGAGCTTTGGGTAGTGACCGAAAGAACGAGATCGCGGGTACAAGCGGCTGAAATGAGTTTTCTCCGCAGGATGTCTGGACTCTCCCTTAGAGACAGGGTTAGGAGCTCGGACATCCGGGAGAGACTCGGAGTGGAGCCGCTGCTCCTCCACGTCGAGAGGAGCCAGTTGAGATGGTTCGGGCATCTGGTTCGGATGCCTCCTGGACGCCTTCCTGGAGAGGTGTTCCGGGCATGTCCAACGGGGAGGAGGCCCCGGGGCAGACCAAGAACACGCTGGAGAGACTATATGTCTCGACTGGCCTGGGAACGCCTCGGTATACCCCCGGAGGAGCTGGTGTCGGTGGCTGGGGAGAGGGAGGTCTGGGTTTCTTTGCTCCGACTGCTTCCCCCGCGACCCGGACCCGGATAAGCGGTGGATAATGGATGGATGGATGGATATTCAACACCAATAAACCTATTGAGACAAAATCCAAGTTACGTTAATCCTCATATCTCAGCTTTGGGATGAGATAGGCTGAAAATAATCACAGCTTTGTGTAAGTCAGGACCTGCTTAATCAACATTGTGAGTTTGGAAGAAATCTGAAACGGTCAAAAATTTAGTCTAAAAAAACACAAAGGGGTACCCCTTAGTGTTTTTTTGGGTGAAATATGTGACCTCCTCAGATCTTCTTCCACACCACACCGTGTGACAGGGAGGTCCTCACAAAGACAGTGGTTTCGTAATTGTTGCCCTACCACATCCCAAAACTGAGATATAGGGACATGTTGTGCTGCATAAAATGTATAACTGTAAATTTCATGATGGGATTCCTACTTCCAGTGAAGCTAGGTGAAGACATGAGTAGAAGGTTGCGATCAGAAAAGCCTAGTCAATCCAATATATCCTACATTGCATCTGTATTTTGCTTTATTGGACGTATAACAAGCTCATAAATTTAATTCCAATATACTCAACACCAATAAACCTATTGAGAGAAAATCCCAGTTACGTTAGATCTCATATATCCGCTTTGGGATGAGATAGGCTGAAAATAATCACACCTTTGTGTAAGTCAGGACCTGCCTAATCAACATCGTGAGTTTGGAAGAAATCTGAGACGGTCAAAAATTTAGTCTAAAAAAACACAATGGGGTACCCCTTAGTGTTTTTTGGGTGAAATATGTGACCTCCTCAGATCTTCTTCAAACCCACACCGTGTGTCAGGGAGGTCCTGACAAAGACAGTGGTGTGGTAATTGTTTCCCTACCACATCCCAAAGCTGAGATATAGGGACATGTTGTGCTGCATGTAATGTATAACTGTAAATTTCATGATGGGATTCCTACTTCCAGTGAAGCTAGGTAAACACAAGAGTAGAAGGGTGCGATCAGAAAAGCCTAGTCAGTCCAATATATCCTACATTGCATCTGTATTTTGCTTTATTGGACATATAACAAGCTCATAAATTTAATTCCAATATATTCAAACCCAATAAACCTATTGAGAGAAAATCCCAGTTAAGTTTGTCCTCATATCTCAGCTTTGGGATGAGATAGGCTGAAAATAATCACACCACTGTGTAAGTCAGGACCTTCCTAATCAACATCGTGAGTTTAGAAGAAATCTGAGACGGTCAAATATTTAGTCTAAAAAACACAAAGGGGTACCCCTTAGTGTTTTTTTGGGTGAAATATGTGACCTCCTCAGATCTTCTTCAAACCCACACCGTGTGTCAGGGAGGTCCTGACGAAGACAGTGGTGTGGTAATTGTTGCCCTACCACATCCCAAAGCTGAGATACAGGGACATGTTGTGCTGCATAAAATGTATAACTGTAAATTTCATGATGGGATTCCTACTTCCAGTGAAGCTAGGTAAACACAAGAGTAGAAGGGTGCGATCAGAAAAGCCTAGTCAGTCCAATATATCCTACATTGCATCTGTATTTTGCTTTATTGGACGTATAACAATTTCATAAATTTAATTCCAATATACTCAGCACCAATAAACCTATTGAGAGAAAATCCCAGTTACGTTAGATCTCATATATCCGCTTTGGGATGAGATAGGCTGAATATAATCACACCTTTGTGTAAGTCAGGACCTGCCTAATCAACATCGTGAGTTTGGAAGAAATCTGAGACGGTCAAAAATTTAGTCTAAAAAAACACAATGGGGTACCCCTTAGTGTTTTTTTGGGTGAAATATGTGACCTCCTCAGATCTTCTTCAAACCCACACCATGTGTCAGGGAGGTCCTGACAAAGACAGTGGTGTGGTAATTGTTTCCCTACCACATCCCAAAGCTGAGATATAGGGACATGTTGTGCTGCATGTAATGTATAACTGTAAATTTCATGATGGGATTCCTACTTCCAGTGAAGCTAGGTAAACACAAGAGTAGAAGGGTGCGATCAGAAAAGCCTAGTCAGTCCAATATATCCTACATTGCATCTGTATTTTGCTTTATTGGACATATAACAAGCTCATAAATTTAATTCCAATATATTCAACACCAATAAACCTATTGAGAGAAAATCCCAGTTAAGTTTGTCCTCATATCTCAGCTTTGGGATGAGATAGGCTGAAAACAATCACACCTTTGTGTAAGTCAGGACCTGCTTAATCAACATCATTTGTTTTGAAGAAATCTGAGACTGTCAAAAATTTAGTCTAAAAAAACACAAAGGGGTACCCCTTAGTGTTTTTTTTGGGTGAAAAAAGTGACCTCCTCAGATCTTCTTCAATCTCACACCGTGTGTCAGGGAGGTCCTGACGATGAGAGTGGTGTGGTAATTTATGCCCTACCACATCCCAAAGCTGAGATACAGGGACATGTTGTGCTGCATAAAATGTATAACTGTAAATTTCATGATGGGATTCCTACTTCCAGTGAAGCTAGGTAAACACAAGAGTAGAAGGGTGCGATCAGAAAAGCCTAGTCAGTCCAATATTTCCTACATTGCATCTGTATTTTGCTTTATTGGACGTAAAAAAAGCTCATGAACTTAATTCCAATATATTCAACACCAATAAACCTATTGAGAGAAAATCCCAGTTAGGCTTGTCCTCATATCTCAGCCTTGGGATGAGATAGGCTGAAAATAATCACACCCCTGTGTAAGTCAGGACCTGCTTAATCAACATCGTGAGTTTGGAAGAAATCTGAGACGGTCAAAAATTTAGTCTAAAAAACACAAAGGGGTACCCCTTAGTGTTTTTTTGGGTGAAATATGTGACCTCCTCAGATCTTCTTCAAACCCACACCGTGTGTCAGGGAGGTCCTGATGAAGACAGTGGTGTGGTAATTGTTGCCCTACCACATCCCAAAGCTGAGATATAGGGACATGTTGTGCTGCATAAAATGTATAACTGTAAATTTCATGATGGGGTTCCTACTTCCAGTGAAGCTAGGTAAACCAATGAGTAGAAGGGTGAGATAAGAAAAGCCTAGTCAATCCAATAAACTCTACAATGCATCTGTATTTTGCTTTATTGGACATTCAACAAGTTCATGAATTTAATTCCAATATATTTAACACCAATAAACCTATTGAGAGAAAATCCCAGTTATGTAAGTCCTCATATCTCAGCCTTGGGATGAGATAGGCTGAAAAAAATCAAACCCCTGTGTAAGTCAGGACCTTCCTAATCAACATCGTGAGTTTGGAAGAAATCTGAGATGGTCAAAAATTTAGTCTAAAAAACACAAAGGGGTACCCCTTAGTGTTTTTTTGGGTGAAATATGTGACCTCCTCAGATCTTCTTCAAACCCACACCGTGTGTCAGGGAGGTCATGATGAAGAGAGTGGTGTGGTAATTTTTGCCCTACCACATCCCAAAGCTGAGATATAGGGACATGTTGTGCCGCATAAAATGTATAACTGTAAATTTCATGATGGGATTCCTACTTCCAGTGAAGCTAGGTAAACACAAGAGTAGAAGGGTGCGATCAGAAAAGCCTAGTCAGTCCAATATATCCTACATTGCATCTGTATTTTGCTTTATTGGACATATAACAAGCTCATAAATTTAATTCCAATATATTCAACACCAATAAACCTATTGAGAGAAAATCCAAGTTAAGTTTGTCCTCATATCTCAGCCTTGGGATGAGATAGGCTGAAAATAATCACACCCCTGTGTAAGTCAGGACCTTCCAAATCAACATCGTGAGTTTGGAAGAAATCTGAGATGGTCAAAAATTTAATCTAAAAAAACACAAAGGGCTACCCCTTAGTGTTTTTTGGGTGAAATATGTGACCTCCTCAGATCTTCTTCAAACCCACACCGGGTGTCAGGGAGGTCCTGACAAAGACAGTGGTGTGGTAATTGTTGCCCTACCACATCCCAAAGCTGAGATACAGGGACATGTTGTGCTGCATAAAATGTATAACTGTAAATTTCATGATGGGATTCCTACTTCCAGTGAAGCTAGGTAAACCCATGAGTAGAAGGGTGAGATAAGAAAAGCCTAGTCAGTCCAATAAACTCTACAGTGCATCTGTATTTTGCTTTATTGGACGTATAACAAGCTCATAAATTTAATTCCAATATATTCAACACCAATAAACCTATTGAGAGAAAATCCAAGTTACGTTAATCCTCATATCTCAGCTTTGGGATGAGATAGGCTGAAAATAATCACACCCCTGTGTAAGTCAGGACCTTCCTAATCAACATCGTGAGTTTGGAAGAAATCTGAGACGTGACCTCCTCAGATCTTTTTCAAACCCACACCGTGTGTCAGGGAGGTCCTGACAAAGACAGTGGTGTGGTAATTGTTGCCCTACCACATCCCAAAGCTGAGATATAGGGACATGTTGTGCTGCGTAAAATGTATAACTGTAAATTTCATGATGGGATTCCTACTTCCAGTGAAGCTAGGTAAACACAAGAGTAGAAGCGTGCGATCAGAAAAGCCTAGTCAGTCCAATATATCCTACATTGCATCTGTATTTTGCTTTATTGGACGTATAACAAGCTCATAAATTTAATTCCAATATACTCAACACCAATAAACCTATTGAGAGAAAATCCCAGTTAAGTTTGTCCTCATATCTCAGCTTTGGGATGAGATAGGCTGAAATTAATCACACCCCTGTGTAAGTCAGGACCTGCTTAATCAACATCATTTGTTTGGAAGAAATCTGAGACTGTCAAAAATTTAGTCTAAAAAAACACAAAGGGGTACCCCTTAGTGTTTTTTTTGGGTGAAAAAAGTGACCTCCTCAGATCTTCTTCAATCTCACACCGTGTGTCAGGGAGGTCCTGACGATGAGAGTGGTGTGGTAATTTTTTGCCCTATCACATCCCAAAGCTGAGATATAGGGACATGTTGTGCTGCATAAAATGTATAACTGTAAATTTCATGATGGGGTTCCTACTTCCAGTGAAGCTAGGTAAACCCATGAGTAGAAGGGTGAGATAAGAAAAGCCTAGTCAGTCCAATAAACTCTACAATGCATCTGTATTTTGCTTTATTGGACGTTCAACAAGTTCATAAATTTAATTCCAATATACTCAACACCAATAATCCTAATGAGAGAAAATCCCAGTTAAGTTTGTCCTCATATCTCAGCTTTGGGATGAGATAGGCTGAAATTAATCACACCCCTGTGTAAGTCAGGACCTGCTTAATCAACATCATTTGTTTGGAAGAAATCTGAGACTGTCAAAAATTTAGTCTAAAAAAACACAAAGGGGTACCCCTTAGTGTTTTTTTGGGTGAAATATGTGACCTCCTCAGATCTTCTTCAACCCCACACCGTGTGTCAGGGAGGTCCTCACAAAGACAGTGGTGTGGTAATTGTTGCCCTACCACATCCCAAAGCTTAGTTATAGGGACATGTTTTGCTGCGTAAAATGTATAACTGTAAATTTCATGATGGGATTCCTACTTCCAGTGAAGCTAGGTAAACACAAGAGTAGAAGGTTGTGATCAGAAAAGCCTAGTCAGTCCAATATATCCTACATTGCATCTGTATTTTGCTTTATTGGACGTATAACAAGCTCATAAATTTAATTCCAATATACTCAACACCAATAAACCTATTGAGAGAAAATCCCAGTTAAGTTTGTCCTCATATCTCAGCTTTGGGATGAGATAGGCTGAAAATAATCACACCTTTGTGTAAGTCAGGACCTGCTTAATCAACATCGTGAGTTTGGAAGAAATCTGAGACGGTCAAAAATTTAGTCTAAAAAAACACAAAGGGGTACCCCTTAGTGTTTTTTTGGGTGAAATATGTGACCTCCTCAGATCTTCTTCAAACCCACACCATGTGTCAGGGAGGTCCTCACAAAGACAGTGGTGTGGTAATTGTTGCCCTACCACATCCCAAAGCTGAGATATAGGGACATGTTGTGCTGCATAAAATGTATAACTGTAAATTTCATGATGGGATTCCTACTTCCAGTGAAGCTAGGTAAACACAAGAGTAGAAGGGTGCGATCAGAAAAGCCTAGTCAGTCCAATATATCCTACATTGCATCTGTATTTTGCTTTATTGGACGTATAACAAGCTCATAAATTTAATTCCAATATATTCAACACCAATAAACCTATTGAGAGAAAATCCCAGTTACGTTAGATCTCATATATCCGCTTTGGGATGAGATAGGCTGAAAATAATCACACCTTTGTGTAAGTCAGGACCTGCCTAATCAACATCGTGAGTTTGGAAGAAATCTGAGACGGTCAAAAATTTAGTCTAAAAAACACAATGGAGTACCCATTAGTGTTTTTTTGGGTGAAATATGTGACCTCCTCAGATCTTCTTCAAACCCACACCGTGTGTCAGGGAGGTCATGATGAAGATAGTGGTGTGGTAATTGTTGCCCTACCACATCCCAAAGCTGAGATATAGGGACATGTTGTGCTGCATAAAATGTATAACTGTAAATTCCATGATTGGGTTCCTACTTCCAGTGAAGCTAGGTAAACCCATGAGTAGAAGGGTGAGATAAGAAAAGCCTAGTCAGTCCAATAAACTCTACAATGCATCTGTATTT
The DNA here is from genome assembly GCF_029633855.1 of Hoplias malabaricus. Lineage (NCBI taxonomy): Eukaryota > Metazoa > Chordata > Actinopteri > Characiformes > Erythrinidae > Hoplias > Hoplias malabaricus. The sequence continues at coordinate 2,934,410 of NC_089818.1, forward strand.
TGCTTTATTGGACGTTCAACAAGTTCATAAATTTAATTCCAATATATTTAACATCAATAAACCTATTCAGAGAAAATCCCAGTTACTTAAGTCCTCATATCTCAGCCTTGGGATGAGATAGGCTGAAATTAATCACACCCCTGTGTAAGTCAGGACCTGCTTAATCAACATCATTTGTTTGGAAGAAATCCGAGACGGTCAAAAATTTAGTCTAAAAAAACACACTTAGTGTTTTTTTGGGTGAAATATGTGACCTCCTCAGATCTTCTTCAACCCCACACCGTGTGTCAGGGAGGTCCTCACAAAGACAGTGATGTGGTAATTGTTGCCCTACCACATCCCAAAACTGAGATACAGGCACATGTTGTGCTGCATAAAATGTATAACTGTAAATTTCATGATGGGATTCCTACTTCCAGTGAAGCTAGGTAAACACAAGAGTAGAAGGGTGCGATCAGAAAAGCCTAGTCAGTCCAATATATCCTACATTGCATCTGTATTTTGCTTTATTGGACGTATAAAAAGCTCATAAATTTAATTCCAATATATTCAACACCAAAAAACCTATTGCTAGAAAATCCAAGTTAAATTAATCCTCATATCTCAGCTTTGGGGTGAGATAGGCTGAAAATAATCACACCACTGTGTAAGTCAGGACCTGCTTAATCAACATCATGAGTTTGGAAGAAATCTGAGACGGTCAAAAATTTAATCTAAAAAAACACAAAGGGGTACCCCTTAGTGTTTTTTTGGGTGAAATATGTGACCTCCTCAGATCTTCTTCAAACCCACACCGTGTGTCAGGGAGGTCCTGACAAAGACAGTGGTGTGGTACTTGTTGCCCTACCACATCCCAAAGCTGAGATACAGGGACATGTTGTGCTGCATAAAATGTATAACTGTAAATTTCATGATGGGATTCCTACTTCCAGTGAAGCTAGGTAAACACAAGAGTAGAAGGGTGCGATCAGAAAAGCCTAGTCAGTCCAATATATCCTACATAGCATCTGTATTTTGCTTTATTGAATGTATAAAAAGCTCATGAATTTAATTCCAATATATTCAACACCAATAAACCTATTGAGAGAAAATCCCAGTTAAGTTTGTCCTCATATCTCAGCTTTGGGATGAGATAGGCTGAAATTAATCACACCCCTGTGTAAGTCAGGACCTGCTTAATCAACATCATTTGTTTGGAAGAAATCTGAGACTGTCAAAAATTTAGTCTAAAAAAACACAAAGGGGTACCCCTTAGTGTTTTTTTTTTGGGTGAAAAAAGTGACCTCCTCAGATCTTCTTCAATCTCACACCGTGTGTCAGGGAGGTCCTGACGATGAGAGTGGTGTGGTAATTTATGCCCTACCACATCCCAAAGCTGAGATATAGGGACATGTTGTGCTGCATAAAATGTATAACTGTAAATTTCATGATGGGGTTCCTACTTCCAGTGAAGCTAGGTAAACCCATGAGTAGAAGGGTGAGATAAGAAAAGCCTAGTCAGTCCAATAAACTCTACAATGCATCTGTATTTTGCTTTATTGGACGTTCAACAAGTTCATAAATGTAATTCCAATATATTTAACATCAATAAACCTATTCAGAGAAAATCCCAGTTACTTAAGTCCTCATATCTCAGCCTTGGGATGATATAGGCTGAAATTAATCACACCCCTGTGTAAGTCAGGACCTGCTTAATCAACATCATTTGTTTGGAAGAAATCCGAGACGGTCAAAAATTTAGTCTAAAAAAACACACTTAGTGTTTTTTTGGGTGAAATATGTGACCTCCTCAGATCTTCTTCAACCCCACACCGTGTGTCAGGGAGGTCCTCACAAAGACAGTGATGTGGTAATTGTTGCCCTACCACATCCCAAAACTGAGATACAGGCACATGTTGTGCTGCATAAAATGTATAACTGTAAATTTCATGATGGGATTCCTACTTCCAGTGAAGCTAGGTAAACACAAGAGTAGAAGGGTGCGATCAGAAAAGCCTAGTCAGTCCAATATATCCTACATTGCATCTGTATTTTGCTTTATTGGACGTATAAAAAGCTCATAAATTTAATTCCAATATATTCAACACCAAAAAACCTATTGCTAGAAAATCCAAGTTAAATTAATCCTCATATCTCAGCTTTGGGGTGAGATAGGCTGAAAATAATCACACCACTGTGTAAGTCAGGACCTGCTTAATCAACATCATGAGTTTGGAAGAAATCTGAGACGGTCAAAAATTTAATCTAAAAAAACACAAAGGGGTACCCCTTAGTGTTTTTTTGGGTGAAATATGTGACCTCCTCAGATCTTCTTCAAACCCACACCGTGTGTCAGGGAGGTCCTGACAAAGACAGTGGTGTGGTACTTGTTGCCCTACCACATCCCAAAGCTGAGATACAGGGACATGTTGTGCTGCATAAAATGTATAACTGTAAATTTCATGATGGGATTCCTACTTCCAGTGAAGCTAGGTAAACACAAGAGTAGAAGGGTGCGATCAGAAAAGCCTAGTCAGTCCAATATATCCTACATTGCATCTGTATTTTGCTTTATTGGACGTATAAAAAGCTCATAAATTTAATTCCAATATATTCAACACCAAAAAACCTATTGCTAGAAAATCCAAGTTAAATTAATCCTCATATCTCAGCTTTGGGGTGAGATAGGCTGAAAATAATCACACCACTGTGTAAGTCAGGACCTGCTTAATCAACATCATGAGTTTGGAAGAAATCTGAGACGGTCAAAATTTTAATCTAAAAAAACACAAAGGGGTACCCCTTAGTGTTTTTTTGGGTGAAATATGTGACCTCCTCAGATCTTCTTCAAACCCACACCGTGTGTCAGGGAGGTCCTGACAAAGACAGTGGTGTGGTACTTGTTGCCCTACCACATCCCAAAGCTGAGATACAGGGACATGTTGTGCTGCATAAAATGTATAACTGTAAATTTCATGATGGGATTCCTACTTCCAGTGAAGCTAGGTAAACACAAGAGTAGAAGGGTGCGATCAGAAAAGCCTAGTCAGTCCAATATATCCTACATAGCATCTATATTTTGCTTTATTGAATGTATAAAAAGCTCATGAATTTAATTCCAATATATTCAACACCAATAAACCTATTGAGAGAAAATCCCAGTTAAGTTTGTCCTCATATCTCAGCTTTGGGATGAGATAGGCTGAAATTAATCACACCCCTGTGTAAGTCAGGACCTGCTTAATCAACATCATTTGTTTGGAAGAAATCTGAGACTGTGAAAAATTTAGTCTAAAAAAACACAAAGGGGTACCCCTTAGTGTTTTTTTTTTTGGGTGAAAAAAGTGACCTCCTCAGATCTTCTTCAATCTCACACCGTGTGTCAGGGAGGTCCTGACGATGAGAGTGGTGTGGTAATTTATGCCCTACCACATCCCAAAGCTGAGATATAGGGACATGTTGTGCTGCATAAAATGTATAACTGTAAATTTCATGATGGGGTTCCTACTTCCAGTGAAGCTAGGTAAACCCATGAGTAGAAGGGTGAGATAAGAAAAGCCTAGTCAGTCCAATAAACTCTACAGTGCATCTGTATTTTGCTTTATTGGACGTATAACAAGCTCATAAATTTAATTCCAATATATTCAACACCAATAAACCTATTGAGAGAAAATCCAAGTTACGTTAATCCTCATATCTCAGCTTTGGGATGAGATAGGCTGAAAATAATCACACCCCTGTGTAAGTCAGGACCTTCCTAATCAACATCGTGAGTTTGGAAGAAATCTGAGACGGTCAAAAATTTAGTCTAAAAAAAACAAAGGTGTACCCCTTAGTGTTTTTTTTGGGTGAAATATGTGACCTCCTCAGATCTTCTTCAAACCCACACCGTGTGTCAGGGAGGTCCTCACAAAGACAGTGGTGTCGTAATTGTTGCCCTACCACATCCCAAAACTGAGATATAGAGTCATGTTGTGCTGCATAAAATGTATAACTGTAAATTTCATGATGGGATTCCTACTTCCAGTGAAGCTAGGTAAACACAAGAGTAGAAGGGTGCGATCAGAAAAGCCTAGTCAGTCCAATATATCCTACATTGCATCTGTATTTTGCTTTATTGGACGTATAACAAGCTCATAAATTTAATTCCAATATATTCAACACCAATAAACCTATTGAGAGAAAATCCAAGTTACGTTAGTCATCATATCTCAGCTTTGGGATGAGATAGGCTGAAAATAATCACACCACTGTGTAAGTCAGGACCTGCTTAATCAACATCGTGAGTTTGGAAGAAATCTGAAACGGTCAAAAATTTAGTCTAAAACAACACAAAGGGGTACCCCTTAGTGTTTTTTTTGGGTGAAATATGTGACCTCCTCAGATCTTCTTCAAACCCACACCGTGTGTCAGGGAGGTCCTGACAAAGACAGTTGTGTGGTAATTGTTGCCCTACCACATCCCAAAGCTGAGTTATAGGGACATGTTTTGCTGCGTAAAATGTATAACTGTAAATTTCATGATGGGATTCCTACTTCCAGTGAAGCTAGGTAAACACAAGAGTAGAAGGGTGCGATCAGAAAAGCCTAGTCAGTCCAATATATCCTACATTGCATCTGTATTTTGCTTTATTGGACGTATAACAAGCTCATGAATTTAATTCCAATATATTCAACACCAATAAACCTATTGAGAGAAAATCCAAGTTACGTTAATCCTCATATCTCAGCTTTGGGATGAGATAGGCTGAAAATAATCACACCCCTGTGTAAGTCAGGACCTGCCTAATCAACATCGTGAGTTTGGAAGAAATCTGAGACGGTCAAAAATTTAGTCTGAACAAACACAAAGGGGTACCCCTTAGTGTTTTTTGGGGTGAACTAAGTGACCTCCTCAGATCTTCTTCAAGCCCACACCGTGTGTCAGGGAGGTCCTGACAAAGACAGTGGTGTGGTAATTGTTGCCCTACCACATCCCAAAACTGACATATAGAGACATGTTGTGCTGCATAAAATGTATAACTGTAAATTTCATGATGGGATTCCTACTTCCAGTGAAGCTAGGTAAACACAAGAGTAGAAAGGTGCGATCAGAAAAGCCTAGTCAGTCCAATATATCCTACATTGCATCTGTATTTTGCTTTATTGGACGTATAAAAAGCTCATAAATTTAATTCCAATATATTCAACACCAATAAACCTATTGAGAGAAAATCCCAGTTAAGTTTGTCCTCATATCTCAGCTTTGGGATGAGATAGGCTGAAAATAATTACACCTTTGTGTAAGTCAGGACCTGCCTAATGAACATCGTGAGTTTGGAAGAAATCTGAGACGGTCAAAAATTTAGTCTAAAAAAACACATAGGGGTACCCCTTAGTGTTTTTTTGGGTGAAATATGTGACCTCCTCAGATCTTCTTCAACCCCACACCGTGTGACAGGGAGGTCCTCACAAAGACAGTGGTGTCGTAATTGTTGCCCTACCACATCCCAAAACTGAGATATAGAGACATGTTGTGCTGCATAAAATGTATAACTGTAAATTTCATGATGGGATTCCTACTTCCAGTGAAGCTAGGTAAACACAAGAGTAGAAGGGTGCGATCAGAAAAGCCTAGTCAGTCCAATATATCCTACATTGCATCTGTATTTTGCTTTATTGGACGTATAAAAAGCTCATAAATTTAATTCCAATATATTCAATACCAATAAACCTATTGAGAGAAAATCCCAGTTAAGTTTGTCCTCATATCTCAGCTTTGGGATGAGATAGGCTGAAAATAATTACACCTTTGTGTAAGTCAGGACCTGCCTAATGAACATTGTGAGTTTGGAAGAAATCTGAAACGGTCAAAAATTTAGTCTAAAAAAACACAAAGGGGTACCCCTTAGTGTTTTTTTGGGTGAAATATGTGACCTCCTCAGATCTTCTTCAACCCCACACCGTGTGACAGGGAGGTCCTCACAAAGACAGTGGTGTCGTAATTGTTGCCCTACCACATCCCAAAACTGAGATATAGAGACATGTTGTGCTGCATAAAATGTATAACTGTAAATTTCATGATGGGATTCCTACTTCCAGTGAAGCTAGGTAAACACAAGAGTAGAAGGGTGCGATCAGAAAAGCCTAGTCAGTCCAATATATCCTACATTGCATCTGTATTTTGCTTTATTGGACGTATAAAAAGCTCATAAATTTAATTCCAATATATTCAACACCAATAAACCTATTGAGAGAAAATCCCAGTTAAGTTTGTCCTCATATCTCAGCTTTGGGATGAGATAGGCTGAAAATAATTACACCTTTGTATAAGTCAGGACCTGCCTAATGAACATCGTGAGTTTGGAAGAAATCTGAGACGGTCAAAAATTTAGTCTAAAAAAACACAAAGGGGTACCCTTTAGTGTTTTTTTGGGTGAAATATGTGACCTCCTCAGATCTTCTTCAAACCCACACCGTGTGTCAGGGAGGTCCTGACAAAGACAGTGGTGTGGTAATTGTTGCCCTACCACATCCCAAAGCTGAGATATAGGGACATGTTGTGCTGCATAAAATGTATAACTGTAAATTTCATGATGGGATTCCTACCTCCAGTGAAGCTAGGTAAACACAGGAGTAGAAGGGTGCGATCAGAAAAGCCTAGTCAGTCCAATATATCCTACATTGCATCTGTATTTGGCTTTATTGGACGTATAACAAGCTCATAAATTTAATTCCAATATATTCAACACCAATAAACCTATTGAGAGAAAATCCAAGTTACGTTATTCATCATATCTCAGCTTTGGGATGAGATAGGCTGAAAATAATCACACCACTGTGTAAGTCAGGACCTGCTTAATCAACATCGTGAGTTTGGAAGAAATCTGAAACGGTCAAGAATCTAGTCTAAAAAAACACAAAGGGGTACCCCTTAGTGTTTTTTTGGGTGAAATATGTGACCTCCTCAGATCTCCTTCAACCCCACACCATGTGACAAGGAGGTCCTCACAAAGACAGTGGTGTCGTAATTGTTGCACTACCACATCCCAAAACTGAGACATAGGGACATGTTGTGCTGCATAAAATGTATAACTGTAAATTTCATGATGGGATTCCTACTTCCAGTGAAGCTAGGTAAACACAAGAGTAGAAAGGTGCGATCAGAAAAGCCTAGTCAGTCCAATATATCCTACATTGCATCTGTATTTTGCTTTATTGGACGTATAAAAAGCTCATAAATTTAATTCCAATATATTCAATACCAATAAACCTATTGAGAGAAAATCCCAGTTAAGTTTGTCCTCATATCTCAGCTTTGGGATGAGATAGGCTGAAAATAATTACACCTTTGTGTAAGTCAGGACCTGCCTAATGAACGATGTGAGTTTGGAAGAAATCTGAAACGGTCAAAAATTTAGTCTAAAAAAACACAAAGGGGTACCCCTTAGTGTTTTTTTGGGTGAAATATGTGACCTCCTCAGATCTTCTTCAAACCCACACCGTGTGTCAGGGAGGTCCTGACAAAGACAGTGGTGTGGTAATTGTTGCCCTACCACATCCCAAAGCTGAGATATAGGGACATGTTGTGCTGCATAAAATGTATAACTGTAAATTTCATGATGGGATTCCTACTTCCAGTGAAGCTAGGTAAACACAAGAGTAGAAGGGTGCGATCAGAAAAGCCTAGTCAGTCCAATATATCCTACATTGCATCTGTATTTTGCTTTATTGGACATATAACAAGCTCATAAATTTAATTCCAATATATTCAACACCAATAAACCTATTGAGAGAAAATCCAAGTTACGTTAGTCATCATATCTCAGCTTTGGGATGAGATAGGCTGAAAATAATCACACCACTGTGTAAGTCAGGACCTGCTTAATCAACATCGTGAGTTTGGAAGAAATCTGAAACGGTCAAAAATTTAGTCTAAAAAAACACAAAGGGGTACCCCTTAGTGTTTTTTTGGGTGAAATATGTGACCTCCTCAGATCTTCTTCAACCCCACACCGTGTGACAGGGAGGTCCTCACAAAGACAGTGGTGTCGTAATTGTTGCCCTACCACATCCCAAAACTGAGATATAGGGACATGTTGTGCTGCATAAAATGTATAACTGTAAATTTCATGATGGGATTCCTACCTCCAGTGAAGCTAGGTAAACACAAGAGTAGAAGGGTGCGATCAGAAAAGCCTAGTCAGTCCAATATATCCTACATTGCATCTGTATTTGGCTTTATTGGACGTATAAAAAGCTCATGAATTAAATTCCAATATATTCAAGACCAATAAACCTATTGAGAGAAAATCCCAGTTAAGTTTGTCCTCATATCTCAGATTTGGGATGAGATAGGCTGAAAATAATCACACCTTTAAGTAAGTCAGGACCTGCCTAATCAATATCGTGAGTTTGAAAGAATTCTGAGACGGTCAAAAATTTAGTCTAAAAAAACACAAAGGGGTACCCTTTAGTTTTTTTTTGGGGTGAAATATGTGACCTCCTCAGATCTTCTTCAAACCCACACCATGTGTCAGGGAGGTCCTGACGAAGAGAGTGGTGTGGTAATTGTTGCCCTACCACATCCCAAAGCTGAGATATAGGGACATGTTGTGCTGCATAAAATGTATAACTGTAAATTTCATGATGGGATTCCTACTTCCAGTGAAGCTAGGTAAACACAAGAGTAGAAGGGTGCGATCAGAAAAGCCTAGTCAGTCCAATATATCCTACATTGCATCTGTATTTTGCTTTATTGGACGTATAACAAGCTCATAAATTTAATTCCAATATATTCAAGACCAATAAACCTAATGAGAGAAAATCCAAGTTACGTTAATCCTCATATCTCAGCTTTGGGATGAGATAGGCTGAAAATAATCATACCCCTGTGTAAGTCAGGACCTGCCTAATCAACATCGTGAGTTTGGAAGAAATCTGAGACGGTCAAAAATTTAGTCTGAACAAAACACAAAGGGGTACCCCTTAGTGTTTTTTGGGGTGAACTAAGTGACCTCCTCAGATCTTCTTCAAGCCCACACCGTGTGTCAGGGAGGTCCTGACAAAGACAGTGGTGTGGTAATTGTTGCCCTACCACATCCCAAAACTGACATATAGAGACATGTTGTGCTGCATAAAATGTATAACTGTAAATTTCATGATGGGATTCCTACTTCCAGTGAAGCTAGGTAAACACAAGAGTAGAAAGGTGCGATCAGAAAAGCCTAGTCAGTCCAATATATCCTACATTGCATCTGTATTTTGCTTTATTGGACGTATAAAAAGCTCATAAATTTAATTCCAATATATTCAACACCAATAAACCTATTGAGAGAAAATCCCAGTTAAGTTTGTCCTCATATCTCAGCTTTGGGATGAGATAGGCTGAAAATAATTACACCTTTGTGTAAGTCAGGACCTGCCTAATGAACATCGTGAGTTTGGAAGAAATCTGAGACGGTCAAAAATTTAGTCTAAAAAAACACATAGGGGTACCCCTTAGTGTTTTTTTGGGTGAAATATGTGACCTCCTCAGATCTTCTTCAACCCCACACCGTGTGACAGGGAGGTCCTCACAAAGACAGTGGTGTCGTAATTGTTGCCCTACCACATCCCAAAACTGAGATATAGAGACATGTTGTGCTGCATAAAATGTATAACTGTAAATTTCATGATGGGATTCCTACTTCCAGTGAAGCTAGGTAAACACAAGAGTAGAAGGGTGCGATCAGAAAAGCCTAGTCAGTCCAATATATCCTACATTGCATCTGTATTTTGCTTTATTGGACGTATAAAAAGCTCATAAATTTAATTCCAATATATTCAATACCAATAAACCTATTGAGAGAAAATCCCAGTTAAGTTTGTCCTCATATCTCAGCTTTGGGATGAGATAGGCTGAAAATAATTACACCTTTGTGTAAGTCAGGACCTGCCTAATGAACATTGTGAGTTTGGAAGAAATCTGAAACGGTCAAAAATTTAGTCTAAAAAAACACAAAGGGGTACCCCTTAGTGTTTTTTTGGGTGAAATATGTGACCTCCTCAGATCTTCTTCAACCCCACACCGTGTGACAGGGAGGTCCTCACAAAGACAGTGGTGTCGTAATTGTTGCCCTACCACATCCCAAAACTGAGATATAGAGACATGTTGTGCTGCATAAAATGTATAACTGTAAATTTCATGATGGGATTCCTACTTCCAGTGAAGCTAGGTAAACACAAGAGTAGAAGGGTGCGATCAGAAAAGCCTAGTCAGTCCAATATATCCTACATTGCATCTGTATTTTGCTTTAATGGATGTATAAAAAGCTCATAAATTTAATTCCAATATATTCAACACCAATAAACCTATTGAGAGAAAATCCCAGTTAAGTTTGTCCTCATATCTCAGCTTTGGGATGAGATAGGCTGAAAATAATTACACCTTTGTATAAGTCAGGACCTGCCTAATGAACATCGTGAGTTTGGAAGAAATCTGAGACGGTCAAAAATTTAGTCTAAAAAAACACAAAGGGGTACCCCTTAGTGTTTTTTTGGGTGAAATATGTGACCTCCTCAGATCTTCTTCAAACCCACACCGTGTGTCAGGGAGGTCCTGACAAAGACAGTGGTGTGGTAATTGTTGCCCTACCACATCCCAAAGCTGAGATATAGGGACATGTTGTGCTGCATAAAATGTATAACTGTAAATTTCATGATGGGATTCCTACCTCCAGTGAAGCTAGGTAAACACAGGAGTAGAAGGGTGCGATCAGAAAAGCCTAGTCAGTCCAATATATCCTACATTGCATCTGTATTTGGCTTTATTGGACGTATAACAAGCTCATAAATTTAATTCCAATATATTCAACACCAATAAACCTATTGAGAGAAAATCCAAGTTACGTTAGTCATCATATCTCAGCTTTGGGATGAGATAGGCTGAAAATAATCACACCACTGTGTAAGTCAGGACCTGCTTAATCAACATCGTGAGTTTGGAAGAAATCTGAAACGGTCAAGAATCTAGTCTAAAAAAACACAAAGGGGTACCCCTTAGTGTTTTTTTGGGTGAAATATGTGACCTCCTCAGATCTCCTTCAACCCCACACCATGTGACAGGGAGGTCCTCACAAAGACAGTGGTGTCGTATTTGTTGCCCTACCACATCCCAAAACTGAGATATAGGGACATGTTGTGCTGCATAAAATGTATAACTGTAAATTTCATGATGGGATTCCTACTTCCAGTGAAGCTAGGTAAACACAAGAGTAGAAAGGTGCGATCAGAAAAGCCTAGTCAGTCCAATATATCCTACATTGCATCTGTATTTTGCTTTATTGGACGTATAAAAAGCTCATAAATTTAATTCCAATATATTCAACACCAATAAACCTATTGAGAGAAAATCCCAGTTAAGTTTGTCCTCATATCTCAGATTTGGGATGAGATAGGCTGAAAATAATCACACCTTTGTGTAAGTCAGGACCTGCCTAATCAACATCGTGAGTTTGAAAGAATTCTGAGACGGTCAAAAATTTAGTCTAAAAAAACACAAAGGGGTACCCCTTAGTGTTTTTTTGGGTGAAATATGTGACCTCCTCAGATCTTCTTCAAACCCACACCGTGTGTCAGGGAGGTCCTGACAAAGACAGTGGTGTGGTAATTGTTGCCCTACCACATCCCAAAGCTGAGATATAGGGACATGTTGTGCTGCATAAAATGTATAACTGTAAATTTCATGATGGGATTCCTACTTCCAGTGAAGCTAGGTAAACACAAGAGTAGAAGGGTGCGATCAGAAAAGCCTAGTCAGTCCAATATATCCTACATTGCATCTGTATTTTGCTTTTTTGGACGTATAAAAAGCTCATGAATTAAATTCCAATATATTCAAGACCAATAAACCTATTGAGAGAAAATCCCAGTTAAGTTTGTCCTCATATCTCAGATTTGGGATGATATAGGCTGAAAATAATCACACCTTTGTGTAAGTCAGGACCTGCCTAATCAACTTCGTGAGTTTGAAAGAAATCTGAGACGGTCAAAAATTTAGTCTAAAAAAACACAAAGGGGTACCCCTTAGTGTTTTTTTGGGTGAAATATGTGACCTCCTCAGATCTTCTTCAAACCCACACCGCGTGTCAGGGAGGTCCTGACAAAGAGAGTGGTGTGGTAATTGTTGCCCTACCACATCCCAAAGCTGAGATATAGGGACATGTTGTGCTGCATAAAATGTATAACTGTAAATTTCATGATGGGATTCCTACTTCCAGTGAAGCTAGGTAAACACAAGAGTAGAAGGGTGCGATCAGAAAAGCCTAGTCAGTCCAATATATCCTACATTGCATCTGTATTTTGCTTTATTGGACGTATAACAAGCTCATAAATTTAATTCCAATATATTCAAGACCAATAAACCTATTGAGAGAAAATCCAAGTTACGTTAATCCTCATATCTCAGCTTTGGGATGAGATAGGCTGAAAATAATCACACCACTGTGTAAGTCAGGACCTTCCTAATCAACATCGTGAGTTTGGAAGAAATCTGAGATGGTCAAGAATTTAGTCTAAAAAAACACAAAGGGGTACCCCTTAGTGTTTTTTTGGGTGAAATATGTGACCTCCTCAGATCTTCTTCAACCCCACACCATGTGACAGGGAGGTCCTCACAAAGACAGTGGTGTCGTAATTGTTGCCCTACCACATCCCAAAACTGAGATATAGGGACATGTTGTGCTGCATAAAATGTATAACTGTAAATGTCATGATGGGATTCCTACCTCCAGTGAAGCTAGGTAAACACAAGAGTAGAAGGGTGCGATCAGAAAAGCCTAGTCAGTCCAATCCTACATTGCATCTGTATTTTGCTTTATTGGACGTATAAAAAGCTCATAAATTTAATTCCAATATATTCAACACCAATAAACCTATTGAGAGAAAATCCCAGTTAAGTTTGTCCTCATATCTCAGCTTTGGGATGAGATAGGCTGAAAATAATTACACCTTTGTGTAAGTCAGGACCTGCCTAATGAACATTGTGAGTTTGGAAGAAATCTGAAACGGTCAAAAATTTAGTCTAAAAAAACACAAAGGGGTACACCTTAGTGTTTTTTTGGGTGAAATATGTGACCTCCTCAGATCTTCTTCAACCCCACACCGTGTGACAGGGAGGTCCTCACAAAGACAGTGGTGTCATAATTGTTGCCCTACCACATCCCAAAACTGAGATATAGAGACATGTTGTGCTGCATAAAATGTATAACTGTAAATTTCATGATGGGATTCCTACTTCCAGTGAAGCTAGGTAAACACAAGAGTAGAAGGGTGCGATCAGAAAACCCTTGTCAGTCCAATATATCCTACATTGCATCTGTATTTTGCTTTATTGGACGTATAAAAAGCTCATAAATTTAATTCCAATATATTCAACACCAATAAACCTATTGAGAGAAAATCCCAGTTAAGTTTGTCCTCATATCTCAGCTTTGGGATGAGATAGGCTGAAAATAATTACACCTTTGTATAAGTCAGGACCTGCCTAATGAACATCGTGAGTTTGGAAGAAATCTGAGACGGTCAAAAATTTAGTCTAAAAAAACACAAAGGGGTACCCCTTAGTGTTTTTTTGGGTGAAATATGTGACCTCCTCAGATCTTCTTCAAACCCACACCGTGTGTCAGGGAGGTCCTGACAAAGACAGTGGTGTGGTAATTGTTGCCCTACCACATCCCAAAGCTGAGATATAGGGACATGTTGTGCTGCATAAAATGTATAACTGTAAATTTCATGATGGGATTCCTACCTCCAGTGAAGCTAGGTAAACACAGGAGTAGAAGGGTGCGATCAGAAAAGCCTAGTCAGTCCAATATATCCTACATTGCATCTGTATTTGGCTTTATTGGACGTATAACAAGCTCATAAATTTAATTCCAATATATTCAACACCAATAAACCTATTGAGAGAAAATCCAAGTTACGTTAGTCATCATATCTCAGCTTTGGGATGAGATAGGCTGAAAATAATCACACCACTGTGTAAGTCAGGACCTGCTTAATCAACATCGTGAGTTTGGAAGAAATCTGAAACGGTCAAGAATCTAGTCTAAAAAAACACAAAGGGGTACCCCTTAGTGTTTTTTTGGGTGAAATATGTGACCTCCTCAGATCTCCTTCAACCCCACACCATGTGACAGGGAGGTCCTCACAAAGACAGTGGTGTCGTAATTGTTGCCCTACCACATCCCAAAACTGAGATATAGGGACATGTTGTGCTGCATAAAATGTATAACTGTAAATTTCATGATGGGATTCCTACTTCCAGTGAAGCTAGGTAAACACAAGAGTAGAAAGGTGCGATCAGAAAAGCCTAGTCAGGCCAATATATCCTACATTGCATCTGTATTTTGCTTTATTGGACGTATAAAAAGCTCATAAATTTAATTCCAATATATTCAATACCAATAAACCTATTGAGAGAAAATCCCAGTTAAGTTTGTCCTCATATCTCAGCTTTGGGATGAGATAGGCTGAAAATAATTACACCTTTGTGTAAGTCAGGACCTGCCTAATGAACGTTGTGAGTTTGGAAGAAATCTGAAACGGTCAAAAATTTAGTCTAAAAAAACACAAAGGGGTACCCCTTAGTGTTTTTTTGGGTGAAATATGTGACCTCCTCAGATCTTCTTCAAACCCACACCGTGTGTCAGGGAGGTCCTGACAAAGACAGTGGTGTGGTAATTGTTGCCCTACCACATCCCAAAGCTGAGATATAGGGACATGTTGTGCTGCATAAAATGTATAACTGTAAATTTCATGATGGGATTCCTACTTCCAGTGAAGCTAGGTAAACACAGGAGTAGAAGGGTGCGATCAGAAAAGCCTAGTCAGTCCAATATATCCTACATTGCATCTGTATTTGGCTTTATTGGACGTATAACAAGCTCATAAATTTAATTCCAATATATTCAACACCAATAAACCTATTGAGAGAAAATCCAATTTACGTTAATCCTCATATCTCAGCTTTGGGATGAGATAGGCTGAAAATAATCACACCCCTGTGTAAGTCAGGACCTGCCTAATCAACATCGTGAGTTTGGAAGAAATCTGAGATGGTCAAAAATTTAGTCTAAAAAACACAAAGGGGTACCCCTTAGTGTTTTTTTGGGTGAAATATGTGACCTCCTCAGATCTTCTTCAACCCCACACCGTGTGACAGGGAGGTCCTCACAAAGACAGTGGTGTCGTAATTGTTGCCCTACCACATCCCAAAACTGAGATATAGAGACATGTTGTGCTGCATAAAATGTATAACTGTAAATTTCATGATGGGATTCCTACTTCCAGTGAAGCTAGGTAAACACAAGAGTAGAAGGGTGCGATCAGAAAAGCCTAGTCAGTCCAATCCTACATTGCATCTGTATTTTGCTTTATTGGATGTATAAAAAGCTCATAAATTTAATTCCAATATATTCAACACCAATAAACCTATTGAGAGAAAATCCCAGTTAAGTTTGTCCTCATATCTCAGATTTGGGATGAGATAGGCTGAAAATAATCACACCTTTGTGTAAGTCAGGACCTGCCTAATCAACATCGTGAGTTTGAAAGAATTCTGAGACGGTCAAAAATTTAGTCTAAAAAAACACAAAGGGGTACCCCTTAGTGTTTTTTTGGGTGAAATATGTGACCTCCTCAGATCTTCTTCAAACCCACACCGTGTGTCAGGGAGGTCCTGACAAAGACAGTGGTGTGGTAATTGTTGCCCTACCACATCCCAAAGCTGAGATATAGGGACATGTTGTGCTGCATAAAATGTATAACTGTAAATTTCATGATGGGATTCCTACTTCCAGTGAAGCTAGGTAAACACAAGAGTAGAAGGGTGCGATCAGAAAAGCCTAGTCAGTCCAATATATCCTACATTGCATCTGTATTTTGCTTTTTTGGACGTATAAAAAGCTCATGAATTAAATTCCAATATATTCAAGACCAATAAACCTATTGAGAGAAAATCCCAGTTAAGTTTGTCCTCATATCTCAGATTTGGGATGATATAGGCTGAAAATAATCACACCTTTGTGTAAGTCAGGACCTGCCTAATCAACTTCGTGAGTTTGAAAGAAATCTGAGACGGTCAAAAATTTAGTCTAAAAAAACACAAAGGGGTACCCCTTAGTGTTTTTTTGGGTGAAATATGTGACCTCCTCAGATCTTCTTCAAACCCACACCGCGTGTCAGGGAGGTCCTGACAAAGAGAGTGGTGTGGTAATTGTTGCCCTACCACATCCCAAAGCTGAGATATAGGGACATGTTGTGCTGCATAAAATGTATAACTGTAAATTTCATGATGGGATTCCTACTTCCAGTGAAGCTAGGTAAACACAAGAGTAGAAGGGTGCGATCAGAAAAGCCTAGTCAGTCCAATATATCCTACATTGCATCTGTATTTTGCTTTATTGGACGTATAACAAGCTCATAAATTTAATTCCAATATATTCAAGACCAATAAACCTATTGAGAGAAAATCCAAGTTACGTTAATCCTCATATCTCAGCTTTGGGATGAGATAGGCTGAAAATAATCACACCACTGTGTAAGTCAGGACCTGCCTAATCAACATCGTGAGTTTGGAAGAAATCTGAGATGGTCAAGAATTTAGTCTAAAAAAACACAAAGGGGTACCCCTTAGTGTTTTTTTGGGTGAAATATGTGACCTCCTCAGATCTTCTTCAACCCCACACCATGTGACAGGGAGGTCCTCACAAAGACAGTGGTGTCGTAATTGTTGCCCTACCACATCCCAAAACTGAGATATAGGGACATGTTGTGCTGCATAAAATGTATAACTGTAAATGTCATGATGGGATTCCTACCTCCAGTGAAGCTAGGTAAACACAAGAGTAGAAGGGTGCGATCAGAAAAGCCTAGTCAGTCCAATCCTACATTGCATCTGTATTTTGCTTTATTGGACGTATAAAAAGCTCATAAATTTAATTCCAATATATTCAACACCAATAAACCTATTGAGAGAAAATCCCAGTTAAGTTTGTCCTCATATCTCAGCTTTGGGATGAGATAGGCTGAAAATAATCACACCTTTGTGTAAGTCAGGACCTGCCTAATGAACATTGTGAGTTTGGAAGAAATCTGAAACGGTCAAAAATTTAGTCTAAAAAAACACAAAGGGGTACCCCTTAGTGTTTTTTTGGGTGAAATATGTGACCTCCTCAGATCTTCTTCAAACCCACACCGTGTGTCAGGGAGGTACTGACAAAGACAGTGGTGTGGTAATTGTTGCCCTACCACATCCCAAAGCTGAGATATAGGGACATGTTGTGCTGCATAAAATGTATAACTGTAAATTTCATGATGGGATTCCTACTTCCAGTGAAGCTAGGTAAACACAAGAGTAGAAGGGTGCGATCAGAAAAGCCTAGTCAGTCCAATATATCCTACATTGCATCTGTATTTTGCTTTATTGAATGTATAACAAGCTCATAAATTTAATTCCAATATATTCAAGACCAATAAACCTATTGAGAGAAAATCCAAGTTACGTTAATCCTCATATCTCAGCTTTGGGATGAGATAGGCTGAAAATAATCACACCCCTGTGTAAGTCAGGACCTGCCTAATCAACATCGTGAGTTTGGAAGAAATCTGAGATGGTCAAGAATTTAGTCTAAAAAAACACAAAGGGGTACCCCTTAGTGTTTTTTTGGGTGAAATATGTGACCTCCTCAGATCTTCTTCAACCCCACACCATGTGACAGGGAGGTCCTCACAAAGACAGTGGTGTCGTAATTGTTGCCCTACCACATCCCAAAACTGAGATATAGGGACATGTTGTGCTGCATAAAATGTATAACTGTAAATTTCATGATGGGATTCCTACTTCCAGTGAAGCTAGGTAAACACAAGAGTAGAAGGGTGCGATCAGAAAAGCCTAGTCTGTCCAATCCTACATTGCATCTGTACTTTGCTTTATTGGACGTATAAAAAGCTCATAAATTTAATTCCAATATATTCAACACCAATAAACCTATTGAGAGAAAATCCCAGTTAAGTTTGTCCTCATATCTCAGCTTTGGGATGAGATAGGCTGAAAATAATTACACCTTTGTGTAAGTCAGGACCTGCCTAATGAACATCGTGAGTTTGGAAGAAATCTGAGACGGTCAAAAATTTAGTCTAAAAAAACACATAGGTGTACCCCTTAGTGTTTTTTTGGGTGAAATATGTGACCTCCTCAGATCTTCTTCAAACCCACACCGTGTGTCAGGGAGGTCCTGACAAAGACAGTGGTGTGGTAATTGTTGCCCTACCACATCCCAAAGCTGAGATATAGGGACATGTTGTGCTGCATAAAATGTATAACTGTAAATTTCATGATGGGATTCCTACTTCCAGTGAAGCTAGGTAAACACAAGAGTAGAAGGGTGCGATCAGAAAAGCCTAGTCAGTCCAATATATCCTACATTGCATCTGTATTTTGCTTTATTGGACATATAACAAGCTCATAAATTTAATTCCAATATATTCAACAACAATAAACCTATTGAGAGAAAATCCAAGTTACGTTAGTCATCATATCTCAGCTTTGGGATGAGATAGGCTGAAAATAATCACACCACTGTGTAAGTCAGGACCTGCTTAATCAACATCGTCAGTTTGGAAGAAATCTGAAACGGTCAAGAATTTAGTCTAAAAAAACACAAAGGGGTACCCCTTAGTGTTTTTTTGGGTGAAATATGTGACCTCCTCAGATCTTCTTCAACCCCACACCATGTGACAGGGAGGTCCTCACAAAGACAGTGGTGTGGTAATTGTTGCCCTACCACATCCCAAAGCTGAGATATAGGGACATGTTGTGCTGCATAAAATGTATAACTGTAAATTTCATGATGGGATTCCTACTTCCAGTGAAGCTAGGTAAACACAAGAGTAGAAGGGTGCGATCAGAAAAGCCTAGTCAGTCCAATATATCCTACATTGCATCTGTATTTTGCTTTATTGGACGTATAAAAAGCTCATGCATTAAATTCCAATATATTCAAGACCAATAAACCTATTGAGAGAAAATCCCAGTTAAGTTTGTCCTCATATCTCAGATTTGGGATGAGATAGGCTGAAAATAATCACACCTTTGTGTAAGTCAGGACCTGCCTAATCAACATCGTGAGTTTGAAAGAAATCTGAGACGGTCAAAAATTTAGTCTAAAAAAACACAAAGGGATACCCTTTAGTTTTTTTTTTGGGGTGAAATTTGTGACCTCCTCAGATCTTCTTCAAACCCACACCATGTGTCAGGGAGGTCCTGACGAAGAGAGTGGTGTGGTAATTGTTGCCCTACCACATCCCAAAGCTGAGATATAGGGACATGTTGTGCTGCATAAAATGTATAACTGTAAATTTCATGATGGGATTCCTACTTCCAGTGAAGCTAGGTAAACACAAGAGTAGAAGGGTGCGATCAGAAAAGCCTAGTCAGTCCAATATATCCTACATTGCATCTGTATTTTGCTTTATTGGACGTATAAAAAGCTCATAAATTTAATTCCAATATATTCAACACCAATAAACCTATTGAGAGAAAATCCCAGTTAAGTTTGTCCTCATATCTCAGCTTTGGGATGAGATAGGCTGAAAATAATTACACCTTTGTATAAGTCAGGAACTGCCTAATGAACATCGTGAGTTTGGAAGAAATCTGAGACGGTCAAAAATTTAGTCTAAAAAAACACAAAGGGGTACCCCTTAGTGTTTTTTTGGGTGAAATATGTGACCTCCTCAGATCTTTTTCAAACCCACACCGTGTGTCAGGGAGGTCCTGACAACGACTGTGGTGTGGTAATTGTTGCCCTACCACATCCCAAAGCTGAGATATAGGGACATGTTGTGCTGCATAAAATGTATAACTGTAAATTTCATGATGGGATTCCTACCTCCAGTGAAGCTAGGTAAACACAAGAGTAGAAGGGTGCGATCAGAAAAGCCTAGTCAGTCCAATATATCCTACATTGCATCTGTATTTGGCTTTATTGGACGTATAAAAAGCTCATGAATTAAATTCCAATATATTCAAGACCAATAAACCTATTGAGAGAAAATCCCAGTTAAGTTTGTCCTCATATCTCAGATTTGGGATGAGATAGGCTGAAAATAATCACACCTTTGTGTAAGTCAGGACCTGCCTAATCAACATCGTGAGTTTGGAAGAAATCTGAGACGGTCAAAAATTTAGTCTAAAAAAACACAAAGGGGTACCCTTTAGTTTTTTTTTGGGGTGAAATATGTGACCTCCTCAGATCTTCTTCAAACCCACACCATGTGTCAGGGAGGTCCTGACGAAGAGAGTGGCGTGGTAATTGTTGCCCTACCACATCCCAAAGCTGAGATATAGGGACATGTTGTGCTGCATAAAATGTATAACTGTAAATTTCATGATGGGATTCCTACTTCCAGTGAAGCTAGGTAAACACAAGAGTAGAAGGGTGCGATCAGAAAAGCCTAGTCAGTCCAATATATCCTACATTGCATCTGTATTTTGCTTTATTGGACGTATAACAAGCTCATAAATTTAATTCCAATATATTCAAGACCAATAAACCTATTGAGAGAAAATCCAAGTTACGTTAATCCTCATATCTCAGCTTTGGGATGAGATAGGCTGAAAATAATCACACCCCTGTGTAAGTCAGGACCTGCCTAATCAACATCGTGAGTTTGGAAGAAATCTGAGATGGTCAAGAATTTAGTCTAAAAAAACACAAAGGGGTACCCCTTAGTGTTTTTTTGGGTGAAATATGTGACCTCCTCAGATCTTCTTCAACCCCACACCATGTGACAGGGAGGTCCTCACAAAGACAGTGGTGTCATAATTGTTGCCCTACCACATCCCAAAACTGAGATATAGGGACATGTTGTGCTGCATAAAATGTATAACTGTAAATTTCATGATGGGATTCCTACTTCCAGTGAAGCTAGGTAAACACAAGAGTATAAGGGTGCGATCAGAAAAGCCTAGTCTGTCCAATCCTACATTGCATCTGTATTTTGCTTTATTGGACGTATAAAAAGCTCATAAATTTAATTCCAATATATTCAACACCAATAAACCTATTGAGAGAAAATCCCAGTTAAGTTTGTCCTCATATCTCAGCTTTGGGATGAGATAGGCTGAAAATAATTACACCTTTGTGTAAGTCAGGACCTGCCTAATGAACATCGTGAGTTTGGAAGAAATCTGAGACGGTCAAAAATTTAGTCTAAAAAAACACATAGGGGTACCCCTTAGTGTTTTTTTGGGTGAAATATGTGACCTCCTCAGATCTTCTTCAACCCCACACCATGTGACAGGGAGGTCCTCACAAAGACAGTGGTGTCATAATTGTTGCCCTACCACATCCCAAAACTGAGATATAGGGACATGTTGTGCTGCATAAAATGTATAACTGTAAATTTCCTGATGGGATTCCTACTTCCAGTGAAGCTAGGTAAACACAAGAGTAGAAGGGTGCGATCAGAAAAGCCTAGTCTGTCCAATCCTACATTGCATCTGTATTTTGCTTTATTGGACGTATAAAAAGCTCATAAATTTAATTCCAATATATTCAACACCAATAAACCTATTGAGAGAAAATCCCAGTTAAGTTTGTCCTCATATCTCAGCTTTGGGATGAGATAGGCTGAAAATAATTACACCTTTGTGTAAGTCAGGACCTGCCTAATGAACATCGTGAGTTTGGAAGAAATCTGAGACGGTCAAAAATTTAGTCTAAAAAAACACATAGGGGTACCCCTTAGTGTTTTTTTGGGTGAAATATGTGACCTCCTCAGATCTTCTTCAAACCCACACTGTGTGTCAGGGAGGTCCTGACAAAGACAGTGGTGTGGTAATTGTTGCCCTACCACATCCCAAAGCTGAGATATAGGGACATGTTGTGCTGCATAAAATGTATAACTGTAAATTTCATGATGGGATTCCTACTTCCAGTGAAGCTAGGTAAACACAAGAGTAGAAGGGTGCGATCAGAAAAGCCTAGTCAGTCCAATATATCCTACATTGCATCTGTATTTTGCTTTATTGGACATATAACAAGCTCATAAATTTAATTCCAATATATTCAATACCAATAAACCTATTGAGAGAAAATCCCAGTTAAGTTTGTCCTCATATCTCAGCTTTGGGATGAGATAGGCTGAAAATAATTACACCTTTGTGTAAGTCAGGACCTGCCTAATGAACATTGTGAGTTTGGAAGAAATCTGAAACGGTCAAAAATTTAGTCTAAAAAAACACAAAGGTGTACCCCTTAGTGTTTTTTTGGGTGAAATATGTGACCTCCTCAGATCTTCTTCAACCCCACACCGTGTGACAGGGAGGTCCTCACAAAGACAGTCGTGTCGTAATTGTTGCCCTACCACATCCCAAAACTGAGATATAGAGACATGTTGTGCTGCATAAAATGTATAACTGTAAATTTCATGATGGGATTCCTACTTCCAGTGAAGCTAGGTAAACACAAGAGTAGAAGGGTGCGATCAGAAAAGCCTAGTCAGTCCAATATATCCTACATTGCATCTGTATTTTGCTTTATTGGACGTATAAAAAGCTCATAAATTTAATTCCAATATATTCAATACCAATAAACCTATTGAGAGAAAATCCCAGTTAAGTTTGTCCTTATATCTCAGCTTTGGGATGAGATAGGCTGAAAATAATTACACCTTTGTGTAAGTCAGGACCTGCCTAATGAACGTTGTGAGTTTGGAAGAAATCTGAAACGGTCAAAAATTTAGTCTAAAAAAACACATAGGGGTACCCCTTAGTGTTTTTTTGGGTGAAATATGTGACCTCCTCAGATCTTCTTCAAACCCACACTGTGTGTCAGGGAGGTCCTGACAAAGACAGTGGTGTGGTAATTGTTGCCCTACCACATCCCAAAGCTGAGATATAGGGACATGTTGTGCTGCATAAAATGTATAACTGTAAATTTCATGATGGGATTCCTACTTCCAGTGAAGCTAGGTAAACACAAGAGTAGAAGGGTGCGATCAGAAAAGCCTAGTCAGTCCAATATATCCTACATTGCATCTGTATTTTGCTTTATTGGACATATAACAAGCTCATAAATTTAATTCCAATATATTCAACACCAATAAACCTATTGAGAGAAAATCCAAGTTACGTTAGTCATCATATCTCAGCTTTGGGATGAGATAGGCTGAAAATAATCACACCACTGTGTAAGTCAGGACCTGCTTAATCAACATCGTGAGTTTGGAAGAAATCTGAAACGGTCAAGAATTTAGTCTAAAAAAACACAAAGGGGTACCCCTTAGTGTTTTTTTGGGTGAAATATGTGACCTCCTCAGATCTTCTTCAACCCCACACCATGTGACAGGGAGGTCCTCACTAAGACAGTGGTGTCGTAATTGTTGCCCTACCACATCCCAAAACTGAGATATAGGGACATGTTGTGCTGCATAAAATGTATAACTGTAAATTTCATGATGGGATTCCTACTTCCAGTGAAGCTAGGTAAACACAAGAGTAGAAAGGTGCGATCAGAAAAGCCTAGTCAGTCCAATATATCCTACATTGCATCTGTATTTTGCTTTGTTGGATGTATAAAAAGCTCATAAATTTAATTCCAATATATTCAATACCAATAAACCTATTGAGAGAAAATCCCAGTTAAGTTTGTCCTCATATCTCAGCTTTGGGATGAGATAGGCTGAAAATAATTACACCTTTGTGTAAGTCAGGACCTGCCTAATGAACATTGTGAGTTTGGAAGAAATCTGAAACGGTCAAAAATTTAGTCTAAAAAAACACAAAGGGGTACCCCTTAGTGTTTTTTGGGTGAAATATGTGACCTCCTCAGATCTTCTTCAACCCCACACCGTGTGACAGGGAGGTCCTCACAAAGACAGTCGTGTCGTAATTGTTGCCCTACCACATCCCAAAACTGAGATATAGAGACATGTTGTGCTGCATAAAATGTATAACTGTAAATTTCATGATGGGATTCCTACTTCCAGTGAAGCTAGGTAAACACAAGAGTAGAAGGGTGCGATCAGAAAAGCCTAGTCAGTCCAATATATCCTACATTGCATCTGTATTTTGCTTTATTGGACGTATAAAAAGCTCATAAATTTAATTCCAATATATTCAATACCAATAAACCTATTGAGAGAAAATCCCAGTTAAGTTTGTCCTTATATCTCAGCTTTGGGATGAGATAGGCTGAAAATAATTACACCTTTGTGTAAGTCAGGACCTGCCTAATGAACGTTGTGAGTTTGGAAGAAATCTGAAACGGTCAAAAATTTTGTCTAAAATAACACAAAGGGGTACCCCTTAGTGTTTTTTTGGGTGAAATATGTGACCTCCTCAGATCTTCTTCAACCCCACACAGTGTGACAGGGAGGTCCTCACAAAGACAGTGGTGTCGTAATTGTTGCCCTACCACATCCCAAAACTGAGATATAGAGACATGTTGTGCTGCATAAAATGTATAACTGTAAATTTCATGATGGGATTCCTACTTCCAGTGAAGCTAGGTAAACACAAGAGTAGAAGGGTGCGATCAGAAAAGCCTAGTCAGTCCAATATATCCTACATTGCATCTGTATTTTGCTTTATTGGACGTATAAAAAGCTCATAAATTTATTTCCAATATATTCAACACCAATAAACCTATTGAGAGAAAATCTCAGTTAAGTTTGTCCTCATATCTCAGCTTTGGGATGAGATAGGCTGAAAATAATTACACCTTTGTATAAGTCAGGACCTGCCTAATGAACATCGTGAGTTTGGAAGAAATCTGAGACGGTCAAAAATTTAGTCTAAAAAAACACAAAGGGGTACCCCTTAGTGTTTTTTTGGGTGAAATATGTGACCTCCTCAGATCTTCTTCAAACCCACACCGTGTGTCAGGGAGGTCCTGACAAAGACAGTGGTGTGGTAATTGTTGCCCTACCACATCCCAAAGCTGAGATATAGGGACATGTTGTGCTGCATAAAATGTATAACTGTAAATTTCATGATGGGATTCCTACCTCCAGTGAAGCTAGGTAAACACAAGAGTAGAAGGGTGCGATCAGAAAAGCCTAGTCAGTCCAATATATCCTACATTGCATCTGTATTTGGCTATATTGGACGTATAAAAAGCTCATGAATTTAATTCCAATATATTCAAGACCAATAAACCTATTGAGAGAAAATCCCAGTTAAGTTTGTCCTCATATCTCAGATTTGGGATGAGATAGGCTGAAAATAATCACACCTTTGTGTAAGTCAGGACCTGCCTAATCAACATCGTGAGTTTGAAAGAAATCTGAGACGGTCAAAAATTTAGTCTAAAAAAACACAAAGGGGTACCCTTTAGTTTTTTTTTGGGGTGAAATATGTGACCTCCTCAGATCTTCTTCAAACCCACACCATGTGTCAGGGAGGTCCTGACGAAGAGAGTGGTGTGGTAATTGTTGCCCTACCACATCCCAAAGCTGAGATATAGGGACATGTTGTGCTGCATAAAATGTATAACTGTAAATTTCATGATGGGATTCCTACTTCCAGTGAAGCTAGGTAAACACAAGAGTAGAAGGGTGCGATCAGAAAAGCCTAGTCAGTCCAATATATCCTACATTGCATCTGTATTTTGCTTTATTGGACGTATAACAAGCTCATAAATTTAATTCCAATATATTCAAGACCAATAAACCTATTGAGAGAAAATCCAAGTTACGTTAATCCTCATATCTCAGCTTTGGGATGAGATAGGCTGAAAATAATCACACCCCTGTGTAAGTCAGGACCTGCCTAATCAACATCGTGAGTTTGGAAGAAATCTGAGATGGTCAAGAATTTAGTCTAAAAAAACACAAAGGGGTACCCCTTAGTGTTTTTTTGGGTGAAATATGTGACCTCCTCAGATCTTCTTCAAACCCACACCGTGTGTCAGGGAGGTCCTGACAAAGACAGTGGTGTGGTAATTGTTGCCCTACCACATCCCAAAGCTGAGATATAGGGACATGTTGTGCTGCATAAAATGTATAACTGTAAATTTCATGATGGGATTCCTACCTCCAGTGAAGCTAGGTAAACACAAGAGTAGAAGGGTGCGATCAGAAAAGCCTAGTCAGTCCAATATATCCTACATTGCATCTGTATTTGGCTTTATTGGACGTATAAAAAGCTCATGAATTTAATTCCAATATATTCAAGACCAATAAACCTATTGAGAGAAAATCCCAGTTAAGTTTGTCCTCATATCTCAGATTTGGGATGAGATAGGCTGAAAATAATCACACCTTTGTGTAAGTCAGGACCTGCCTAATCAACATCGTGAGTTTGAAAGAAATCTGAGACGGTCAAAAATTTAGTCTAAAAAAACACAAAGGGGTACCCTTTAGTTTTTTTTTGGGGTGAAATATGTGACCTCCTCAGATCTTCTTCAAACCCACACCATGTGTCAGGGAGGTCCTGACGAAGAGAGTGGTGTGGTAATTGTTGCCCTACCACATCCCAAAGCTGAGATATAGGGACATGTTGTGCTGCATAAAATGTATAACTGTAAATTTCATGATGGGATTCCTACTTCCAGTGAAGCTAGGTAAACACAAGAGTAGAAGGGTGCGATCAGAAAAGCCTAGTCAGTCCAATATATCCTACATTGCATCTGTATTTTGCTTTATTGGACGTATAACAAGCTCATAAATTTAATTCCAATATATTCAAGACCAATAAACCTATTGAGAGAAAATCCAAGTTACGTTAATCCTCATATCTCAGCTTTGGGATGAGATAGGCTGAAAATAATCACACCCCTGTGTAAGTCAGGACCTGCCTAATCAACGTCGTGAGTTTGGAAGAAATCTGAAACGGTCAAAAATTTAGTCTAAAAAAACACAAAGGGGTACCCCTTAGTGTTTTTTTGGGTGAAATATGTGACCTCCTCAGATCTTCTTCAACCCCACACCGTGTGACAGGGAGGTCCTCACAAAGACAGTGGTGTGGTAATTGTTGCCCTACCACATCCCAAAGCTGAGATATAGGGACATGTTGTGCTGCATAAAATGTATAACTGTAAATTTCATGATGGGATTCCTACTTCCAGTGAAGCTAGGTAAACACAAGAGTAGAAGGGTGCGATCAGAAAAGCCTAGTCAGTCCAATATATCCTACATTGCATCTGTATTTTGCTTTATTGGACGTATAACAAGCTCATAAATTTAATTCCAATATATTCAAGACCAATAAACCTATTGAGAGAAAATCCAAGTTACGTTAATCCTCATATCTCAGCTTTGGGATGAGATAGGCTGAAAATAATCACACCCCTGTGTAAGTCAGGACCTGCCTAATCAACATCGTGAGTTTGGAAGAAATCTGAGATGGTCAAAAATTTAGTCTAAAAAACACAAAGGGGTACCCCTTAGTGTTTTTTTGGGTGAAATATGTGACCTCCTCAGATCTTCTTCTTCAACCCCACACCGTGTGACAGGGAGGTCCTCACAAAGACAGTGGTGTCGTAATTGTTGCCCTACCACATCCCAAAACTGAGATATAGAGACATGTTGTGCTGCATAAAATGTATAACTGTAAATTTCATGATGGGATTCCTACTTCCAGTAAAGCTAGGTAAACACAAGAGTAGAAGGGTGCGATCAGAAAAGCCTAGTCAGTCCAATATATCCTACATTGCATCTGTATTTTGCTTTATTGGACGTATAAAAAGCTCATAAATTTAATTCCAATATATTCAATACCAATAAACCTATTGAGAGAAAATCCCAGTTAAGTTTGTCCTTATATCTCAGCTTTGGGATGAGATAGGCTGAAAATAATTACACCTTTGTGTAAGTCAGGACCTGCCTAATGAACGTTGTGAGTTTGGAAGAAATCTGAAACGGTCAAAAATTTAGTCTAAAAAAACACAAAGGGGTACCCTTTAGTTTTTTTTTGGGGTGAAATATGTGACCTCCTCAGATCTTCTTCAAACCCACACAGTGTGTCAGGGAGGTCCTGACAAAGACAGTGGTGTGGTAATTGTTGCCCTACCACATCCCAAAGCTGAGATATAGGGACATGTTGTGCTGCATAAAATGTATAACTGTAAATTTCATGATGGGATTCCTACCTCCAGTGAAGCTAGGTAAACACAAGAGTAGAAGGGTGCGATCAGAAAAGCCTAGTCAGTCCAATATATCCTACATTGCATCTGTATTTGGCTTTATTGGACGTATAAAAAGCTCATGAATTTAATTCCAATATATTCAAGACCAATAAACCTATTGAGAGAAAATCCCAGTTAAGTTTGTCCTCATATCTCAGATTTGGGATGAGATAGGCTGAAAATAATCACACCTTTGTGTAAGTCAGGACCTGCCTAATCAACATCGTGAGTTTGAAAGAAATCTGAGACGGTCAAAAATTTAGTCTAAAAAAACACAAAGGGGTACCCTTTAGTTTTTTTTTGGGGTGAAATATGTGACCTCCTCAGATCTTCTTCAAACCCACACCATGTGTCAGGGAGGTCCTGACGAAGAGAGTGGTGTGGTAATTGTTGCCCTACCACATCCCAAAGCTGAGATATAGGGACATGTTGTGCTGCATAAAATGTATAACTGTAAATTTCATGATGGGATTCCTACTTCCAGTGAAGCTAGGTAAACACAAGAGTAGAAGGGTGCGATCAGAAAAGCCTAGTCAGTCCAATATATCCTACATTGCATCTGTATTTTGCTTTATTGGACGTATAACAAGCTCATAAATTTAATTCCAATATATTCAAGACCAATAAACCTATTGAGAGAAAATCCAAGTTACGTTAATCCTCATATCTCAGCTTTGGGATGAGATAGGCTGAAAATAATCACACCCCTGTGTAAGTCAGGACCTGCCTAATCAACGTCGTGAGTTTGGAAGAAATCTGAAACGGTCAAAAATTTAGTCTAAAAAAACACAAAGGGGTACCCCTTAGTGTTTTTTTGGGTGAAATATGTGACCTCCTCAGATCTTCTTCAACCCCACACCGTGTGACAGGGAGGTCCTCACAAAGACAGTGGTGTGGTAATTGTTGCCCTACCACATCCCAAAGCTGAGATATAGGGACATGTTGTGCTGCATAAAATGTATAACTGTAAATTTCATGATGGGATTCCTACTTCCAGTGAAGCTAGGTAAACACAAGAGTAGAAGGGTGCGATCAGAAAAGCCTAGTCAGTCCAATATATCCTACATTGCATCTGTATTTTGCCTTATTGGACGTATAACAAGCTCATAAATTTAATTCCAATATATTCAAGACCAATAAACCTATTGAGAGAAAATCCAAGTTACGTTAATCCTCATATCTCAGCTTTGGGATGAGATAGGCTGAAAATAATCACACCCCTGTGTAAGTCAGGACCTGCCTAATCAACATCGTGAGTTTGGAAGAAATCTGAGATGGTCAAAAATTTAGTCTAAAAAACACAAAGGGGTACCCTTTAGTTTTTTTTTGGGGTGAAATATGTGACCTCCTCAGATCTTCTTCAAACCCACACCATGTGTCAGGGAGGTCCTGACGAAGAGAGTGGTGTGGTAATTGTTGCCCTACCACATCCCAAAGCTGAGATATAGGGACATGTTGTGCTGCATAAAATGTATAACTGTAAATTTCATGATGGGATTCCTACTTCCAGTGAAGCTAGGTAAACACAAGAGTAGAAGGGTGCAATCAGAAAAGCCTAGTCAGTCCAATATATCCTACATTGCATCTGTATTTTGCTTTATTGGACGTATAACAAGCTCATAAATTTAATTCCAATATATTCAAGACCAATAAACCTATTGAGAGAAAATCCAAGTTACGTTAATCCTCATATCTCAGCTTTGGGATGAGATAGGCTGAAAATAATCACACCTTTGTGTAAGTCAGGACCTGCCTAATCAACACCGTGGGTTTGGAAGAAATCTGAGACGGTCAAAAATTTAGTCTAAAAACACAAAGTACCCCTTAGTGTTTTTTTGGGTGAAATATGTGACCTCCTCAGATCTTCTTCAAACCCACACCATGTGTCAGGGAGGTCCTGACAAAGACAGTGGTGTGGTAATTGTTGCCCTACCACATCCCAAAGCTAAGATATAGGGACATGTTGTGCTGCATAAAATGTATAATTGTAAATTTCATGATGGGATTCCTACTTCCAGTGAAGCTAGGTAAACACATGAGTAGAAGGGTGCGATCAGAAAAGCCTAGTCAGTCCAATATATCCTACATTGCATTTCTATTTTGCTTTATTGGACGTATAAAATGCTCATAAATTGAATTCCAATATATTCAACACCAATAAAACTATTGAGAGAAAATCCGAGGTAAGTTTATCCTCATATCTCAGCTTTGGGATGAGATAGGCTGAAAATAATCACACCTTTGTGTAAGTCAGGACCTGCCTAATCAACACCGTGAGTTTGGAAGAAATCTGAGACGGTCAAAAATTTAGTCTAAAAAAACACAAAGGGGTACCTCTTAGTGTTTTTCTGGGTGAAATATGTGACCTCCTCAGATCTTCTTCAAACCCACACCGTGTGTCAGGGAGGTCCTGACAAAGACAGTGGTGTGGTAATTGTTGCCCTACCACATCCCAAAGCTAAGATATAGGGACATGCTGTGCTGCATAAAATTAATAACTGTAAATTTCATGATGGGATTCCTACTTTCAGTGAAGCTAGGTAAACACATGAGTAGAAGGGTGCGATCAGAAAAGCCTAGTCAGTCCAATATATCCTACATTGCATCTGTATTTTTCTTTATTGGACGTATAAAAAGCTCATACATTTAATTCCAATATATTCAACACCAATAAACCTATTGAGAGAAAATCCCAGTTAAGTTTGTCCTCATATCTCAGCTTTGGGATGAGATAGGCTGAAAATAATCACACCTTTGTGTAAGTCAGGACCTGCCTAATCAACACCGTGAGTTTGGAAGAAATCTGAGACGGTCAAAAATTTAGTCTAAAAAACACAAAGTACCCCTTAGTGTTTTTTTGGGTGAAATATGTGACCTCCTCAGATCTTCTTCAAACCCACACCATGTGTCAGGGAGGTCCTGACAAAGACAGTGGTGTGGTAATTGTTGCCCTACCACATCCCAAAGCTAAGATATAGGGACATGCTGTGCTGCATAAAATTAATAACTGTAAATTTCATGATGGGATTCCTACTTTCAGTGAAGCTAGGTAAACACATGAGTAGAAGGGTGCGATCAGAAAAGCCTAGTCAGTCCAATATATCCTACATTGCATCTGTATTTTGCTTTATTGGACGTATAAAAAGCTCATAAATTGAATTCCAATATATTCAACACCAATAAACCTATTGAGAGAAAATCGAAGTTAAGTTTGTCCTCATATCTCAGCTTTGGGATGAGATAGGCTGAAAAAAATCACACCTTTGTGTAAGTCAGGACCTGCCTAATAAACACCGTGAGTTTGGAAGAAATCTGAGACGGTCAAAAATTTTGTCTAAAAAAACACAAAGGGGTACCTCTTAGTGTTTTTTTGGGTGAAATATGTGACCTCCTCAGCTCTTCTTCAAACCCACACCGTGTGTCAGAGACGTCCTGACGAAGACAGTGGTGTGGTAATTTTTGCCCTACCACATCCCAAAGCTAAGATATAGGGACATGCTGTGCTACATAAAATTAATAACTGTAAATTTCATGATGGGATTCCTAATTTCAGTGAAGCTAGGTAAACACAAGAATAGAAGGGTGCGATCAGAAAAGCCTAGTCAGTCCAATATATCCTACATTGCATCTGTATTTTGCTTTATTGGACGTATAAAAAGCTCATAAATTGAATTCCAATATATTCAACACCAATAAACCTATTGAGAGAAAATCCCAGTTAAGTTTGTCCTCATATCTCAGCTTTGGGATGAGATAGGCTGAAAATAATCACACCTTTGTGTAAGTCAGGACCTGCCTAATCAACACCGTGAGTTTGGAAGGAATTTGAGACGGTCAAAAATTTAGTCTAAAAAAACACAAAGGGGTACCTCTTAGTGTTTTGTTGGGTGAAATATGTGACCTCCTCAGTTCTTCTTCAAACCCACACCGTGTTTCAGAGAGGTCCTGACAAAGACAGTGGTGTGGTAATTGTTGCCCTACCACATCCCAAAGCTGAGATATAGGGACATGTTGTGCTGCATAAAATTAATAACTGTAAATTTCATGATGGGATTCCTACTTCCAGTGAAGCTAGGTAAACACAAGAGTAGAAGGTTGCAATCAGAAAAGCCTAGTCAGTCCAATATATCCTACATTGCATCTGTATTTTGCTTTATTGGACGTATAAAAAGCTCATCAATTGAATTCCAATATATTCAACACCAATAAACCTATTGAGAGAAAATCCCAGTTAAGTTTGTCCTCATATATCAGCTTTGGGATGAGATAGGCTGAAAATAATCACACCTTTGTGTAAGTCAGGACCTGCCTAATCAACACCGTAAGTTTGGAAGAAATCTGAGACGGTCAAAAATTTAGTCTAAAAAAACACAAAGGGGTACCTCTTAGTGTTTTGTTGGGTGAAATATGTGACCTCCTCAGTTCTTCTTCAAACCCACACCGTGTGTCAGGGAGGTCCTGACAAAGACAGTGGTGTGGTAATTGTTGCCCTACCACATCCCAAAGCTAAGATATAGGGACATGTTGTGCTGCATAAAATTAATAACTGTAAATTTCATGATGGGATTCCTACTTCCAGTGAAGCTAGGTAAACACAAGAGTAGAAGGTCGCGATCAGAAAAGCCTAGTCAGTCCAATATATCCTACATTGCATCTGTATTTTGCTTTATTGGACGTATAAAAAGCTCATAAATTGAATTCCAATATATTCAACACCAATAAACCTATTGAGAGAAAATCCCATTTACGTTAGTCCTCATATCTCAGCTTTGGGATGAGATAGGCTGAAAATAATCACACCTTTGTGTAAGTCAGGACCTGCCTAATCAACACCGTGAGTTTGGAAGGAATCTGAGACGGTCAAAAATTTAGTCTAAAAAAACACAAAGGGGTACCTCTTAGTGTTTTGTTGGGTGAAATATGTGACCTCCTCAGTTCTTCTTCAAACCCACACCGTGTTTCAGAGAGGTCCTGACAAAGACAGTGGTGTGGTAATTGTTGCCGTACCACATCCCAAAGCTGAGATATAGGGACATGTTGTGCTGCATAAAATTAATAACTGTAAATTTCATGATGGGATTCCTACTTCCAGTGAAGCTAGGTAAACACAAGAGTAGAAGGTTGCAATCAGAAAAGCCTAGTCAGTCCAATATATCCTACATTGCATCTGTATTTTGCTTTATTGGACGTATAAAAAGCTCATCAATTGAATTCCAATATATTCAACACCAATAAACCTATTGAGAGAAAATCCCAGTTAAGTTTGTCCTCATATATCAGCTTTGCGATGAGATAGGCTGAAAATAATCACACCTTTGTGTAAGTCAGGACCTGCCTAATCAACACCGTGAGTTTGGAAGAAATCTGAGACGGTCAAAAATTTAGTCTAAAAAAAACACAAAGGGGTACCTCTTAGTGTTTTTTTGGGTGAAAAATGTGACCTTCTCAGCTCTTCTTCAAACCCACACCGTGTGTCAGAGAGGTCCTGACAAAGACAGTGGTGTGGTAATTGTTGCCCTACCACATCCCAAAGCTAAGATATAGGGACATGTTGTGCTGCATAAAATTAATAACTGTAAATTTCATGATGGGATTCCTACTTCCAGTGAAGCTAGGTAAACACAAGAATAGAAGGGTGCGATCAGAAAAGCCTAGTCAGTCCAATATATCCTACATTGCATCTGTATTTTGCTTTATTGGACGTATAAAAAACTCATAAATTGATTTCCAATATATTCAACACCAATAAACCTATTGAGAGAAAATCCCAGTTAAGTTTGTCCTCATATCTCAGCTTTGGGATGGGATAGGCTGAAAATATTCACACCTTTTGTAAGTCAGGACCTGCCTAATCAACACCGTGAGTTTGGAAGAAATCTGAGACGGTCAAAAATTTAGTCTAAAAAAACACAAAGGGGTACCCCTTAGTGTTTTTTTGGGTGAAATATGTGACCTCCTCAGATCTTCTTCAAACCCACACCGTGTGTCAGGGAGGTCCTGACAAAGACAGTGGTGTGGTAATTGTTGCCCTACCACATCCCAAAGCTAAGATATAGGGACATGCTGTGCTGCATAAAATTAATAACTGTAAATTTCATGATGGGATTCCTACTTTCAGTGAAGCTAGGTAAACACATGAGTAGAAGGGTGCGATCAGAAAAGCCTAGTCAGTCCAATATATCCTACATTGCATTTCTATATTGCTTTATTGGACGTATAAAATGCTCATAAATTGAAATCCAATATATTCAACACCAATAAAACTATTGAGAGAAAATCCCAGTTAAGTTTGTCCTCATATCTCAGCTTTGGGATGAGATAGGCTGAAAATAATCACACCTTTGTGTAAGTCAGGACCTGCCTAATCAACACCGTGAGTTTGGAAGAAATCTGAGACGGTCAAAAATTTAGTCTAAAAAAACACAAAGGGGTACCCCTTAGTATTTTTTTGGGTGAAATATGTGACCTCCTCAGATCTTCTTCAAACCCACACCGTGTGTCAGAGACGTCCTGACGAAGACAGTGGTGTGGTAATTTTTGCCCTACCACATCCCAAAGCTAAGATATAGGGACATGCTGTGCTGCATAAAATTAATAACTGTAAATTTCATGATGGGATTCCTAATTTCAGTGAAGCTAGGTAAACACAAGAATAGAAGGGTGCGATCAGAAAAGCCTAGTCAGTCCAATATATCCTACATTGCATCTGTATTTTGCTTTATTGGACGTATAAAAAGCTCATAAATTGAATTCCAATATATTCAACACCAATAAACCTATTGAGAGAAAATCCCAGTTAAGTTTGTCCTCATATCTCAGCTTTGGGATGAGATAGGCTGAAAATAATCACACCTTTGTGTAAGTCAGGACCTGCCTAATCAACACAGTGAGTTTGGAAGAAATCTGAGACGGTCAAAAATTTAGTCTAAAAAAACACAAAGGGGTACCTCTTAGTGTTTTGTAGGGTGAAATATGTGACCTACTCAGTTCTTCTTCAAACCCACACCGTGTGTCAGGGAGGTCCTGACAAAGACAGTGGTGTGGTAATTGTTGCCCTACCACATCCCAAAGCTAAGATATAGGGACATGTTGTGCTGCATAAAATTAATAACTGTAAATTTCATGATGGGATTCCTACTTCCAGTGAAACTAGGTAAACACAAGAGTAGAAGGTCGCAATCAGAAAAGCCTAGTCAGTCCAATATATCCTACATTGCATCTGTATTTTGCTTTATTGGACGTATAAAAAGCTCATAAATTGAATTCCAATATATTCAACACCAATAAACCTATTGAGAGAAAATCCCATTTACGTTAGTCCTCATATCTCAGCTTTGGGATGAGATAGGCTGAAAATAATCACACCTTTGTGTAAGTCAGGACCTGCCTAATCAACACCGTGAGTTTGGAAGAAATCTGAGACGGTCAAAAATTTAGTCTAAAAAAACACAAAGGGGTACCCCTTAGTGTTTTTTTGGGTGAAATATGTGACCTCCTCAGATCTTCTTCAAACCCACACCGTGTGTCAGGGAGGTCCTGACAAAGACAGTGGTGTGGTAATTGTTGCCCTACCACATCCCAAACCTAAGATATAGGGACATGCTGTGCTGCATAAAATTAATAACTGTAAATTTCATGATGGGATTCCTACTTTCAGTGAAGCTAGGTAAACACATGAGTAGAAGGGTGCGATCAGAAAAGCCTAGTCAGTCCAATATATCCTACATTGCATCTGTATTTTGCTTTATTGGACGTATAAAAAGCTCATAAATTGAATTCCAATATATTCAACACCAATAAACCTATTGAGAGAAAATCCCAGTTAAATTTGTCCTCATATCTCAGCTTTGGGATGAGATAGGCTGAAAATAATCACACCTTTGTGTAAGTCAGGACCTGCCTAATCAACACCGTGAGTTTGGAAGAAATCTGAGACGGTCAAAAATTTAGTCTAAAAAAACACAAAGGGGTACCCCTTAGTGTTTTTTTGGGTGAAATATGTGACCTCCTCAGATCTTCTTCAAACCCACACCGTGTGTCAGGGAGGTCCTGACAAAGACAGTGGTGTGGTAATTGTTGCCCTACCACATCCCAAAGCTAAGATATAGGGACATGCTGTGCTGCATAAAATTAATAACTGTAAATTTCATGATGGGATTCCTACTTTCAGTGAAGCTAGGTAAACACATGAGTAGAAGGGTGCGATCAGAAAAGCCTAGTCAGTCCAATATATCCTACATTGCATCTGTATTTTGCTTTATTGGACGTATAAAAAGCTCATAAATTGAATTCCAATATATTCAACACCAATAAACCTATTGAGAGAA
Organism: Hoplias malabaricus; assembly: GCF_029633855.1. Taxonomy (NCBI): domain Eukaryota; kingdom Metazoa; phylum Chordata; class Actinopteri; order Characiformes; family Erythrinidae; genus Hoplias; species Hoplias malabaricus. The sequence goes on from NC_089818.1 coordinate 2,970,869, forward strand.
AATCCCAGTTAAGTTTGTCCTCATATCTCAGCTTTGGGATGAGATAGGCTGAAAATAATCACACCTTTGTGTAAGTCAGGACCTGCCTAATCAACACCGTGAGTTTGGAAGAAATCTGAGACGGTCAAAAATTTAGTCTAAAAAAAAACAAAGGGCTACCCCTTAATGTTTTTTTGGGTGAAATATGTGACCTACTCAGCTCTTCTTCAAACCCACATCGTGTGTCAGAGAGGTCCTGACAAAGACAGTGGTGTGGTAATTGTTGCCCTACCACATCCCAAAGCTGAGATATAGGGACATTTTGTGCTGCATAAAATATATAACTGTAAATTTCATGATGGGATTCCTACTTTCAGTGAAGCTAGGTAAACACATGAGTAGAAGGGAATGGTGCGATCAGAAAAGCCTAGTCAGTCCAATATATCCTACATTGCATCTGTATTTTGCTTTATTGAACGTATAAAAAGCTCATAAATTGAATTCCAATTTATTCAACACCAATAAACCTATTGAGAGAAAATCCCAGTTAAGTTTGTCCTCATATCTCAGCTTTGGGATGAGATAGGCTGAAAATAATCACACCTTTGTGTAAGTCAGGACCTGCCTAATCAACACTGTGAGTTTGGAAGAAATCTGAGACGGTCAAAAATTTAGTCTAAAAAAACACAAAGGGGTACCCCTTAATGTTTTGTTGGGGGAAATATGTGATCTCCTCAGTTCTTCTTCAAACCCACACCGTGTGTCAGGGAGGTCCTGACAAAGACAGTGGTGTGGTAATTGTTGCCCTACCACATCCCAAAGCTAAGATATAGGGACATGTTGTGCTGCATAAAATGTATAACTGTAAATTTCATGATGGGTTTCCTACTTTCAGTGAAGCTAGGTAAACACAAGAGTAGAAGGGTGCGATCAGAAAAGCCTAGTCAGTCCATTATATCCTACATTGCATCTGTATTTTGCTTTATTATACGTATAAAAAGCTCATAAATTTAATTCCAATATATTCAACACCAATAAACCTATTGAGAGAAAATCCCAGTTAAGTTTGTCCTCATATCTCAGCTTTGGGATGAGATAGGCTGAAAATAATCACACCTTTGTGTAAGTCAGGACCTGCCTAATCAACATCGTGAGTTTGGAAGAAATCTGAGACGGTCAAAAATTTAGTCTAAAAAAACACAAAGGGGTACCCCTTAGTGTTTTTTTTGGGTGAAATATGTGACCTCCTCAGCTCTTCTTCAATCCCACACCGTGTGTCAGGGAGGTCCTGACAAGGACAGTGGTGTGGTAATTGTTGCCCTACCACATCCCAAAGCTGAGATATAGGGAAATTTTGTGCTGCACAAAATATATAACTGTAAGCTTCATGATGGGATTCCTACTTCCAGTGAAGCTAGGTAAACACAAGAGTAGAAGGTCGCAATCAGAAAAGCCTAGTCAGTCCAATATATCCTACATTGCATCTGTATTTTGCTTTATTGGACGTATAAAAAGCTCATAAATTTAATTCCAATATATTCAACACCAATAAAACTATTGAGAGATAATCCCAGTTAAGTTTGTCCTCATATCTCAGCTTTGGGATGAGATTGGCTGAAAATAATCACACCTTTGTGTAAGTCAGGACCTGCCTAATCAACACCGTGAGTTTGGAAGAAATCTGAGACGGTCAAAAATTTAGTCTAAAAAAACACAAAGGGGTACCCCTTAGTGTTTTTTTTGGGTGAAATATGTGACCTCCTCAGCTCTTCTTCAATCCCACACCGTGTGTCAGAGAGGTCCTGACAAAGACAGTGGTGTGGTAATTGTTGCCCTACCACATCCCAAAGCTAAGATATAGGGACATGCTGTGCTGCATAAAATATATAACTGTAAGTTTCATGATGGGATTCCTACTTCCAGTGAAGCTAGGTAAACACAAGAGTAGAAGGGTGCGATCAGAAAAGCCTAGTCAGTCCAATATATCCTACATTGCATCTGTATTTTGCTGTATTGGATGTATAAAAAGCTCATAAATTTAATTCCAATACATTCAACACCAATAAAACTATTGAGAGATAATCCCAGTTAAGTTTGTCCTCATATCTCAGCTTTGGGATGAGATAGACTGAAAATAATCACACCTTTGTGTAAGTCAGGACCTGCCTAATCAACATCGTGAGTTTGGAAGAAATCTGAGACGGTCAAAAATTTAGTCTAAAAAAACACAAAGGGGTACCCCTTAGTGTTTTTTTGGGTGAAATATGTGACCTCCTCAGATCTTCTTCAAACCAACACCGTGTGTCAGAGAGGTCCTAACAACCACAGTGGTGTGGTAATTGTTGCCCTACCACATCCCAAAGCTAAGATATAGGGACATGCTCTGCTGCATAAAATTAATAACTGTAAATTTCATGATGGGATTCCTACTTTCAGTGAAGCTAGGTAAACACAAGAGTAGAAGGGTGCGATCAGAAAAGCCTAGTCAGTCCAATATATCCTACATTGCATCTGTATTTTGCTTTATTGGACGTATAACAAGCTCATAAATTTAATTCCAATATATTCAACACCAATAAACCTATTGAGAGATAATTCAAGTTACGTTAGTCTTCATATCTCAGCTTTGGGGTGAGATAGGCTGAAAATAATCACACCCCTGTGTAAGTCAGGACCTGCTTAATCAACATCGTGAGTTTGGAAGAAATCTGAGACGGTCAAAAATTTAGTCTAAAAAAACACAAAGGGGTACCCCTTAGTGTTTTTTTGGGTGAAATATGTGACCTCCTCAGATCTTCTTCAAACCCACACCGTGTGTCAGGGAGGTCCTGACAAAGACAGTGGTGTGGTAATTGTTGCCCTACCACATCCCAAAGCTGAGATATAGGGACATGTTTTGCTGCATAAAATGTATAACTATAAATTTCATGATGGGATTCCTACTTCCAGTGAAGTTAGGTAAACACAAGAGTAGAAGGGTGCGATCAGAAAAGCCTAGTCAGTCCAATATATCTTACATTGCATCTGTATTTTGCTTTATTGGACGTATAAAACGCTCATTAATTTAATTCCAATATATTCAACACCAATAAACCTATTGAGAGAAAATCCCAGTTAAGTTTGTCCTCATATCTCAGCTTTGGGATGAGATAGGCTGAAAATAATCACACCTTTGTGTAAGTCAGGGCCTGCTTAATCAACATCGTGAGTTTGGAAGAAATCTGAGACGGTCAAAAATTTAGTCTGAAAAAACACAAAGGGGTACCCCTTAGTGTTTATTTGGGTGAAATATGTGACCTCCTCAGATCTTCTTCAAACCCACACCGTGTGTCAGGGAGGTCCTGACAAAAACAGTGGTGTGGTAATTGTTGCCCTACCAAATTCCAAAGCTGAGATATAGGGACATGTTGTGCTGCATAAAATGTATAACTGTAAATTTCATGATGGGATTCCTACCTCCAGTGAAGCTAGGTAAACACAAGAGTAGAAGGGTGCGATCAGAAAAGCCTAGTCAGTCCAATATATCCTACATTGCATCTGTATTTGGCTTTATTGGACGTATAAAAAGCTCATGAATTTAATTCCAATATATTCAAGACCAATAAACCTATTGAGAGAAAATCCCAGTTAAGTTTGTCCTCATATCTCAGATTTGGGATGAGATAGGCTGAAAATAATCACACCTTTGTGTAAGTCAGGACCTGCCTAATCAACATCGTGAGTTTGAAAGAAATCTGAGACGGTCAAAAATTTAGTCTAAAAAAACACAAAGGGGTACCCTTTAGTTTTTTTTTGGGGTGAAATATGTGACCTCCTCAGATCTTCTTCAAACCCACACCATGTGTCAGGGAGGTCCTGACGAAGAGAGTGGTGTGGTAATTGTTGCCCTACCACATCCCAAAGCTGAGATATAGGGACATGTTGTGCTGCATAAAATGTATAACTGTAAATTTCATGATGGGATTCCTACTTCCAGTGAAGCTAGGTAAACACAAGAGTAGAAGGGTGCGATCAGAAAAGCCTAGTCAGTCCAATATATCCTACATTGCATCTGTATTTTGCTTTATTGGACGTATAACAAGCTCATAAATTTAATTCCAATATATTCAAGACCAATAAACCTATTGAGAGAAAATCCAAGTTACGTTAATCCTCATATCTCAGCTTTGGGATGAGATAGGCTGAAAATAATCACACCCCTGTGTAAGTCAGGACCTGCCTAATCAACGTCGTGAGTTTGGAAGAAATCTGAAACGGTCAAAAATTTAGTCTAAAAAAACACAAAGGGGTACCCCTTAGTGTTTTTTTGGGTGAAATATGTGACCTCCTCAGATCTTCTTCAACCCCACACCGTGTGACAGGGAGGTCCTCACAAAGACAGTGGTGTGGTAATTGTTGCCCTACCACATCCCAAAGCTGAGATATAGGGACATGTTGTGCTGCATAAAATGTATAACTGTAAATTTCATGATGGGATTCCTACTTCCAGTGAAGCTAGGTAAACACAAGAGTAGAAGGGTGCGATCAGAAAAGCCTAGTCAGTCCAATATATCCTACATTGCATCTGTATTTTGCCTTATTGGACGTATAACAAGCTCATAAATTTAATTCCAATATATTCAAGACCAATAAACCTATTGAGAGAAAATCCAAGTTACGTTAATCCTCATATCTCAGCTTTGGGATGAGATAGGCTGAAAATAATCACACCCCTGTGTAAGTCAGGACCTGCCTAATCAACATCGTGAGTTTGGAAGAAATCTGAGATGGTCAAAAATTTAGTCTAAAAAACACAAAGGGGTACCCTTTAGTTTTTTTTTGGGGTGAAATATGTGACCTCCTCAGATCTTCTTCAAACCCACACCATGTGTCAGGGAGGTCCTGACGAAGAGAGTGGTGTGGTAATTGTTGCCCTACCACATCCCAAAGCTGAGATATAGGGACATGTTGTGCTGCATAAAATGTATAACTGTAAATTTCATGATGGGATTCCTACTTCCAGTGAAGCTAGGTAAACACAAGAGTAGAAGGGTGCAATCAGAAAAGCCTAGTCAGTCCAATATATCCTACATTGCATCTGTATTTTGCTTTATTGGACGTATAACAAGCTCATAAATTTAATTCCAATATATTCAAGACCAATAAACCTATTGAGAGAAAATCCAAGTTACGTTAATCCTCATATCTCAGCTTTGGGATGAGATAGGCTGAAAATAATCACACCTTTGTGTAAGTCAGGACCTGCCTAATCAACACCGTGGGTTTGGAAGAAATCTGAGACGGTCAAAAATTTAGTCTAAAAACACAAAGTACCCCTTAGTGTTTTTTTGGGTGAAATATGTGACCTCCTCAGATCTTCTTCAAACCCACACCATGTGTCAGGGAGGTCCTGACAAAGACAGTGGTGTGGTAATTGTTGCCCTACCACATCCCAAAGCTAAGATATAGGGACATGTTGTGCTGCAAAAAATGTATAATTGTAAATTTCATGATGGGATTCCTACTTCCAGTGAAGCTAGGTAAACACATGAGTAGAAGGGTGCGATCAGAAAAGCCTAGTCAGTCCAATATATCCTACATTGCATTTCTATTTTGCTTTATTGGACGTATAAAATGCTCATAAATTGAATTCCAATATATTCAACACCAATAAAACTATTGAGAGAAAATCCGAGGTAAGTTTATCCTCATATCTCAGCTTTGGGATGAGATAGGCTGAAAATAATCACACCTTTGTGTAAGTCAGGACCTGCCTAATCAACACCGTGAGTTTGGAAGAAATCTGAGGCGGTCAAAAATTTAGTCTAAAAAAACACAAAGGGGTACCTCTTAGTGTTTTTCTGGGTGAAATATGTGACCTCCTCAGATCTTCTTCAAACCCACACCGTGTGTCAGGGAGGTCCTGACAAAGACAGTGGTGTGGTAATTGTTGCCCTACCACATCCCAAAGCTAAGATATAGGGACATGCTGTGCTGCATAAAATTAATAACTGTAAATTTCATGATGGGATTCCTACTTTCAGTGAAGCTAGGTAAACACATGAGTAGAAGGGTGCGATCAGAAAAGCCTAGTCAGTCCAATATATCCTACATTGCATCTGTATTTTTCTTTATTGGACGTATAAAAAGCTCATAAATTGAATTCCAATATATTCAACACCAATAAACCTATTGAGAGAAAATCCCAGTTAAGTTTGTCCTCATATATCAGCTTTGGGATGAGATAGGCTGAAAATAATCACACCTTTGTGTAAGTCAGGACCTGCCTAATCAACACCGTAAGTTTGGAAGAAATCTGAGACGGTCAAAAATTTAGTCTAAAAAAACACAAAGGGGTACCTCTTAGTGTTTTTTTGGGTGAAATATGTGACCTCCTCAGTTCTTCTTCAAACCCACACCGTGTGTCAGGGAGGTCCTGACAAAGACAGTGGTGTGGTAATTGTTGCCCTACCACATCCCAAAGCTAAGATATAGGGACATGTTGTGCTGCATAAAATTAATAACTGTAAATTTCATGATGGGATTCCTACTTCCAGTGAAGCTAGGTAAACACAAGAGTAAAAGGTCGCGATCAGAAAAGCCTAGTCAGTCCAATATATCCTACATTGCATCTGTATTTTGCTTTATTGGACGTATAAAAAGCTCATAAATTGAATTCCAATATATTCAACACCAATAAACCTATTGAGAGAAAATCCCATTTACGTTAGTCCTCATATCTCAGCTTTGGGATGAGATAGGCTGAAAATAATCACACCTTTGTGTAAGTCAGGACCTGCCTAATCAACACCGTGAGTTTGGAAGGAATCTGAGACGGTCAAAAATTTAGTCTAAAAAAACACAAAGGGGTACCTCTTAGTGTTTTGTTGGGTGAAATATGTGACCTCCTCAGTTCTTCTTCAAACCCACACCGTGTTTCAGAGAGGTCCTGACAAAGACAGTGGTGTGGTAATTGTTGCCGTACCACATCCCAAAGCTGAGATATAGGGACATGTTGTGCTGCATAAAATTAATAACTGTAAATTTCATGATGGGATTCCTACTTCCAGTGAAGCTAGGTAAACACAAGAGTAGAAGGTTGCAATCAGAAAAGCCTAGTCAGTCCAATATATCCTACATTGCATCTGTATTTTGCTTTATTGGACGTATAAAAAGCTCATCAATTGAATTCCAATATATTCAACACCAATAAACCTATTGAGAGAAAATCCCAGTTAAGTTTGTCCTCATATATCAGCTTTGCGATGAGATAGGCTGAAAATAATCACACCTTTGTGTAAGTCAGGACCTGCCTAATCAACACCGTGAGTTTGGAAGAAATCTGAGACGGTCAAAAATTTAGTCTAAAAAAAACACAAAGGGGTACCTCTTAGTGTTTTTTTGGGTGAAAAATGTGACCTTCTCAGCTCTTCTTCAAACCCACACCGTGTGTCAGAGAGGTCCTGACAAAGACAGTGGTGTGGTAATTGTTGCCCTACCACATCCCAAAGCTAAGATATAGGGACATGTTGTGCTGCATAAAATTAATAACTGTAAATTTCATGATGGGATTCCTACTTCCAGTGAAGCTAGGTAAACACAAGAATAGAAGGGTGCGATCAGAAAAGCCTAGTCAGTCCAATATATCCTACATTGCATCTGTATTTTGCTTTATTGGACGTATAAAAAACTCATAAATTGATTTCCAATATATTCAACACCAATAAACCTATTGAGAGAAAATCCCAGTTAAGTTTGTCCTCATATCTCAGCTTTGGGATGGGATAGGCTGAAAATATTCACACCTTTTGTAAGTCAGGACCTGCCTAATCAACACCGTGAGTTTGGAAGAAATCTGAGACGGTCAAAAATTTAGTCTAAAAAAACACAAAGGGGTACCCCTTAGTGTTTTTTTGGGTGAAATATGTGACCTCCTCAGATCTTCTTCAAACCCACACCGTGTGTCAGGGAGGTCCTGACAAAGACAGTGGTGTGGTAATTGTTGCCCTACCACATCCCAAAGCTAAGATATAGGGACATGCTGTGCTGCATAAAATTAATAACTGTAAATTTCATGATGGGATTCCTACTTTCAGTGAAGCTAGGTAAACACATGAGTAGAAGGGTGCGATCAGAAAAGCCTAGTCAGTCCAATATATCCTACATTGCATTTCTATATTGCTTTATTGGACGTATAAAATGCTCATAAATTGAAATCCAATATATTCAACACCAATAAAACTATTGAGAGAAAATCCCAGTTAAGTTTGTCCTCATATCTCAGCTTTGGGATGAGATAGGCTGAAAATAATCACACCTTTGTGTAAGTCAGGACCTGCCTAATCAACACCGTGAGTTTGGAAGAAATCTGAGACGGTCAAAAATTTAGTCTAAAAAAACACAAAGGGGTACCCCTTAGTATTTTTTTGGGTGAAATATGTGACCTCCTCAGATCTTCTTCAAACCCACACCGTGTGTCAGAGACGTCCTGACGAAGACAGTGGTGTGGTAATTTTTGCCCTACCACATCCCAAAGCTAAGATATAGGGACATGCTGTGCTGCATAAAATTAATAACTGTAAATTTCATGATGGGATTCCTAATTTCAGTGAAGCTAGGTAAACACAAGAATAGAAGGGTGCGATCAGAAAAGCCTAGTCAGTCCAATATATCCTACATTGCATCTGTATTTTGCTTTATTGGACGTATAAAAAGCTCATAAATTGAATTCCAATATATTCAACACCAATAAACCTATTGAGAGAAAATCCCAGTTAAGTTTGTCCTCATATCTCAGCTTTGGGATGAGATAGGCTGAAAATAATCACACCTTTGTGTAAGTCAGGACCTGCCTAATCAACACAGTGAGTTTGGAAGAAATCTGAGACGGTCAAAAATTTAGTCTAAAAAAACACAAAGGGGTACCTCTTAGTGTTTTGTAGGGTGAAATATGTGACCTACTCAGTTCTTCTTCAAACCCACACCGTGTGTCAGGGAGGTCCTGACAAAGACAGTGGTGTGGTAATTGTTGCCCTACCACATCCCAAAGCTAAGATATAGGGACATGTTGTGCTGCATAAAATTAATAACTGTAAATTTCATGATGGGATTCCTACTTCCAGTGAAACTAGGTAAACACAAGAGTAGAAGGTCGCAATCAGAAAAGCCTAGTCAGTCCAATATATCCTACATTGCATCTGTATTTTGCTTTATTGGACGTATAAAAAGCTCATAAATTGAATTCCAATATATTCAACACCAATAAACCTATTGAGAGAAAATCCCATTTACGTTAGTCCTCATATCTCAGCTTTGGGATGAGATAGGCTGAAAATAATCACACCTTTGTGTAAGTCAGGACCTGCCTAATCAACACCGTGAGTTTGGAAGAAATCTGAGACGGTCAAAAATTTAGTCTAAAAAAACACAAAGGGGTACCCCTTAGTGTTTTTTTGGGTGAAATATGTGACCTCCTCAGATCTTCTTCAAACCCACACCGTGTGTCAGGGAGGTCCTGACAAAGACAGTGGTGTGGTAATTGTTGCCCTACCACATCCCAAACCTAAGATATAGGGACATGCTGTGCTGCATAAAATTAATAACTGTAAATTTCATGATGGGATTCCTACTTTCAGTGAAGCTAGGTAAACACATGAGTAGAAGGGTGCGATCAGAAAAGCCTAGTCAGTCCAATATATCCTACATTGCATCTGTATTTTGCTTTATTGGACGTATAAAAAGCTCATAAATTGAATTCCAATATATTCAACACCAATAAACCTATTGAGAGAAAATCCCAGTTAAATTTGTCCTCATATCTCAGCTTTGGGATGAGATAGGCTGAAAATAATCACACCTTTGTGTAAGTCAGGACCTGCCTAATCAACACCGTGAGTTTGGAAGAAATCTGAGACGGTCAAAAATTTAGTCTAAAAAAACACAAAGGGGTACCCCTTAGTGTTTTTTTGGGTGAAATATGTGACCTCCTCAGATCTTCTTCAAACCCACACCGTGTGTCAGGGAGGTCCTGACAAAGACAGTGGTGTGGTAATTGTTGCCCTACCACATCCCAAAGCTAAGATATAGGGACATGCTGTGCTGCATAAAATTAATAACTGTAAATTTCATGATGGGATTCCTACTTTCAGTGAAGCTAGGTAAACACATGAGTAGAAGGGTGCGATCAGAAAAGCCTAGTCAGTCCAATATATCCTACATTGCATCTGTATTTTGCTTTATTGGACGTATAAAAAGCTCATAAATTGAATTCCAATATATTCAACACCAATAAACCTATTGAGAGAAAATCCCAGTTAAGTTTGTCCTCATATCTCAGCTTTGGGATGAGATAGGCTGAAAATAATCACACCTTTGTGTAAGTCAGGACCTGCCTAATCAACACCGTGAGTTTGGAAGAAATCTGAGACGGTCAAAAATTTAGTCTAAAAAAACACAAAGGGCTACCCCTTAATGTTTTTTTGGGTGAAATATGTGACCTACTCAGCTCTTCTTCAAACCCACATCGTGTGTCAGAGAGGTCCTGACAAAGACAGTGGTGTGGTAATTGTTGCCCTACCACATCCCAAAGCTGAGATATAGGGACATTTTGTGCTGCATAAAATATATAACTGTAAATTTCATGATGGGATTCCTACTTTCAGTGAAGCTAGGTAAACACATGAGTAGAAGGGAATGGTGCGATCAGAAAAGCCTAGTCAGTCCAATATATCCTACATTGCATCTGTATTTTGCTTTATTGAACGTATAAAAAGCTCATAAATTGAATTCCAATTTATTCAACACCAATAAACCTATTGAGAGAAAATCCCAGTTAAGTTTGTCCTCATATCTCAGCTTTGGGATGAGATAGGCTGAAAATAATCACACCTTTGTGTAAGTCAGGACCTGCCTAATCAACACTGTGAGTTTGGAAGAAATCTGAGACGGTCAAAAATTTAGTCTAAAAAAACACAAAGGGGTACCCCTTAATGTTTTGTTGGGGGAAATATGTGATCTCCTCAGTTCTTCTTCAAACCCACACCGTGTGTCAGGGAGGTCCTGACAAAGACAGTGGTGTGGTAATTGTTGCCCTACCACATCCCAAAGCTAAGATATAGGGACATGTTGTGCTGCATAAAATGTATAACTGTAAATTTCATGATGGGTTTCCTACTTTCAGTGAAGCTAGGTAAACACAAGAGTAGAAGGGTGCGATCAGAAAAGCCTAGTCAGTCCATTATATCCTACATTGCATCTGTATTTTGCTTTATTATACGTATAAAAAGCTCATAAATTTAATTCCAATATATTCAACACCAATAAACCTATTGAGAGAAAATCCCAGTTAAGTTTGTCCTCATATCTCAGCTTTGGGATGAGATAGGCTGAAAATAATCACACCTTTGTGTAAGTCAGGACCTGCCTAATCAACATCGTGAGTTTGGAAGAAATCTGAGACGGTCAAAAATTTAGTCTAAAAAAACACAAAGGGGTACCCCTTAGTGTTTTTTTTGGGTGAAATATGTGACCTCCTCAGCTCTTCTTCAATCCCACACCGTGTGTCAGGGAGGTCCTGACAAGGACAGTGGTGTGGTAATTGTTGCCCTACCACATCCCAAAGCTGAGATATAGGGAAATTTTGTGCTGCACAAAATATATAACTGTAAGCTTCATGATGGGATTCCTACTTCCAGTGAAGCTAGGTAAACACAAGAGTAGAAGGTCGCAATCAGAAAAGCCTAGTCAGTCCAATATATCCTACATTGCATCTGTATTTTGCTTTATTGGACGTATAAAAAGCTCATAAATTTAATTCCAATATATTCAACACCAATAAAACTATTGAGAGATAATCCCAGTTAAGTTTGTCCTCATATCTCAGCTTTGGGATGAGATTGGCTGAAAATAATCACACCTTTGTGTAAGTCAGGACCTGCCTAATCAACACCGTGAGTTTGGAAGAAATCTGAGACGGTCAAAAATTTAGTCTAAAAAAACACAAAGGGGTACCCCTTAGTGTTTTTTTTGGGTGAAATATGTGACCTCCTCAGCTCTTCTTCAATCCCACACCGTGTGTCAGAGAGGTCCTGACAAAGACAGTGGTGTGGTAATTGTTGCCCTACCACATCCCAAAGCTAAGATATAGGGACATGCTGTGCTGCATAAAATATATAACTGTAAGTTTCATGATGGGATTCCTACTTCCAGTGAAGCTAGGTAAACACAAGAGTAGAAGGGTGCGATCAGAAAAGCCTAGTCAGTCCAATATATCCTACATTGCATCTGTATTTTGCTGTATTGGATGTATAAAAAGCTCATAAATTTAATTCCAATACATTCAACACCAATAAAACTATTGAGAGATAATCCCAGTTAAGTTTGTCCTCATATCTCAGCTTTGGGATGAGATAGACTGAAAATAATCACACCTTTGTGTAAGTCAGGACCTGCCTAATCAACATCGTGAGTTTGGAAGAAATCTGAGACGGTCAAAAATTTAGTCTAAAAAAACACAAAGGGGTACCCCTTAGTGTTTTTTTGGGTGAAATATGTGACCTCCTCAGATCTTCTTCAAACCAACACCGTGTGTCAGAGAGGTCCTAACAACCACAGTGGTGTGGTAATTGTTGCCCTACCACATCCCAAAGCTAAGATATAGGGACATGCTCTGCTGCATAAAATTAATAACTGTAAATTTCATGATGGGATTCCTACTTTCAGTGAAGCTAGGTAAACACAAGAGTAGAAGGGTGCGATCAGAAAAGCCTAGTCAGTCCAATATATCTTACATTGCATCTGTATTTTGCTTTATTGGACGTATAAAACGCTCATTAATTTAATTCCAATATATTCAACACCAATAAACCTATTGAGAGAAAATCCCAGTTAAGTTTGTCCTCATATCTCAGCTTTGGGATGAGATAGGCTGAAAATAATCACACCTTTGTGTAAGTCAGGGCCTGCTTAATCAACATCGTGAGTTTGGAAGAAATCTGAGACGGTCAAAAATTTAGTCTGAAAAAACACAAAGGGCTACCCCTTAATGTTTTGTTGGGGGAAATATGTGACCTCCTCAGCTCTTCTTCAATCCCACACCGTGTGTCAGGGAGGTCCTGACAAGGACAGTGGTGTGGTAATTGTTGCCCTACCACATCCCAAAGCTGAGATATAGGGAAATTTTGTGCTGCACAAAATATATAACTGTAAGCTTCATGATGGGATTCCTACTTCCAGTGAAGCTAGGTAAACACAAGAGTAGAAGGTCGCAATCAGAAAAGCCTAGTCAGTCCAATATATCCTACATTGCATCTGTATTTTGCTTTATTGGACGTATAAAAAGCTCATAAATTTAATTCCAATATATTCAACACCAATAAAACTATTGAGAGATAATCCCAGTTAAGTTTGTCCTCATATCTCAGCTTTGGGATGAGATTGGCTGAAAATAATCACACCTTTGTGTAAGTCAGGACCTGCCTAATCAACACCGTGAGTTTGGAAGAAATCTGAGACGGTCAAAAATTTAGTCTAAAAAAACACAAAGGGGTACCCCTTAGTGTTTTTTTTGGGTGAAATATGTGACCTCCTCAGCTCTTCTTCAATCCCACACCGTGTGTCAGAGAGGTCCTGACAAAGACAGTGGTGTGGTAATTGTTGCCCTACCACATCCCAAAGCTAAGATATAGGGACATGCTGTGCTGCATAAAATATATAACTGTAAGTTTCATGATGGGATTCCTACTTCCAGTGAAGCTAGGTAAACACAAGAGTAGAAGGGTGCGATCAGAAAAGCCTAGTCAGTCCAATATATCCTACATTGCATCTGTATTTTGCTGTATTGGATGTATAAAAAGCTCATAAATTTAATTCCAATACATTCAACACCAATAAAACTATTGAGAGATAATCCCAGTTAAGTTTGTCCTCATATCTCAGCTTTGGGATGAGATAGACTGAAAATAATCACACCTTTGTGTAAGTCAGGACCTGCCTAATCAACATCGTGAGTTTGGAAGAAATCTGAGACGGTCAAAAATTTAGTCTAAAAAAACACAAAGGGGTACCCCTTAGTGTTTTTTTGGGTGAAATATGTGACCTCCTCAGATCTTCTTCAAACCAACACCGTGTGTCAGAGAGGTCCTAACAACCACAGTGGTGTGGTAATTGTTGCCCTACCACATCCCAAAGCTAAGATATAGGGACATGCTCTGCTGCATAAAATTAATAACTGTAAATTTCATGATGGGATTCCTACTTTCAGTGAAGCTAGGTAAACACAAGAGTAGAAGGGTGCGATCAGAAAAGCCTAGTCAGTCCAATATATCTTACATTGCATCTGTATTTTGCTTTATTGGACGTATAAAACGCTCATTAATTTAATTCCAATATATTCAACACCAATAAACCTATTGAGAGAAAATCCCAGTTAAGTTTGTCCTCATATCTCAGCTTTGGGATGAGATAGGCTGAAAATAATCACACCTTTGTGTAAGTCAGGGCCTGCTTAATCAACATCGTGAGTTTGGAAGAAATCTGAGACGGTCAAAAATTTAGTCTGAAAAAACACAAAGGGGTACCCCTTAGTGTTTATTTGGGTGAAATATGTGACCTCCTCAGATCTTCTTCAAACCCACACCGTGTGTCAGGGAGGTCCTGACAAAAACAGTGGTGTGGTAATTGTTGCCCTACCAAATTCCAAAGCTGAGATATAGGGACATGTTGTGCTGCATAAAATGTATAACTGTAAATTTCATAATGGGATTCCTACTTCCAGTGAAGCCAGGTAAACACAAGAGTAGAAGGGTGTGATCAGAAAAGCCTAGTCAGTCCAATATATCCTACATTGCATCTGTATTTTGCTTTATTGGACGTATAACAAGCTCAAAAATTTAATTCCAATATATTCAACACCAATAAACCTATTGAGAGATAATCCAAGTTACGTTAGTCCTCATATCTCAGCTTTCGGGTCAGATAGGCTGAAAATAATCACACCCCTGTGTAAGTCATTACCTGCTTAATCAACATCGTGAGTTTGGAAGAAATCTGAGACGGTCAAAAATTTAGTCTGAAAAAACACAAAGGGGTACCCCTTAGTGTTTTTTTGGGTGAAATATGTGACCTCCTCAGATCTTCTTCAAACCCACACCGTGTGTCAGGGAGGTCCTCACAAAGACAGTGGTGTGGTAATTGTTGCCCTACCACATCCCAAAGCTGAGATATAGGGACATGTTGTGCTGCATAAAATGTATAACTGTAAATTTCATGATGGGATTCCTACTTCCAGTGAAGCTAGGTAAACACAAGAGTAGAAGGGTGCGATCAGAAAAGCCTAGTCAGTCCAATATATCCTACATTGCATCTGTATTTTGCTTTATTGGACGTATAAAAAGCTCATGAATTTAATTCCAATATATTCAACACCAATAAACCTATTGAGAGAAAATCCCAGTTAAGTTTGTCCTCATATCTCAGCTTTGGGATGAGATAGGCTGAAAATAATCACACCTTTGTGTAAGTCAGGACCTGCCTAATGAACATCGTGAGTTTGGAAGAAATCTGAGACGGTCAAAAATTTAGTCTAAAAAAACACAAAGGGGTACCCCTTAGTATTTTTTTGGGTGAAATATGTTACCTCCTCAGATCTTATTCAAACCCACACCGTGTATCAGGGATGTCCTGACAAAGACAGTGGTGTGGTAATTGTTGCCCTACCACATCCCAAAGCTGAGATATAGGGACATGTTTTGCTGCATAAAATGTATAACTGTAAATTTCATGATAGGATTCCTACTTCCAGTGAAGCTAGGTAAACCCATGAGTAGAAGGGTGAGACAAGAAAAGCCTAGTCAGTCCAATATATTCAACACTGCATCTGTATTTTGCTTTATTGGACATATAACAAGTTCAGAAATTTAATTCCAATATATTCAACACCAATAAACCTATTGAGAGAAAATCCCAGTTACGTAAGTCCTCATATCTCAGCTTTGGGATGAGATAGACTGAAAATAATCACACCCCTGTGTAAGTCAGGACCCGCTTAATCAACATCATGAGTTTGGAAGAAATCTGAGATGGTTAAAAATTTAGTGTAAAAAAACACAATGGGGTACCCCTTAGTGTTTTTTTTTGGGGTGAAAAAAGTGACCTCCTCAGATCTTCTTCAAACTCACACCGTGTGTCAGGCAGGTCCTGACGAAGAGAGTGGTGTGGTGACTTTTGCCCTACCACATCCCAAAGCTGAGATATAGGGACATGTTGTGCTGCATAAAATGTATAACTGTAAATTTCATGATGGGATTCCTACTTCCAGTGAAGCTAGGTAAACCCATGAGTAGAAGGGTGAGATAAGAAAAGCCTAGTCAGTCCAATATACTCAACACTGCATCTGTATTTTGCTTTATTGGACATATAACAAGTTCAGAAATTTAATTCCAATATATTCAACACCAATAAACCTTTTGAGAGAAAATCCCAGTTACGTAAGTCCTCATATCTCAGCTTTGGGATGAGATAGGCTGAAAATAATCACACCCCTGTGTAAGTCAGAGCCTGCTTAATCAACATCATGAGTTTGGAAGAAATCTGAGACGGTCAAAAATTTAGTCTAAAAAAACACAAAGGGGTACCCCTTAGTGTTTTTTTTTTGCGTGAAAAAAGTGACCTCTTCAGATCTTCTTCAAACTCACACCGTGTGTCAGGCAGGTCCTGACGAAGAGAGTGGTGTGGTAACTTTTGCCCTACCACATCCCAAACCTGAGATATAGGGACATGTTGTGCTGCATAAAATGTATAACTGTAAATTTCATGATGGGATTCCTACTTCCAGTGAAGCTAGGTAAACCCATGAGTAGAAGGGTGAGATAAGAAAAGCCTAGTCAGTCCAATATACTCAACACTGCATCTGTATTTTGCTTTATTGGACATATAACAAGTTCAGAAATTTAATTCCAATATATTCAACACCAATAAACCTTTTGAGAGAAAATCCCAGTTACGTAAGTCCTCATATCTCAGCTTTGGGATGAGATAGGCTGAAAATAATCACACCCCTGTGTAAGTCAGGACCTGCTTAATCAACATCGTGAGTTTGGAAAAAATCTGAGACGGTCAATAATTTAGTCTAAAAAAACACAATGGGGTACCCCTTACTGGTTTTTTTTGGGTGAAAAAAGTGACCTCCTCAGATCTTCTTCAAACTCACATCGTGTATCAGGCAGGTCCTGATGAAGAGAGTGGTGTGGTAACTTTTGCCCTACCACATCCCAAAGCTGAGATATAGGGACATGTTTTGCTGCATAAAATGTATAACTGTAAATTTCATGATGGGATTCCTACTTCCAGTGAAGCTAGGTAAACCCATGAGTAGAAGGGTGAGATAAGAAAAGCCTAGTCAGTCCAATATACTCAACACTGCATCTGTATTTTGCTTTATTGGACATATAACAAGTTCAGAAATTTAATTCCAATATATTCAACACCAATAAACCTTTTGAGAGAAAATCCCAGTTACGTAAGTCCTCATATCTCAGCTTTGGGATGAGATAGGCTGAAAATAATCACACCCCTGTGTAAGTCAGGACCTGCTTAATCAACATCATGAGTTTGGAAGAAATCTGAGACGGTCAAAAATTTTGTCTAAAGAAACACAAAGGGGTACCCCTTAGTGTGTTTTTTTGGGGTGAAAAAAGTGACCTCCTCAGATCTTCTTCAAACTCACACCGTGTGTCAGGCAGGTCCTGACGAAGAGAGTGGTGTGGTGACTTTTGCCCTACCACATCCCAAAGCTGAGATATAGGGACATGTTGTGCTGCATAAAATGTATAACTGTAAATTTCATGATGGGATTCCTACTTCCAGTGAAGCTAGGTAAACCCATGAGTAGAAGGGTGAGATAAGAAAAGCCTAGTCAGTCCAATATACTCAACACTGCATCTGTATTTTGCTTTATTGGACATATAACAAGTTCAGAAATTTAATTCCAATATATTCAACACCAATAAACCTTTTGAGAGAAAATCCCAGTTACGTAAGTCCTCATATCTCAGCTTTGGGATGAGATAGGCTGAAAATAATCACACCCCTGTGTAAGTCAGAGCCTGCTTAATCAACATCATGAGTTTGGAAGAAATCTGAGACGGTCAAAAATTTAGTCTAAAAAAACACAAAGGGGTACCCCTTAGTGTTTTTTTTTTGCGTGAAAAAAGTGACCTCTTCAGATCTTCTTCAAACTCACACCGTGTGTCAGGCAGGTCCTGACGAAGAGAGTGGTGTGGTAACTTTTGCCCTACCACATCCCAAACCTGAGATATAGGGACATGTTGTGCTGCATAAAATGTATAACTGTAAATTTCATGATGGGATTCCTACTTCCAGTGAAGCTAGGTAAACCCATGAGTAGAAGGGTGAGATAAGAAAAGCCTAGTCAGTCCAATATACTCAACACTGCATCTGTATTTTGCTTTATTGGACATATAACAAGTTCAGAAATTTAATTCCAATATATTCAACACCAATAAACCTTTTGAGAGAAAATCCCAGTTACGTAAGTCCTCATATCTCAGCTTTGGGATGAGATAGGCTGAAAATAATCACACCCCTGTGTAAGTCAGGACCTGCTTAATCAACATCGTGAGTTTGGAAAAAATCTGAGACGGTCAATAATTTAGTCTAAAAAAACACAATGGGGTACCCCTTACTGGTTTTTTTTGGGTGAAAAAAGTGACCTCCTCAGATCTTCTTCAAACTCACATCGTGTATCAGGCAGGTCCTGATGAAGAGAGTGGTGTGGTAACTTTTGCCCTACCACATCCCAAAGCTGAGATATAGGGACATGTTTTGCTGCATAAAATGTATAACTGTAAATTTCATGATGGGATTCCTACTTCCAGTGAAGCTAGGTAAACCCATGAGTAGAAGGGTGAGATAAGAAAAGCCTAGTCAGTCCAATATACTCAACACTGCATCTGTATTTTGCTTTATTGGACATATAACAAGTTCAGAAATTTAATTCCAATATATTCAACACCAATAAACCTTTTGAGAGAAAATCCCAGTTACGTAAGTCCTCATATCTCAGCTTTGGGATGAGATAGGCTGAAAATAATCACACCCCTGTGTAAGTCAGGACCTGCTTAATCAACATCATGAGTTTGGAAGAAATCTGAGACGGTCAAAAATTTTGTCTAAAGAAACACAAAGGGGTACCCCTTAGTGTGTTTTTTTGGGGTGAAAAAAGTGACCTCCTCAGATCTTCTTCAAACTCACACCGTGTGTCAGGCAGGTCCTGACGAAGAGAGTGGTGTGGTAACTTTTGCCCTACCACATCCCAAAGCTGAGATATAGGGACATGTTGTGCTGCATAAAATGTATAACTGTAAATTTCATGATGGGATTCCTACTTCCAGTGAAGCTAGGTAAACCCATGAGTAGAAGGGTGAGATAAGAAAAGCCTAGTCAGTCCAATATACTCAACACTGCATCTGTATTTTGCTTTATTGGACATATAACAAGTTCAGAAATTTAATTCCAATATATTCAACCCCAATAAACCTACTGAGAGAAAATCCCAGTTACGTAAGTCTTCATATCTCAGCTTTGGGATGAGATAGGCTGAAAATAATCACACCCCTGTGTAAGTCAGGACCTGCTTAATCAACATCGTGAGTTTGGAAGAGATCTGAGATGGCTAAAAATTTAGTCTAAAAAAACACAATGGGGTACCCCTTAGTGGTTTTTTTTGCGTGAAAAAAGTGACGTCTTCAGATCTTCTTCAAACTCACACCGTGTGTCAGGGTGGTCCTGACGAAGAGAGTGGTGTGATAACTTTTGCCCTACCACATCCCAAAGCTGAGATATAGGGACATGTTGTGCTGCATAAAATGTATAACTGTAAATTTCATGATGGGATTCCTACTTCCAGTGAAGCTAGGTAAACCCATGAGTAGAAGGGTGAGATAAGAAAAGCCTAGTCAGTCCAATATACTCAACACTGCATCTGTATTTTGCTTTATTGGACATATAACAAGTTCAGAAATTTAATTCCAATATATTCAACACCAATAAACCTATTGAGAGAAAATCCCAGTTACGTAAGTCCTCATATCTCAGCTTTGGGATGAGATAGGCTGAAAATAATCACACCCCTGTGTAAGTCAGGACCTGCTTAATCAACATCGTGAGTTTGGAAGAAATCTGAGACGGTCAAAAATTTAGTCTGAAAAAACACAAAGGGGTACCCCTTAGTGTATTTTTGGGTGAAATATGTGACCTCTTCAGATCTTGTTCAAACCCACACCGTGTGTCAGGGAGGTCCTGATGAAGACAGTGGTGTGGTAATTGTTGCCCTACCACATCCCAACGCTGAGATAAAGTGACATGTTGTGCTGCATAAAATGTAGAACTGTAAATTTCATGATGGGATTCCTACTTCCAGTGAAGCTAGGTAAACACAAGAGTAGAAGGGTGCGATCAGAAAAGCCTAGTCAGTCCAATATATCCTACATTACATCTGTACTTTGCTTTATTGGACGTATAACAAGCTCATTAATTTAATTCCAATATATTCAACACAAATAAACCTATTGAGAGAAAATCCAAGTTACGTTAGACCTCATATCTCAGCTTTGGGATGAGATAGGCTGAAAATAATCACACCTTTGTGTAAGTCAGGACCTGCCTAATCAACATCGTGAGTTTGGAAAAAATCTGAGACGGTCAAAAATTTAGTCTAAAAAACACCAAGGGCTACCCCTTAGTGTTTTTTTGGGTGAAATATGTGACCTCCTCAGATCTTCTTCAAACCCACACCGTGTGTCAGGGAGGTCCTGCCAAAGACAGTGGTGTGGTAATTGTTGCCCTACCACATCCCAAAGCTGAGATAAAGTGACATGTTGTGCTGCATAAAATGTAGAACTGTAAATTTCATGATGGGATTCCTACTTCCAGTGAAGCTAGGTAAACACAAGAGTAGAAGGGTGCGATCAGAAAAGCCTAGTCAGTCCAATATATCCTACATTGCATCTGTATTTTGCTTTATTGGACGTATAAAAAGCTCATACATTTAATTCCAATATATTCAACACCAATAAACCTATTGAGAGAAAATCCTAGTTAAGTTTGTCCTCATATCTCAGCTTTGGGATGAGATAGGCTGAAAATAATCACACCCCTGTGTAAGTCAGGACCTGCTTAATCAACATCGTGAGTTTTGAAGAAATCTGAGACGGTCAAAAATTTTGTCTGAAAAAACACAAAGGGGTACCCCTTAGTGTATTTTTGGGTGAAATATGTGACCTCTTCAGATCTTCTTCAAACCCACACCGTGTGTCAGGGAGGTCCTGCCAAAGACAGTGGTGTGGTAATTGTTGCCCTACCACATCCCAAAGCTGAGATAAAGTGACATGTTGTGCTGCATAAAATGTAGAACTGTAAATTTCATGATGGGATTCCTACTTCCAGTGAAGCTAGGTAAACACAAGAGTAGAAGGGTGCGATCAGAAAAGCCTAGTCAGTCCAATATATCCTACATTGCATCTGTATTTTGCTTTATTGGACGTATAAAAAGCTCATACATTTAATTCCAATATATTCAACACCAATAAACCTATTGAGAGAAAATCCTAGTTAAGTTTGTCCTCATATCTCAGCTTTGGGATGAGATAGGCTGAAAATAATCACACCCCTGTGTAAGTCAGGACCTGCTTAATCAACATCGTGAGTTTTGAAGAAATCTGAGACGGTCAAAAATTTTGTCTGAAAAAACACAAAGGGGTACCCCTTAGTGTATTTTTGGGTGAAATATGTGACCTCTTCAGATCTTGTTCAAACCCACACCGTGTGTCAGGGAGGTCCTGACGAAGACAGTGATGTGGTAATTGTTGCCCTACCACATCCGAAAGCTAAGATATAGGGACATGTTTTGCTGCATAAAATATATAACTGTAAATTTCATGATGGGATTCCTACTTCCAGTGAAGCTAGGTAAACACATGAGTAGAAGGGTGCGATCAGAAAAGCCTAGTCAGTCCAATATATCCTACATTGCATCTGTATTTTGCTTTATTGGACATATAACAAGCTTATAAATTTAATTCCAATATATTCAACACCAATAAACCTATTGAGAGAAAATCCTAGTTAAGTTTGTCCTCATATCTCAGCTTTGGGATGAGATAGGCTGAAAATAATCACACCTTTGTGTAAGTCAGGACCTGCTTAATCAACATCGTGAGTTTGGAAGAAATCTGAGACGGTCAAAAATTTAGTCTGAAAAAACACAAAGGGGTACCCCTTAGTGTATTTTTGGGTGAAATATGTGACCTCTTCAGATCTTGTTCAAACCCACACCATGTGTCAGGGAGGTCCTGATGAAGACAGTGGTGTGGCAATTGTTGCCCTACCACATCCCAACGCTGAGATAAAGTGACATGTTGTGCTGCATAAAATGTAGAACTGTAAATTTCATGATGGGATTCCTACTTCCAGTGAAGCTAGGTAAACACAAGAGTAGAAGGGTGCGATCAGAAAAGCCTAGTCAGTCCAATATATCCTACATTGCATCTGTATTTTGCTTTATTGGACGTATAAAAAGCTCATACATTTAATTCCAATATATTCAACACCAATAAACCTATTGAGAGAAAATCCTAGTTAAGTTTGTCCTCATATCTCAGCTTTGGGATGAGATAGGCTGAAAATAATCACACCCCTGTGTAAGTCAGGACCTGCTTAATCAACATCGTGAGTTTTGAAGAAATCTGAGACGGTCAAAAATTTTGTCTGAAAAAACACAAAGGGGTACCCCTTAGTGTATTTTTGGGTGAAATATGTGACCTCTTCAGATCTTGTTCAAACCCACACCGTGTGTCAGGGAGGTCCTGACGAAGACAGTGATGTGGTAATTGTTGCCCTACCACATCCGAATGCTAAGATATAGGGACATGTTTTGCTGCATAAAATATATAACTGTAAATTTCATGATGGGATTCCTACTTCCAGTGAAGCTAGGTAAACACATGAGTAGAAGGGTGCGATCAGAAAAGCCTAGTCAGTCCAATATATCCTACATTGCATCTGTATTTTGCTTTATTGGACATATAACAAGCTTATAAATTTAATTCCAATATATTCAACACCAATAAACCTATTGAGAGAAAATCCCAGTTAAGTTTGTCCTCATATCTCAGCTTTGGGATGAGATAGGCTGAAAATAATCACACCTTTGTGTAAGTCAGGACCTGCTTAATCAACATCGTGAGTTTGGAAGAAATCTGAGACGGTCAAAAATTTAGTCTGAAAAAACACCAAGGGCTACCCCTTAGTGTATTTTTGGGTGAAATATGTGACCTCTTCAGATCTTGTTCAAACCCACACCGTGTGTCAGGGAGGTCCTGATGAAGACAGTGGTGTGGTAATTGTTGCCCTACCACATCCCAACGCTGAGATAAAGTGACATGTTGTGCTGCATAAAATGTAGAACTGTAAATTTCATGATGGGATTCCTACTTCCAGTGAAGCTAGGTAAACACAAGAGTAGAAGGGTGCGATCAGAAAAGCCTAGTCAGTCCAATATATCCTACATTACATCTGTACTTTGCTTTATTGGACGTATAACAAGCTCATTAATTTAATTCCAATATATTCAACACAAAAAAACCTATTGAGAGAAAATCCAAGTTACGTTAGACCTCATATCTCAGCTTTGGGATGAGATAGGCTGAAAATAATCACACCTTTGTGTAAGTCAGGACCTGCCTAATCAACATCGTGAGTTTGGAAAAAATCTGAGACGGTCAAAAATTTAGTCTAAAAAACACCAAGGGCTACCCCTTAGTGTTTTTTTGGGTGAAATATGTGACCTCCTCAGATCTTCTTCAAACCCACACCGTGTGTCAGGGAGGTCCTGCCAAAGACAGTGGTGTGGTAATTGTTGCCCTACCACATCCCAAAGCTGAGATAAAGTGACATGTTGTGCTGCATAAAATGTAGAACTGTAAATTTCATGATGGGATTCCTACTTCCAGTGAAGCTAGGTAAACACAAGAGTAGAAGGGTGCGATCAGAAAAGCCTAGTCAGTCCAATATATCCTACATTGCATCTGTATTTTGCTTTATTGGACGTATAAAAAGCTCATACATTTAATTCCAATATATTCAACACCAATAAACCTATTGAGAGAAAATCCTAGTTAAGTTTGTCCTCATATCTCAGCTTTGGGATGAGATAGGCTGAAAATAATCACACCTTTGTGTAAGTCAGGACCTGCTTAATCAACATAGTGAGTTTGGAAGAAATCTGAGACGGTCAAAAATTTAGTCTGAAAAAACACAAAGGGGTACCCCTTAGTGTATTTTTGGGTGAAATATGTGACCTCCTCAGATCTTCTTCAAACCCACACCGTGTGTCAGAGAGGTCGTGACAACAACAGTGGTGTGGTAATTGTTGCCCTACCACATCCCAAAGCTAAGATATAGGGACATGTTTTGCTGCATAAAATGTAGAACTGTAAATTTCATGATGGGATTCCTACTTCCAGTGAAGCTAGGTAAACACAAGAGTAGAAGGGTGCGATCAGAAAAGACTAGTCAGTCCAATATATCCTACATTGCATCTGTATTTTGCTTTATTGGACGTATAAAAAGCTCATAAATTTAATTCCAATATATTCAACACCAATAAACCTATTGAGAGAAAATCCCAGTTATGTTAGTCCTCATATCTCAGCTTTGGGACGAGATAGGCTGAAAATAATCACATGAAAAAAGTGACCTCTTCAGATCTTCTTCAAACTCACACCGTGTGTCAGGCAGGTCCTGACGAAGAGAGTGGTGTGGTAACTTTTGCCCTACCACATCCCAAAGCTGAGATATAGGGACATGTTGTGCTGCATAAAATGTATAACTGTACATTTCATGATGGGATTCCTACTTCCAGTGAAGCTAGGTAAACCCATGAGTAGAAGGGTGAGACAAGAAAAGCCTAGTCAGTCCAATATATTCAACACTGCATCTGTATTTTGCTTTATTGGACATATAACAAGTTCAGAAATTTAATTCCAATATATTCAACACCAATAAACCTATTTGGGAGATAATCCCAGTTACGTAAGTCCTCATATCTCAGCTTTGGGATGAGATAGGCTGAAAATAATCACACCTTTGTGTAAGTCAGGACCTGCTTAATCAACATCGTGAGTTTGGAAGAAATCTGAGACGGTCAAAAATTTAGTCTGAAAAAACACAAAGGGGTACCCCTTAGTGTATTTTTGGGTGAAATATGTGACCTCTTCAGATCTTGTTCAAACCCACACCATGTGTCAGGGAGGTCCTGATGAAGACAGTGGTGTGGCAATTGTTGCCCTACCACATCCCAACGCTGAGATAAAGTGACATGTTGTGCTGCATAAAATGTAGAACTGTAAATTTCATGATGGGATTCCTACTTCCAGTGAAGCTAGGTAAACACAAGAGTAGAAGGGTGCGATCAGAAAAGCCTAGTCAGTCCAATATATCCTACATTGCATCTGTATTTTGCTTTATTGGACGTATAAAAAGCTCATACATTTAATTCCAATATATTCAACACCAATAAACCTATTGAGAGAAAATCCTAGTTAAGTTTGTCCTCATATCTCAGCTTTGGGATGAGATAGGCTGAAAATAATCACACCTTTGTGTAAGTCAGGACCTGCCTAATCAACATCGTGAGTTTGGAAAAAATCTGAGACGGTCAAGATTTTAGTCTAAAAAACACCAAGGGCTACCCCTTAGTGTTTTTTTGGGTGAAATATGTGACCTCCTCAGATCTTCTTCAAACCCACACCGTGTGTCAAGGAGGTCCTGCCAAAGACAGTGGTGTGGTAATTGTTGCCCTACCACATCCCAAAGCTGAGATAAAGTGACATGTTGTGCTGCATAAAATGTAGAACTGTAAATTTCATGATGGGATTCCTACTTCCAGTGAAGCTAGGTAAACACAAGAGTAGAAGGGTGCGATCAGAAAAGCCTAGTCAGTCCAATATATCCTACATTGCATCTGTATTTTGCTTTATTGGACGTATAAAAAGCTCATACATTTAATTCCAATATATTCAACACCAATAAACCTATTGAGAGAAAATCCTAGTTAAGTTTGTCCTCATATCTCAGCTTTGGGATGAGATAGGCTGAAAATAATCACACCCCTGTGTAAGTCAGGACCTGCTTAATCAACATCGTGAGTTTTGAAGAAATCTGAGACGGTCAAAAATTTTGTCTGAAAAAACACAAAGGGGTACCCCTTAGTGTATTTTTGGGTGAAATATGTGACCTCTTCAGATCTTGTTCAAACCCACACCGTGTGTCAGGGAGGTCCTGACGAAGACAGTGATGTGGTAATTGTTGCCCTACCACATCCGAATGCTAAGATATAGGGACATGTTTTGCTGCATAAAATATATAACTGTAAATTTCATGATGGGATTCCTACTTCCAGTGAAGCTAGGTAAACACATGAGTAGAAGGGTGCGATCAGAAAAGCCTAGTCAGTCCAATATATCCTACATTGCATCTGTATTTTGCTTTATTGGACATATAACAAGCTTATAAATTTAATTCCAATATATTCAACACCAATAAACCTATTGAGAGAAAATCCCAGTTAAGTTTGTCCTCATATCTCAGCTTTGGGATGAGATAGGCTGAAAATAATCACACCTTTGTGTAAGTCAGGACCTGCTTAATCAACATCGTGAGTTTGGAAGAAATCTGAGACGGTCAAAAATTTAGTCTGAAAAAACACCAAGGGCTACCCCTTAGTGTATTTTTGGGTGAAATATGTGACCTCTTCAGATCTTGTTCAAACCCACACCGTGTGTCAGGGAGGTCCTGATGAAGACAGTGGTGTGGTAATTGTTGCCCTACCACATCCCAACGCTGAGATAAAGTGACATGTTGTGCTGCATAAAATGTAGAACTGTAAATTTCATGATGGGATTCCTACTTCCAGTGAAGCTAGGTAAACACAAGAGTAGAAGGGTGCGATCAGAAAAGCCTAGTCAGTCCAATATATCCTACATTACATCTGTACTTTGCTTTATTGGACGTATAACAAGCTCATTAATTTAATTCCAATATATTCAACACAAAAAAACCTATTGAGAGAAAATCCAAGTTACGTTAGACCTCATATCTCAGCTTTGGGATGAGATAGGCTGAAAATAATCACACCTTTGTGTAAGTCAGGACCTGCCTAATCAACATCGTGAGTTTGGAAAAAATCTGAGACGGTCAAAAATTTAGTCTAAAAAACACCAAGGGCTACCCCTTAGTGTTTTTTTGGGTGAAATATGTGACCTCCTCAGATCTTCTTCAAACCCACACCGTGTGTCAGGGAGGTCCTGCCAAAGACAGTGGTGTGGTAATTGTTGCCCTACCACATCCCAAAGCTGAGATAAAGTGACATGTTGTGCTGCATAAAATGTAGAACTGTAAATTTCATGATGGGATTCCAACTTCCAGTGAAGCTAGGTAAACACAAGAGTAGAAGGGTGCGATCAGAAAAGCCTAGTCAGTCCAATATATCCTACATTGCATCTGTATTTTGCTTTATTGGACGTATAAAAAGCTCATACATTTAATTCCAATATATTCAACACCAATAAACCTATTGAGAGAAAATCCTAGTTAAGTTTGTCCTCATATCTCAGCTTTGGGATGAGATAGGCTGAAAATAATCACACCCCTGTGTAAGTCAGGACCTGCTTAATCAACATCGTGAGTTTTGAAGAAATCTGAGACGGTCAAAAATTTTGTCTGAAAAAACACAAAGGGCTACCCCTTAGTGTTTTTTTGGGTGAAATATGTGACCTCCTCAGATCTTCCTCAAACACACACCGTGTGTCAGGGAGGTCCTGCCAAAGACAGTGGTGTGGTAATTGTTGCCCTACCACATCCCAAAGCTGAGATAAAGTGACATGTTGTGCTGCATAAAATGTAGAACTGTAAATTTCATGATGGGATTCCTACTTCCAGTGAAGCTAGGTAAACACAAGAGTAGAAGGGTGCGATCAGAAAAGCCTAGTCAGTCCAATATATCCTACATTGCATCTGTATTTTGCTTTATTATACGTATAAAAAGTTCATGAATTGAATTCCAATATATTCAACACCAATAAACCTATTGAGAGAAAATCCCAGTTAAGTTTGTCCTCATATCTCAGCTTTGGGATGAGATAGGCTGAAAATAATCAGACCTTTGTGTAAGTCAGGACCTGCCTAATCAACACCGTGAGTTTGGAAGAAATCTGAGACGGTCAAAAATTGAGTCTAAAAAAACACAAAGGGGTACCCCTTAGTGTTTTTTTGGGTGAAATATGTGACCTCCTCAGATCTTCTTCAAACCCACACCGTGTGTCAGAGAGGTCGTGACAACAACAGTGGTGTGGTAATTGTTGCCCTACCACATCCCAAAGCTAAGATATAGGGACATGTTTTGCTGCATAAAATGTATAACTGTAAATTTCATGATGGGATTCCTACTTCCAGTGAAGCTAGGTAAACACAAGAGTAGAAGGGTGCGATCAGAAAAGACTAGTCAGTCCAATATATCCTACATTGCATCTGTATTTTGCTTTATTGGACGTATAAAAAGCTCATAAATTTAATTCCAATATATTCAACACCAATAAACCTATTGAGAGAAAATCCCAGTTATGTTAGTCCTCATATCTCAGCTTTGGGACGAGATAGGCTGAAAATAATCACATGAAAAAAGTGACCTCTTCAGATCTTCTTCAAACTCACACCGTGTGTCAGGCAGGTCCTGACGAAGAGAGTGGTGTGGTAACTTTTGCCCTACCACATCCCAAAGCTGAGATATAGGGACATGTTGTGCTGCATAAAATGTATAACTGTACATTTCATGATGGGATTCCTACTTCCAGTGAAGCTAGGTAAACCCATGAGTAGAAGGGTGAGACAAGAAAAGCCTAGTCAGTCCAATATATTCAACACTGCATCTGTATTTTGCTTTATTGGACATATAACAAGTTCAGAAATTTAATTCCAATATATTCAACACCAATAAACCTTTTGAGAGAAAATCCCAGTTACGTAAGTCCTCATATCTCAGCTTTGGGACGAGATAGGCTGAAAATAATCACATGAAAAAAGTGACCTCTTCAGATCTTCTTCAAACTCACACCGTGTGTCAGGCAGGTCCTGACGAAGAGAGTGGTGTGGTAACTTTTGCCCTACCACATCCCAAAGCTGAGATATAGGGACATGTTGTGCTGCATAAAATGTATAACTGTACATTTCATGATGGGATTCCTACTTCCAGTGAAGCTAGGTAAACCCATGAGTAGAAGGGTGAGACAAGAAAAGCCTAGTCAGTCCAATTTATTCAACACTGCATCTGTATTTTGCTTTATTGGACATATAACAAGTTCAGAAATTTAATTCCAATATATTCAACAGCAATAAACCTATTTGGGAGAAAATCCCAGTTACGTAAGTCCTCATATCTCAGCTTTGGGATGAGATAGGCTGAAAATAATCACACCCCTGTGTAAGTCAGGACCTGCTTAATCAACATCGTGAGTTTGGAAGAAATCTGAGATGGTTAAAAATTTAGTCTAAAAAAACACAATGTGGTACCCCTTAGTGTTTATTTTTTGCGTGAAAAAAGTGACCTCTTCAGATCTTCTTCAAACTCACACCGTGTGTCAGGGAGGTCCTGACGAAGAGAGTGGTGTGGTAACTTTTGCCCTACCACATCCGAAAGCTGAGATATAGGGACATGTTGTGCTGCATAAAATATATAACTGTAAATTTCATGATGGGATTCCTACTTCCAGTGAAGCTAGGTAAACCCATGAGTAGAAGGGTGAGATAAGAAAAGCCTAGTCAGTCCAATATACTCAACACTGCATCTGTATTTTGCTTTATTGGACATATAACAAGTTCAGAAATTTAATTCCAATATATTCAACACCAATAAACCTATTTGGGAGATAATCCCAGTTACGTAAGTCCTCATATCTCAGCTTTGGGATGAGATAGGCTGAAAATAATCACACCCCTGTGTAAGTCAGGACCTGCTTAATCAACATCGTGAGTTTGGAAGAAATCTGAGATGGTTAAAATTTTAGTCTAAAAAAACACAATGGAGTACCCCTTAGTGTTTATTTTTTGCGTGAAAAAAGTGACCTCTTCAGATCTTCTTCAAACTCACACCGTGTGTCAGGCAGGTCCTGACGAAGAGAGTGGTGTGGTAACTTTTGCCCTACCACATCCCAAACCTGAGATATAGGGACATGTTGTGCTGCATAAAATGTATAACTGTAAATTTCATGATGGGATTCCTACTTCCAGTGAAGCTAGGTAAACCCATGAGTAGAAGGGTGAGATAAGAAAAGCCTAGTCAGTCCAATATACTCAACACTGCATCTGTATTTTGCTTTATTGGACATATAACAAGTTCAGAAATTTAATTCCAATATATTCAACACCAATATACCTATTGAGAGAAAATCCCAGTTACGTAAGTCCTCATATCTCAGCTTTGGGATGAGATAGGCTGAAAATAATCACACCCCTGTGTAAGTCAGGACCTGCTTAATCAACATCGTGAGTTTGTAAGAAATCTGAGATGGTTAAAAATTTAGTCTAAAAAAACACAATGGGGTACCCCTTAGTGTTTTTTTTTTTTGGGTGAAAAAAGTGACCTCCTCAGATCTTCTTCAAACTCACACCGTGTGTCAGGGAGGTCCTGACAAAGAGAGTGGTGTGGTAACTTTTGCCCTACCACATCCCAAAGCTGAGATATAGGGACATGTTGTGCTGCATAAAATGTATAACTGTAAATTTCATGATGGGATTCCTACTTCCAGTGAAGCTAGGTAAACCCATGAGTAGAAGGGTGAGACAACAAAAGCCTAGTCAGTCCAATATATTCAACACTGCATCTGTATTTTGCTTTATTGGACATATAACAAGTTCAGAAATGTAATTCCAATATATTCAACATCAATAAACCTATTGAGAGAAAATCCCAGTTACGTAAGTCCTCATATCTCAGCTTTGGGATGAGATAGGCTGAAAATAATCACACCCCTGTGTGAGTCAGGACCTGCTTAATCAACATCGTGAGTTTGGAAGAAATCTGAGATGGTTAAAAATTTAGTCTAAAAAAACACAATGGGGTACCCCTTAGTGTTTTTTTTTGCGTGAAAAAAGTGACCTCTTCAGATCTTCTTCAAACTCACACCGTGTGTCAGGGAGGTCCTGACGAAGAGAGTGGTGTGGTAACTTTTGCCCTACCACATCCGAAAGCTGAGATATAGGGACATGTTGTGCTGCATAAAATGTATAACTGTAAATTTTATGATGGGATTCCTACTTCCAGTGAAGCTAGGTAAACCCATGAGTAGAAGGGTGAGATAAGAAAAGCCTAGTCAGTCCAATATACTCAACACTGCATCTGTATTTTGCTTTATTGGACGTATAACGAGTTCATAAATTTAATTCCAATATATTCAACACCAATAAACCTTTCGAGAGAAAATCCCAGTTACGTAAGTCCTCATATCTCAGCTTTGGGATGAGATAGGCTGAAAATAATCACACCCCTGTGTAAGTCAGGGCCTGCTTAATCAACATCATGAGTTTGGAAGAAATCTGAGACGGTCAAAAATTTAGTCTAAAAAAACACAAAACACCCTTAGTGTTTTTTTTGGGTTGAAAAAGTGACCTCCTCAGATCTTCTTCAAACTCACACCGTATGTCAGGCAGGTCCTGACGAAGAGAGTGGTGTGGTAACATTTGCCCTACCACATCCCAAAACTGAGATATAGGGACATGTTGTGCTGCATAAAATGTATAACTGTAAATTTTATGATGGGATTCCTACTTCCAGTGAAGCTAGGTAAACCCATGAGTAGAAGGGTGAGATAAGAAAAGCCTAGTCAGTCCAATATACTCAACACTGCATCTGTATTTTGCTTTATTGGACGTATAACGAGTTCATAAATTTAATTCCAATATATTCAACACCAATAAACCTATTGAGAGAAAATCCCAGTTACGTAAGTCCTCATATCTCAGCTTTGGGATGAGATAGGCTGAAAATAATCACACCCCTGTGTGAGTCAGGACCTGCTTAATCAACATCGTGAGTTTGGAAGAAATCTGAGATGGTTAAAAATTTGTCTAAAAAAACACAATGGGGTACCCCTTAGTGTTTTTTTTTGCGTGAATAAAGTGACCTCTTCAGATCTTCTTCAAACTCACACCGTGTGTCAGGGAGGTCCTGACGAAGAGAGTGGTGTGGTAACTTTTGCCCTACCACATCCGAAAGCTGAGATATAGGGACATGTTGTGCTGCATAAAATGTATAACTGTAAATTTTATGATGGGATTCCTACTTCCAGTGAAGCTAGGTAAACCCATGAGTAGAAGGGTGAGATAAGAAAAGCCTAGTCAGTCCAATATACTCAACACTGCATCTGTATTTTGCTTTATTGGACGTATAACGAGTTCATAAATTTAATTCCAATATATTCAACACCAATAAACCTATTGAGAGAAAATCCCAGTTACGTAAGTCCTCATATCTCAGCTTTAGGATGAGATAGGCTGAAAATAATCACACCACTGTGTAAGTCAGGACCTGCTTAATCAACATCGTGAGTTTGGAAGAAATCTGAGACGGTCAAAAATTTTGTCTAAAAAAACACAATGGGGTACCCCTTAGTATTTTTTTTTTGCGTGAAAAAAGTGACCTCTTCAGATCTTCTTCAAACTCACACCCTGTGTCAGGGAGGTCCTGACGAAGAGAGTGGTGTGGTAACTTTTGCCCTACCACATCCGAAAGCTGAGATATAGGGACATGTTGTGCTGCATAAAATGTATAACTGTAAATTTTATGATGGGATTCCTACTTCCAGTGAAGCTAGGTAAACCCATGAGTAGAAGGGTGAGATAAGAAAAGCCTAGTCAGTCCAATATACTCAATTAATATAAATATAATAATATAAATACCATTAAGACTAAATTTTTGACCGTCTCAGATTTCTTCCAAACTCACGATGTTGATTAAGCAGGTCCTGACTTACACAGTGGTGTGATTATTTTCAGCCTATCTCATCCCAAAGCTGAGATATGAGGACTTACGTAACTGGGATTTTCTCTCAATAGGTTTATTGGTGTTGAATATATTGGAATTAAATTTCTGAACTTGTTATACATCCAATAAAGCAAAATACAGATGCAGTGTAGAGTATATTGTACGGACTAGGCTTTTCTTATCTCACCCTTCTACTCATGGGTTTACCTAGCTTCACTGGAAGTAGGAATCCCATCATGAAATTTACAGTTATACATTTTATGCAGCACAACATGTCCCTATACAGGATATGTTATCATGTTAAACCTGGCCGAAAAACAATCTGTCTCGTTCTCTGAGTGTTTTTTGGGAGAGTTCTCTGACTTGCGCGATCTAATATCCGCCCAGTGTGGCAAAAAAACAACAAAAAAAAAAAAACAACAACCTCTCAGCTGTATAACGTGACAGCAATAGAGACACCCATAATTGGAACTGGCAATCTAAGCCATACAGCGACCCCTGATGGTCAGTTGAAGTCAGAGTTTTAAATAGGCCCGCAGATGTCTATTCTTTTAATTCATGGTGAATTAACAAAAAATGGCGGGAATTAGAGCTTTCTTCGCCATCCTTGAGAAGTTTAGTCATTTCATAGGATATGTTATCATGTTAAACCTGGCCGAAAAACAATCTGTCTCGTTCTCTGAGTGTTTTTTTGGGTGAGTTCTCTTGACTTGCGCGATCTAAGCTCCGCCCAGTGTGGCAAAAAAAAAAAAACTCTCAGCTGTATCACATGAGAGAGTGCTAAGAGCTGCTGGTTAGTAATAGATTCAAAATTAGTAAAAAAAAAAAAATAAAGTCGCAGCAAGACTGGTGCAGCAGGTAGTGTCACAGTCACACAGCTCTAGGAGGTTAGTCCTGGAGGTTCTGGGTTCAAGTCCGGGTGACTGTCTGTGAGGAGTGTGGTGTGTTCTCCCTGTGTCTGCGTGGGTTTCCTCCGGGTGACTGTGTGAGGAGTGTGGTGTGTTCTCCCTGTGTCAAAGTGGGTTTCCTCCGGGTTTCTGTCTGTGAGGAGTGTGGTGTGTTCTCCCTGTGTCTGTGTGGGTTTCCTCCGGGTGACTGTCTGTGAGGAGTGTGGTGTGTTCTCCCTGTGTCTGCGTGGGTTTCCTCAGGGTGACTGTCTGTGAGGAGTGTGGTGTGTTCTCCCTGTGTCTGTGTGGGTTTCCTCCGGGTGACTGTCTGTGAGGAGTGTGGTGTGTTCTCCCTGTGTCTGCGTGGGTTTCTTCCGGGTGACTGTCTGTGAGGAGTGTGGTGTGTTCTCCCTGTGTCTGTGTGGGTTTCCTCCGGGTGACTGTCTGTGAGGAGTGTGGTGTGTTCTCCCTGTGTCTGCGTGGGTTTCCTCAGGGTGACTGTCTGTGAGGAGTGTGGTGTGTTCTCCCTGTGTCTGTGTGGGTTTCCTCCGGGTGACTGTCTGTGAGGAGTGTGGTGTGTTCTCCCTGTGTCTGCGTGGGTTTCCTCCGGGTGACTGTCTGTGAGGAGTGTGGTGTGTTCTCCCTGTGTCTGTGTGGGTTTCCTCCGGGTGACTGTCTGTGAGGAGTGTGGTGTGTTCTCCCTGTGTCTGTGTGGGTTTCCTCCGGGTGACTGTCTGTGAGGAGTGTGGTGTGTTCTCCCTGTGTCTGCGTGGGTTTCCTCAGGGTGACTGTCTGTGAGGAGTGTGGTGTGTTCTCCCTGTGTCTGTGTGGGTTTCCTCCGGGTGACTGTCTGTGAGGAGTGTGGTGTGTTCTCCCTGTGTCTGCGTGGGTTTCCTCCGGGTGACTGTCTGTGAGGAGTGTGGTGTGTTCTCCCTGTGTCTGCGTGGGTTTCCTCCGGGTGACTGTCTGTGAGGACTGTTTTGCACATTTCACGAAGTAAAAAAGCCTGACACATGTATAACACGGATTACTAAAGTTTATCCGTGGAATATTCATTCATTTTAATCTCCCAAGTTGTTAATGAGAGGCGCATATTCTGTCACCACCACTAAAATATGCTCTGAGATATTTCACATGTAAGAAAATATTAAAATCATAGAGCTGTAATTGGCTATTTTCTCAAAATACATGAATGAACATGGTTAATTTATTTCAGTTTTCATCCTCAGTAAATAAATGCACTACTGGTCAAGTACAATTTTACTAAAAGTGCAATCCTTTTATCGTTCTTCAAGTCGACCAAGAATAATCCCCAGCTCACTATCTGATCATGTTTTACAGGGAGCACTCAGCAAGTTCAAGTGCATGAAAAATCCACACATTAAAGGGGTACTGCCTCAATTTTCTCAAATTTAATATATGTTTAAGACAGGCGTGGGCCAGTGTGGCTGCTGGATTTTAATCTATTCAGGCCAGAGCACACCTGATTTCACTCCTTTAATTAGTTGGCCTCAGTTAAACAACTGATCATGTGACCTTCTGGTTGGTTGGAACAAAAAGCAATTGAATTAAATTTTGTTTCCATTTCTTACCATGCAGCTATTCCAAATCATTTCCTTTTAAATGAACGTGTTGTGTTATAACCAGCAGGTGGCAGTAAAACACAGGGCCTATGTTACTATGTATAGAATAAAAATCCAAATAAATAACACATGTCTGTGCAAGTGAGTAAGCAGTGATAAGGCACAATCTCTTTTACTGCAAAATACCAAAACATCTTCCATGAAACATTAGGACAAAAACCTAACGACAACATCTTGACACACACACACACACACACAAAAACAGCTACAGATTAAAACATATGTACAATAATATTTCAGATATATACTATAAAGGCCAAGAAAAGAAATAATAAAATAATTCAAAAAGCACTATCTTTCGTTTGGAATGGTCTAAACACAAAAGCAGCAAAGTTAAAGACCAAAAAACAAATGGTTTATCATTACCACAGTCGTAAGCTTAATAGTCTTAAACAGGTTCTAAGCAAATATGTTCTTACAAGAGCACAGTTACCAGATGAAAGCTTTTCAACTTTTCGGAACACTGTAGTAGGCACAGGTGATATAAATATAAATGGTACTGTTCTGTTGATACAGACATCCATTTTAAGTGTACAGTAATAATACATTTCAAGGCACATTGGAAATCAGTCAAATCACACAAACATACTCTCCCCAAGCTGCAGTGCATGAGATTTAGGGGGATCTATCTGCAGAAATGGAGTATAGTGGTGTACAAAACCATATGTTTTTTATTTTTGGTTACTGTATAATCCCATGTAACTACCGCTGTGTTTTCATTCGCTTAAAAAGAGCCCTTCATATCTCCACAAAGAGTGGATCCTCTTCCCCCATGTTGTACTGGCATTTTTCTACAGTAGGCGAGAACAGAAAAACCAAACACCGGCTCGAGAAAGTGCCTTTCACATTTTAGCTTGGCACCTCAGGGCCACTGTAGGTTCTACTACATACTTGGAAGGAGAGGGGTGAGGGAGGGGCATTCACTTGGTTGCCATGTGTAACCTCACTGCTAAATGCCATTAAATCACACTGCACGTTTAACATAAGCACTCATCAACGTTGCGACTGAACCAGCCCTAATCATGTAGTGCTTCATCAGAAATATTGAAAAATAAAGAAAAGTGCTGTCAATCAGTTGATTATTCATGCTCCGTCCAAAAAGCAACTGGGCCCATATCCTGGAAGTGTTTACCAGATTTTGGACAAAATATGCATTTATGGTGGGAGCACGCATAGATCCATTATGAATATTAAAGACTAAAAGAGCTGAGAAAGACAAATAGTAAACACTGAACCTAAAACACCATCAATCCCTGACTTACAGTTTGTCCTTCAAACACAGAACCTTTATTGCTTTTCATTACTCTGCTTTCTCTTCTCTGTCCACTCTTTCATTTGTAAAACCTTCTGACATTTTCTTAGCATGAACTGGCCTTTCTACCTCTTTTTCTCTCTCTCTCTCTCTCAGGTTTAATTCTGTTAGATAAGGATCTCCACCAGGTCACAGTCTGGGAGTCTGATCCTCTGCCCTGCAGCCAGAACAGCTGGACCCTCGGACTTCATCTGAGAGGAAAGGGAATCTGCACACACACAGACAAAGGCAGAGATACATCAGCGTCCACTGCCTTCAAAGAATAAGCATAAAACATATGAAGATAATTTGCTCCCGTGTGGTTATTATCCAGTGAAACACTGCTGGAACGTCATAATTAATTTACTAAATCCTATCCTTAAAAACTGCATGAATCCTTTCACGATCTCTACGTAAACTACATGAATCTCTATAAAGGGTTATTTCAACAAGTGTCAGTTTCTACTGTGTCTTTATAAAGGGAAACCTTTTTGACAAGTAAATCTTGTTAGAATGATCCTTTATAGATGTTTATGTAGGTTCATGTCATGAAAGATTAAGTAGGTGTTATGTAGCCTTATGAACGAACACCTAACGTGTTACTCTTTCTTTGAAAAACCTAAAGCAAATTTCAGATTCCAAACATGTCTTGGCTGATCAGCTCCATTTGGAGTCGGGGGTAAAGCTGTCAGCTTTGAAGGCTGAAGATATGAAGCTGAGAAGAAATGCCCCCCGCCCTTCTCTCCCCCTCACCTGTCTTCCCTGATTTGGCTCGGCCTGAGGGGGGCGGGGCTTTGAGGTTCTCGGGGCTTCGCCCAGTTTGGGTGCTGCTTTCTCTGCTGGCTGATTTAGAATGGAGTGATAAAAGAGGAGTGGAAGGAAGGGAGGAGGAAAAGGGAGGTGGCAGCGGAGGGAGGGAGGAGGGGAGAGGAAGAGTGGCTGAGGAGCACGGGTATGGCAGAGAGGAGGAGGACGAATTCATTAAGGAAGGGAGAGGGAAGGAAGGACCGAGGGAGGAAGAGAGAGAAGGGGCGAGGGATGAAGAGAGAGAGGGAGAGAGGGATGAAAGCGAAGCAGAGAAAGAGGGGAGAGAGGGAGGATGATGATCCATGCTTTCTTTTTCCAGCAGCACACCTGCAGACATATAGTTATAATATTTTAATATCATCATGAACTTAACAAATGGACAAAACCATACTAGATGTGCTAGTATGTTAATGCTAGTTCTCCTGTGTGTGTGTGTGATACCTGCTTCAAAGTTCAGTAGTGTATAATCTCCAGTGTGTAGTATCCACAATAAAAATGGGACAATCTGTAGCAGCTGCACATGAGTCTAAGATCATTTCAGTGCCAAGTGTTGGCTAGAAGGGTATACATTTCCATAGTAAGTGTGTGTTTGAGCGTATACATTAGTGGGTTCTCTAGTGTATGTGTGTGTGTGTGTGTGTCTGTTTGCTTACTAGTGCTCCCCTTCCAGCCTTGAAGCTCCCCTCTCTCTGTCTGTGAGGCTTGGCGGGAGTGGAGGCTGGTTGCTATGGCGATGGAGGGCGTGGAGCGGGCGGGGCGTAAAGGGGTGGAGTCTCTGCGAGAACGCTGCTGCAGGACTTTGATCATCGCATCCTTCTCTAAAAGCTGAGCATGCAGATCCTTCATCCTACACACACACACACACACACACACACATTTACACATCCACACACACCCAAACACAAAACACATTCACAAATATAACAGAAACGTATTATTTAATCCACATGAATCAAATAATTTAATCATATACTCAGGGCCATGCAAGCAATACTAAACAAACATTAATATTTGATTTATATCATTGTTGTTAATGCTTCCAGAACAGAGGATTTTGCCCCTACACATGTGCAGCCGCAGTGCGCAACTGATTATTATCGAATTTATGTCTTGAGGATTTTCCTGCAGTTCAATAACAGATCTAATCAGATCTACCTGATTCCCTGGGTTCACCAGTTGACTCTGGCAAAAGGCTGACATATTAAGCTTACATTTGCATGCACAGAAGGTTGCTCATATGCAGTGTACAAATAATTAATTCTGACACCGCACCCTGTGGAGCAATAAGTCCAAATATGTATTTAATTAAGACTGAGAAGAAAACATTAGTCTGAGGAATGAATTCTCTATCACTCTCTACAGAACAGAACTAGCGAGAAGACCGAAAGCTGTAAAGCAGCTACACAGGAGCCCAACATCACTATGCCCAGTGCCACATATAGTTTAGAAGGGTGTAAAGCCCCAAAAAACTGGGATGTGAAGCAGTGGAACTGTTCTCTGGGGCGATGAAGCAACATTCAATAGCTTTGGGATGAGTTGGAGTAGTGTTTGTGATGCAGAACTAATCATTTAAAAACAGTATCTGATATACCTCAGGCTCATGTGGCAGAATGCAAACAAATTCTTGCAGCAATGTCCCAATATGTAGTGTATTCCCAGAAGAATAGAGGCTATACATTTGCCCTGTATTGTATGTAGGTTTATGAGTGTATGTCTTGTGTATTTGTAATTTGACTGTGATTTTGTGTGTGTGTGTGTGTGTGTGTGTGTGTGTGTGTGTACCTGGTCTCTATGTCCTGACACTGACGGCTGTGTGTTTTATCATCTCTGTCGTGCTGCCATAGACAACCATCACTGTAACTGCCACTGCGAGAATGCTGGATAATAGTGGTATCTCTACACAAACAAAACAAAACAAAAACACACACACACACTTTAATATTTCATTCTTGTTTTTTGGTCCAAGCTCATTGGCATTTCTGCTTCACGATTAATTACGCATTAGTTAACTGAACACATACCAGGGAGATGTATCTGGAACACAAACCTTTTTAGAAATCAAAAACAAATCCCAATGATGTAATTAAAAAATAACGAGAGATAAACATTCATTGACTCCACTGTAGTTTGAGTAGACAGTGTTAGCCTCAGGGATTTGGACTTGAGAGTTAAGAGCAACATAGTACATCTACAGTCACCAGCAGACCTGTCGTTAGCTCTCTTGCTCATTAATTAATGAGGCAGAGCGCTTAAAAAGAGAGCAAAACACAGCTGGACAAAAAACACAGAAGTATTTGTTTTTCTGTGTTAGACTTCCTGTTTGCTGTTAGAGTTAAAAAGCAGTGAGAGTCTTAACCACATCCTCAAGTTATCATCGAAAAAGAGCAGGACATGAAAGAAGTGGTTGGATATAACAAGCAAACAGTTATTATTAATTATTAAAAACATAAAGAAGATCGTTTTTTATGTCAGTGATTATCAAGTTATTTTTCAGACTGCATTTAAATTATTATTCCTGAAATTCCTGAAGGCATGTGCACATTTTTTTTAAACAAAATTCTCCCTCTGGACACTAAAAATAAGGTGGATACAAGACTAGGCTCATATCTCTGTTCATGAGAGAGATTAATAAACTCAAAACACAAAATCTGACACAACTCTCGTAATCATTTGGAGGACCTTCTCTGAAAACAGACACCATGTTTAGCGTCATTTTTAACCAGTGACATGTCTTCACTTTTATAATGATTTGCTAACGTGTTGTGATAGTCTCTCTCTCTCTCTCTCTCTCTCTCACACACACACACAGAAAGTTTTTAAAGTTTGAGATCTGGAACCATGAGGTTAACCTATGCATTTTAATTAACGTAACACCCCCTTGCGGCCAGACACAGAATGCAGCTTCACATATG
The DNA here is from genome assembly GCF_029633855.1 of Hoplias malabaricus. Lineage (NCBI taxonomy): Eukaryota > Metazoa > Chordata > Actinopteri > Characiformes > Erythrinidae > Hoplias > Hoplias malabaricus. The sequence goes on from NC_089818.1 coordinate 3,011,476, forward strand.
TGTTGTGAAGAACAGTATTATGTGATATTATGTCCCTGTGTATTTTTCTGTGTGTGTGTAGGTGTGTATATATACCTCTGTGCTGCAGCTGTAGCTGCTGCCTCCATAGCAAACTGCCTCATGGCACTTTCTTCCAAATATTTCTGCTCCCATCGCATCATATCAGCCTCCAAACCCAGAATCCTCTCCTCTCTCTCCCTGAGCAGGTCCAGCAGTGCTGGGGCACTTGAGTCACACACTCCAGGAACAGACATGCCCACACCAGTGCGCTACACACACACACACACACACACACACACACACACACACACACACACGAACAGACACATAAATAACTGATGGTTATGGTTGGTTCTGGACGAGATAATTGTTATTTTTCTTACTGTTAGCCTCACAAACCACCCTTCTACAGCCATCAACTAACAATGTGTTTGTGTGTGTGTGTGTGTGTGTGTGTGTGTGTGTGGGATGTGAACCTGTTAAGAACACTTGACTAAGAAAAGGGAATAAACCCAAAACCAGAACACATGCACGGTCCGAGATGTGGAGTATTTGTGAAGTGCGGTTTTGGTTTTTGAGTCTATATTTTGTGTTTGGGACTCCTTGGGTAGTGAGAAGCAGAAAATACAACCAACTTGTACGAGGGGTCTTGGAACGGAACACCTGTTTATATGTATTCATAGAAAACACATGGAACACATGCATGGAGTTACATCCTGACTCTGAGTAAAAAATAAACACAAATTTATGCATGTAAATGATTTACCTGTTGTGATCGTAATGCTTCTAGTTCTCTTTCCAGTCGGGTTCGCAGACGTTTCTCCAGCTGTTCTCGTTTCTCACAGGCCGACTGGAGCTGACCCAGTGCCAACTGCAGACGCTCTACTCTCTCCACATAAACCTGCTTCTTCCCCAACTAAACACACAGAGAGAAAACAACAGATTGGAGGTCATGACCATTATTTCAAAACCTATATGAGCTTCCCCTTCTTTAAAGTGAAAATATGCCAATAATTCTAATTGAAATTTGCACGTAGGGAAGTTTATTTGAGATTACAAACTGAACCTGGTTTGAGGTGAGTGTGTGATTATTTAGGTATGGTGTTTCCATGAATGATAATTGATGAGGTATAAGATTACATTAATAGGCTACATCACCCTAAATGCAAGCACGCACTGAGATCTGCAGCTAAAAGGAAATGTAATATCATTTAAATAATTAAACTAAATAAGATGCTAAAAAATACAGCACCCGTTTAAGCTGCCCTTTATGACAACTGAACAAAACCTTCATAGTGTAACAAAATTACGTGTCCAGGGGGGTATTTACTCGTCCATATAATGATAAGTGTTGTGTAAAGAGGTTTTGGGACGTGCAAGTCCCTGCCCAGTGAATTCTACAGCAGTGTGTGGGAACAAAACACTGAGGTCCACTGGGAAGGCTGAGAAAAGAATGCTGTTTCCTTCAGAAACACACACTTACTTACACTGTCCATCATGCCTTTTATTTATAACTTAAAGATGACATTATTTAATTTTACCATTCAAAATTAGAAAACAATACTTATGAACACAATGTATGCAAAAGAGTCATAGACTCCAACACATCAGCTGCTCTTTACACAGTATAATACACTCAGTATTAAATCTAGCGCCCACCCTCTCCGTTCTTCAAAGGAGCGCCTACTAACACGACCAACCCCCCGTACAGGTCAGTTGAGGCTATTCTCATCTTTGGTACCACGCTGGTGGAACGAGCTTCCAAGCACCATCAGAGCAACAGAAACCCTCTCTGCATTCAAGAAATCATTGAAAACCCAGCTCTTCCGAGAGTATCTTTTGCACTGAATGTCTTTCTTTAATGCACTTATTACTTCCTGGCATATTGCACTTAATGTAAGGTACTTTGTATAATTTGTGCTGTAGTTCGAATATAAGATCCTCTTTTGTAAGTCGCTTTGGATAAAAGCGTCTGCCAAATGCATAATTGTAAATGTAAATGTAAATCTCTTTACACTAACTTCAATTAAAGTTTTTTAAGGATAATATTTGGAAGGCGACGATACTTCGATCTATAGCTTGCCATTTAAGTAGAGGGTAATGAACTTGATGTGAGCCTCTGCTGCCATTCCATGCAACTCTGACTCAGTTCCTCTGACACTGCATTGCTGAGATATTAATAACTTCTGGCCAGACATTGCAGCTATGAAACTCAAACTATTCCCTGGATCTCCACCCTCTTCCTTCTGCACAATTTGCCTCAGTCAGTAACCCCACTCACATTAAAGCCTGTTCACATGAGCTATGTGCACTAACACATGCTTCCTTAAAGGGACAATCACTCATTTTACCAATTAATAATTAATTATTTAGTTTTACAAGGTGCAAAACACATAAAACACTGTTGTAAAGTCTCTGAATTATCCAGTTTACGCTTCATAGGGTGGGTCCCCACATGACAGGCAATGTTTATAATAGGTTTCGAACAAAATCTGGATTACACCCACATAAGGGGAGACGTTTTTATATATATGTATATATATAAACATCACGCTGACTAACCTAAGCTATTCAATGTAAATTTAGTTATTTTAAGGCTGACTCTAGTTGTAAGAGGGCTTTACTCTAGTTACTCTAACCCTGAACTCTGTGCTGAAACGCAGTGGTTTAATTACAGTTTCACGTGCTCCAGGCAACATGTGCTATTTACCAAGCACCTTGTTACAGTGAGCTTGCACCAGAGGTCAATAATTTCAAACACTGACCTCCTCCTCCAGCCGGACCACTTTGCCCTGGGCGTTATTTAAAGCCTGCTCCAGAATTTCAATGTGACGCCGCTGATCTTCACTGGCCGAGCGAAGGGACTCTGCCTCCACTTCCAACCTCTCTATCTCTTTAATACTCTCCCTTCCTGAAAAAAAAACAAAAGACAGACAGAACTCCTTTATACTTTTACTTCACAGCAAAAACGTAAAAACCTGCGCAAATTTTATATGCTTCATTTCTATGAAAAACAAACACAACTCCTTTATCCTTTTACTTCACAGCAAAATTGTAAAGTATAAAGCGAGTATAAAGCTTTACTGCCTCTTCCTGTGAAAAACAGAAATAGACAGAAGAAATCTTTTCACTTCAAAGCAAAAATATAAAAAAAATATTCTGTACTTTGGATAAAGCCAAATGATTAATGGTTATTTAAATAAAATAGAGCCAATATGTAGTTGATTATTATGTTGTAGTATTGTATTGAAAGAAACACTATAAAACTGCACTGCAACAAACAAGAAGAATTGAGTATTATTATCAAATGTATTGATATTTATGACTCAAACTAAAAAAGGAAGCTTAGCTGTTCTTTCAAAACAAATACATATAAGTAGAATTTTCTTATAGAATATTTTGTTGTTTCCTCTCAAGTTGACTGCATCAGAGCTGTTATTTATACCTGGATAATATTTTGGGAATTAATACATTATCTTTCTTCTTTATCATTGTGACCACCTCCCTGTGGTACACTCACACGTGCGCTTTTTACAGATCTACAATGTAGTCTACCGAATTCCGTCTGTTGCTCTGCATACTTTATTTGCCCTCTTCCACCCTGGTCTTCATTTAACCCCCACAGAGCAGGTGTAATGTGGTGGTGGATCATTCTCAGTGCTGCAGTGACACTGACGTGGTGGTGGTGTGTTAGTGTGTGCTGTGCTGGCACAAGAGGATCAGACACAGCAGTGACTGCTGGAGAACAGTCCACCAACACAAAACATCTAGCCGACAGCATCCCATGGGCAGTGATCACAGAAGAAGGATTAGAGGAAGGCCAACACAACTGTGATGTGCTACTGTAAGGTTGAGCAACAAGGTAGCTGTGTCAAACAGAGTGAGAACTGAGTGTTAAAAACTCTAGAAGCACTGCTAGAAACACATACTAACACATTCCTACCACGTCAGTGTCAATTCAGCGCAATATATGGACCAAAGCCTGTAGCTTTCGAACTACAAAGTGCTCCTGTAGGGTCAGTGAGTATAGAAACAAGGAGGTGTCCATAATGTTATCGCTGATCAGTGTATGTCTTTTGCCCTTTAGATATACAATATGTTTCAAAAATGTCCATTTATCAGCGCTGGTCAGTGTGGGGTTTTTTTGGCCATTGTGGTTTTGTAGGAAATGAGATAATTCTATCTGCCTGAGAGTGAGGGGGCAGAGAGGGAGAGAGAGAAAGACAGAGAGAGAGAGAGAGAGAGGGAGAGAGAGAAAACAGTAGTGATATGGTGATGGTAAGCAGGAAATAATTTGGCCCGACTCCTGTGTCCACAGAGACAGAGAGTACAATCTCTTCCTGGCAAAAAAAAACAAAAAACCCATAAACACATTTTCACATGTTATAGTCCAAAATAAACCCAACACGGCTGTATTTCCAACATATTTTGCTGCACTGCAACAATGGATAATACAGTATACGACTGCCTGTCAGATAGATATTCTATCTGCAGTTTTTAGAAAAGTGTCCAAAGTTGAGCAAGGCATCATTTCACATTACCATCCACCAAACCAAAAGGATTAAAGGGACACTTCTTGATTCTTCGCTGCTGATTGGTCACAGTCACATGAAAGTTTACAAACGGGATGGTTTATGTTCATGGTTTACTTTGGGTCAGCATGCTCTTGACTTTGGTCACTCACTCTCAGTTTGGTAAAGTTGACTCTCCTCTTTTCCTTCTGTCTCCTGATTGGCCAACTGTCTATTTGCTGTTTCTAAACGGTCTGGATGGAAGGCAAAAAAAGATAAACATGAATAAAACACTTTATATACATATTTAATACACTGTTGGTACATGTGATTCAGTATTATAACAGTAACATCCACCAGAGCTGTGAATTATAATTTTTGGTCCTCATCTATGGGTCCTCATCAAACAAATATAACAGCTTAAGAGAGGTATTTAAGCAAAGCAGAATTTAAAGCTGGACAATTTCAGTCAAAATGTCAGAACCGGAGTGGCCATTCCATGTGACTGTGTTCACTGAAATCCTTCCTTTTACATTTTCCCATATGAAGAGGTTATATAAATTTACATTTACATTTATGCATTTGGCAGACGCTTTTATTCAAAGCGACTTACAAAAGAGGATCTAACATTCGAACTACAGCACAAATTATACACAATACCTTACATTGAGTGCAATATGCAGGAAGTAATAAGTGCATTAAAGAAAGACTTTCAGTGCAAGAGATACTCTCAGAAGAGCTGGGTTTTCAAGGATTTCTTGAATGCAGAGAGGGTTTCTGTTGCTCTGACAATGCTTGGAAGCTCGTTCCACCAGCGTGGTACCAGAGATGAGAATAGCCTCGACTGACCTGTACGGGGGGTTGGCCGTGTTAGTTGGCGCTCCTTTGAGGAACGGAGAGGGTGGGCGCTAACGTATGGTTTTAAGAGTCTATTGAGGAAGATGGGAGCAGAACCAGTGAATACTCTGAAGGCCATCATTAGTGATTTAAATTTGATGCGAGCAGCTAAGGGTAGCCAATGCAGCTCAACTAATAGGGGCATGACATGTGCTCTTTTTGGTTGGTTGAAGACCAGGCGTGCTGCAGCATTCTGGATCATCTGTAGCGGTCTCACAGCACAGGCCGGAAGACCTCTCAGGAGGGCGTTGCAATAGTCTAGACAGGAGATTACTAACGTCTGAACGAGGAGCTGTGTTGTATGTTGAGTTAGGTATGGCCTAATCTTCCTTATGTTGAATAGGGAGAAGCGGCACGATGGAGCTACAGCGGTAACGTGATCTGCGAAGGTCAGCTGGTCATCAATCATGACACCCAGGTTTCTTACAGCCTTGGTGGGAGCCACTGATAGGGACTCTAGCTTGATGCTGATGTTGTGGAGAATAGCTTGCTTGGCTGGGAGGACCAGTAGTTCAGTTTTGGATAAATTCAATTGGAGGTGATGTTCCTTCATCCATGTAGATATGTCAGAGAGACAGTTAGAGAATCGAGTTGCCACTGAAGTGTCTCCTGGAGGAAAGGATAAATAGAGCTGTGTGTCATCTGCATAGCAGTGATAGGAGAAGCCGTGCGAATGTGTGATTGGGCCTAGAGAGGTAGTGTACAAGGCAAAGAGGAGGGGTCCCAGCACCGAGCCTTGGGGCACACCTGTGGTGAGGTGGTGTCGCGCTGATGTTTGTCCAAGCCATGACACACTGAAGGATCGTCCAGTGAGATAAGACTCAAACCAGGAGAGTGCATTGTTCTTGAAGCCCATGTCAGTGAGTTTGTTTAGTAAGATGTGGTGGTTGACCGTATCAAATCCTGCTGATAGGTCGAGCAGAATGAGCTCGATAAGCACATAAATATTAATATGGCTTTATGAAACACACCCTTAGGTTTTTTCGAACGTATAAAATTCCTGTAAACCTCCGGCTCACCTCTCAGATCCCGGTTGAAGTCGTGCAAGCGTCTGATCTCACCCTCCAGTTTGATCCGCATGCTTTTATCTAAGGACTCCCGCTTTGATGAGCTCTTCACCAGACTCTCATATGCATCAGAGAGACGGCCCACTTCAGCCTCCAACTACACACACACATACACACACACACACACACACAAAATGCATTTACTTATTCATTCAGAATTACTTTCAAGCCACATTAGGTCTCTCAGTGTTGTTCAGATAACATTATACTTTGGGCCTATGCTGTTTTTCATTAAGAGTTCTTACCAGCATTTTACACTGAGCTGGTAATAAGTGTTAACTTATTAATTCATATGGAGGGGCAGCCATTTGTCAGTCAACAAAAATAACTATCAGTTTCTCTTGGCTATTCTTATTTAATAAAAGGTTTTCTAAACGTATTTCTCTATATCCTGCTCATTAATAAATTCTGCTACTGATGTTTTATCCTTCTGACACCAGTGCTATCACTTTCTTGAATGATTCCAACAATTAACTACTTATATATTTTTGCAATTTTTTTTACATTTTCAAATATTGAAAATATTATAAAAATCATATAATTGTTATTGAAACATTTTATATTGTGATATTTATTGATAACAAATTATTGTCCAGCCCTCAATTCTACGGGAGAAATTGTCAAGTTTGGTATGTGACTTTAAACTATGTAAACTGCAGATTTAAAGACTGTCACCCAGATATTTGCCTACAAACGTACATAACCGTATACTGGACCCTACCCAGAATCATTGGGCCCAAATCAGGCATTAAAAACTAATGTTATATATTTTAAATCTACAAATTTGAAGGTGTTGTCCAAAACATTTTCATTTTTTTACTCCTGCATTCTGGAATAAAATATCCTACAATTCTAACAATACAACTAACTTTTTCATTAAACACTCAAGCTGTATTCTGCCCTGAAACCTTCTGTTGTTCACTGTTTTCAGTCACATTCCAGCATCCACACAGTGAGCTGCTGTTCCAGCACCAATTCCATTGCATTGTAAAACAGAGAACAAGCAAATAACTCCATGGGGTCAAGCAACAAACAATACAACAACCCCTCACTGCTGACCCATGAATGTCGGGCGGCTTAATGCTTCTTAAAGCACTAAAACCAACCTGCTATTCACCCGTTTTTAGTGACCAAATACTGCTTTTTTTTAGTTCCTGTTTTCTTAAGTCTGCTAAATATTTTACAGGAATAAAGTCCAAGGATAACTTATACTTTCTCAGTAGCAAGATCAGAATGAGCATTGACCAACATACTAAATTATGCCAAAGTTATATAAACAGTAAATCAGTCAATACAGCCTGTAGCTATAATTTAACATGTAATAAGTCCATTCATTTCTATACTTGGCTGATTACATTGTAGCAACTGATTTTTAAAAGAACCATTCCATTAAAGTCAATACATGTTGTGTTACTTTAAAACTAAAAGCAATAAAAAGTTTATTACTGCATAACAAAGGTGTGAAAATCAATATAATAAAAGCACCTCGTACCCGTAGTAGTTTTCCAGCTTTCTCTGATTGGATGAGGAGCTCCTGTCTGAGTCTCTGGTTTTCTTCACTGAGGGCTCCCAGCATATGCTGAGTTTGGCTGACCATTGAGATCGCATCTCCATGTGCTAGCTGACCAAGGTGCCCAGGATGGCTCTGGAACTGGAGTGAAGACTGAGGCTGGTACTGGGAGAGAGCCACTGGATGAGGGATTACACCGGAGCTATGGAACGGTTCGGCGGGGAGCTCTAAAGATAATGGAACAGGGCTCATACTGGGAGGGTATACTCCCTGAGATTTAAGTTTAAAAGGGTACTCCGGAGGTGGACCTCGATGGTCCAGAGAGGATTTGTTTGAGGGTAAAGGTGGTGGCAGTGGAGGAGCTGTGGTTTTGTTGTTTTTGTTGACTGGAGAAGATTCGTTATCAGGTCTTTCTGAGGTCTCCTTTGGGTTCGGTGAATATAGAGCCCTGCTTTGCTTGGCACCGTTCCGCTCCAGACTGAGCTGCATAATCCGTTCACTGAGGGATCTGACGTGACCTTCTTTGAGCTCGGCCAAACCTTCGTCTCGAGGAGGAGTGACCCCTATGAAACCTCTCTGTACCCAAGCCCGGCCTTCAACACGGGCCTTCATTGGGACAGCCGAGAGACAGGAAGAAGAGGAGGATAGGGAAGAAGGAGAGGAGAGTGATGGCGCAGAAGAAAGAGAAGGAGGGCAGGAGCTAGTGCCGGTGGGATTATAAGATTGATGCTGCTGCTGTTGGTTCTGTGGACCCTGATGATGACCTGGGTTTATAACGTTCTGCTGGTTTGCCCTGATGCTGGCTTGGGTTAGGTTCTGGCCCGGATGTGGATTGTTTAGGACAGTCTGATTAGGGATTTGTAAAGCTGTATGTGTATAACCCAGAGATTGAGAAGATACCTGCTGGTCATTCTGAATCTGTTGGCCTCTGAAAAGCTGAGACTGGTTCTTAGCTTCTTCATAAGATGGAAGTTCCAGGCTTCCAAGGCCAGGAAGGTTGAGGGTTCCCTGGGCACTTCCTCCACTATTCTGGCCACCATTCTTCTCCATTGAACAGGAGTCCACCTGATGCTCCTGCCCTTGGGGCTCCTGCCGTGGCTGAGTCTGAGGTGGCACTGCTTGGCACAGTGGTACCAGGTGCCCATCCTCTTCAAGAAGCAGGTTCTCGGTCGAGACGGGATTGCTAGATGACAGCATGTGAGGGATTCCAGTGGTGTTGTCGTTTTCTGAGCCACCTACAGTTTCTCCAGTGCCGTAACGAAGATGTTCTTGCATCAGCCGCTGAAGAACGGTTCCAGAAACACCATCCTCCGAGCTGCGCATACTTGCGCTCAATGTAGGGGGTGCTGTGGGGCACTGGCTCACGCCAAACAGCTGAGCCACCTCACCTGATGGCAAATAAATAAGAAAATCAATCAGATAAAACATCCAAACATCCAACCAAGCCTAATACTTATCAGATCAATTGCATCCAATTTATTTAGGGATTCAGGGTATAATTAAAGCTTTAGAGCCCAAGTGATTTAAGCAAGTCTACCTTACAACCTTAAGTGAAGATACAGATCACATAAAATGAAGAAATATATTTGTTTTGAAAAGGGAAAAATATTTTGTTCTCTAATTAGATTAATAGCTGATAAATGCAACTGAAAAATATTTCTTTAATAACAAAATGAAGCAGTGCAGTAGAAACTGGGAGTTTTTGTAAAAAAAGGAAAGATCTGTGATTAACACCATCAGTCTCATTCCTTTGCTATTTCAGGATTACCAAACGGTATAGTCCAGGATTATAATTATAAATGAATGGCAGTCACACCATCTGGTGAGAGTTTCGCATGCCTAAGTTCAGTGATGTACAGATGGGGTGGAAATCGAGAGCACCATGGAGGGGGTATGAGAACATTTGAAGTTTGTAATTGGATGCGTTTAACCCCCCCGGCTAGGTCAGATGCAGTCTTGGAGATCCAGGGTGTCTGTGCATGTGTGAGTGAGAGAGAGAGAGAGAGAGAGAGAGAGAGAGAGAGAGAAAGAAGATGTCTGGGAGTTCTTTGAACCACTGTTAAATTTTGTGATTGTTAATGCAAACACTTCAAACAGGAAACATAGACCAGAGCTTTTTCGACTCCCCTTGGATCAAAAAAAAAAAAAAACAAGGACCCACTGAGATCTACTGTCTTCTTCCTCATTTCGGCATGTATGATTTATAACGTGATTATTTTCCAGAAATGTTCAACAGCTGCTATATATACAAGACAAAATATATACTGTCAGACTCTTATTTTACATACTTAAAAAGCGTTTAAATTATTTGCACCACCAACCATTCATATTTGACCAAGTTCCTTTTCACAATGTTGCATGTTAACACATACATATAAATTAAACTTCTTATCAGGCCAGAAAGTAATGATATAATGACAAGAGTGGGCATGAAGGTGATGACAAAACCTTACCTTTAGTTCCTTAGTTACTTTTAGCTTTGAAATATGCATTTGTTACTGCTGTAAATATGCATTTTATTTAAAGCTTGTATCTACGTGCAACTACCTTCCAAAACAACCCGACTGGCCAAAAAACAAAGCGGCCAATTGCACAGCAGTCCATCAAACAAAAAGACAAATAGGCTAACATGGCTAAAGGCCAATAGCTAGCAATCCAATAGTCAGCCCACCAGGCTAACACATAAAGAAATGCCAACATCTCCACAGTACACAGACTAACAAGCCAAAGACCAAATGTACAACAGCCCAACAGACTAAAAAGGCAACATGCAAACACTCAAATTAAGGCCAAAATCCCGGCAGCCAAACACATAACAAAGCAAACAGCCTTCAGGACAAAATCCCAACAGTCACAAATCCCAAAAAACTTTTAGCCCAAAAGTCAAACAGCTCAAATAGTACGCCCAAAACAACCTAAGACACCAATCATTATATACTGTCAAGTTTTTGATATTTCACACACTTTTTAAACTATTTCCACTAACACATATCTTTTCGGACACTTTATTCACCAAGTGAAGTTGCTGGTTCACACATATTAAAATACATTTCTTCAGTTGGCCTGAAGGTAATGATATATAATGACAAGTGCGGGCCAGAAGATTACTTTTTACATGACTATTTTTCACATTAATTTTAGCTCCTCATCTCTCATGTGTGTATTTGTTTCTGTTGTAAATATTAAATTTTCAATATAAATGTGTACAGCTTATAAGCCTAAAACTGAAAAAATGCCAGGTCAAAAATTCGATGGCCTGACAGACCAATAGCCACGAAGCTAAGATGCCATGCACCCAATAATAAGCTAGAAACCCATGAATTATAAAGTCCAAATGGCCATAAGTTTAATAGGAATAAAAAAAACCACACACACACACAAAGTTACCAACGGCCCAAATGTTGAACAACCCGAAAACCCAACAGCCAAAAAGTCAAATGCTCCCTATAAGCTCACCAGCACAAAAGTCCAACGGCCCTAAAGGCTTTTGGCCAAACTCTCCTACCGCTCCACGCGCGATTACGCCACCACCTCACGCGACCAAAATAGAAGCTGCATGAGCTGAGGCCACGGCGAAAATCCGTTATAAACAGTTTATCACAAACTACACAGTCACAGCAGGTTTCCTAACTAAAATGACACTCCAGGCAGTATATCAACTACACTGAACTCGTATTCGTTACTTAGTGAAATTCTACAGACATGTTTGGTGTTAAATTTACTCGCGGTAACTGCCAGTGCTGCTGGTAGAAGTCTGAGATCTGAAGTAAACACTCACATTAAACGCTACTTCTCTTCCTGAATCGGGTAATTTAAAGTGTATTTTCCCCCGAGGTTTGAGGCAGTACAGACATCACATGGTGCTCCAAAATTTAGATCACATCATCCGCTAGAACAGAGAGAGAGAGAGAGAGAGCGAAGGAGAAAGAGAGTAAAAGTTTGGGGTCCTTTACCTGTTCAGTAAAGTTTAACAACTTCTTCTCCTCCTTCGAGCAAAAACAAGCTCCTCTCAGCAGAATCCACCAACAACAATCAGCACCATTCATAGCGGAATGGCAAGAATGTTCCCAAAGCTCCAGATAAACCAGCCCAGGGTCCTAAAGCCCCCCGGACCAAACAGGAAAGACCCCCCCCCACACACACACACACACCACCACCCTCCCCCCACCATACTCCCGTCCTCCAGCAAAGTACCAAAACACACACACACACACACAGTGCTGGAGGAAACGCCTACAGCCTACAATGGGATGTTTACAAAATAACAGAACATACAACCCATGCTCCTAGACACATACCCAACATTTTACTCATGGTGCATAGGTACGTATAATATATCTAAATATGTATACATATGTATTTCCTGAAGAAAATGCAGAGCTTATCAGTTCCCTGGTGGCCGTTAGGTGGTTGTTGGTTGCTAGGTTTGAATAAATATATAAATAAAGAGCCAATAATTATCATTTTATTTACTGGCCACAACCACCAGTGAGCCTAAAATAATAATGTAAACATACTAGTAATATGCCTTACAATGAACAGCATATACCATGAATGTATTTAAACCAAAAACACTGTCAAAACTATTGTAGAACAATGTCTTAGGCATGTAACAGTACACTTTTAAGGTGGACATCTAGTTTCATTCACCGACATTGTTCTTACAAGCATCTTTTCCATGGGAGGGAGCTATCAAATGTGTATCTGCTTCCTTTCACTGACTGTTCAATACAAACAGCTTTTCACTCGGAGGGAGCTTTTAATGGTGGATGTCTGGTTCCATTCACAACCTCTGTGAACAGTACCGACTCTATAATTTTCTATAGTGACTCACTTCAAACCACTCTGCATGACTTCAGTTGACAATGGATTAATTAAACAGAAACTCTGGATTTTTTTCCTTCAAACTAAGCACATCCATTGTAGCGGGGAAGAAGTTCCAGAAGCCCTACTTACTATTTAATGAGAAAATGAATTAAATAAGGAAACTCGAACCATTCATTACTGCAAGACGTCAGGCTTAATGGCAATGAGATTTATCCAGTCATTCGATGGATTCTGCATCTTTGAAGTCTTTCGTTTGTGTGTGTGAATGTGGTGCACTGAACTTAGTTCATTTAAATATGTCCATCATTTCCACATCAGCAATATACCATCGACATAATTTAGAGCAGAAAAAGTACATTCAGGGACAAATTATTATGACATATGTTAAATTCATATGGAAATGATGGACTTATTTGAATTAACTCACTGCGTTGCTTTATTCAGTGCATTTACAAAGGAATTATTATTCTGTGTGTATGTTTGTGTTTGTGTGTGTGTGTGTGTGTGTGTGTGTGTGTCCGTACCATACAGCATGTCCAGGGACTGCTGGTGCTGGTGTATTCCTATCTGATCAAGCCACTGAGCCACATCATTAGGAATCCATTCTCCAGGCTCCATGACAAGTTTCTTGCCTAAAATATAAATACACATATTTGCATATACATAATGAGGTATAATGAGTTATGTCAGCTACTTTACACTGCACTCATTACGTTTGTTAGTATAATCTCCATAAAGAAGCGTGAAATAAAATGGGATGCTCTGAGCAGCTGCACATTAGCCTTTAATGGAGCTTTTATACTCTTTTTCCTAGATTTAACACACATTTAAATATACATATACATATAAAATTTACATAAAATAATTACAAAAACAGGGCGGCACGGTGGTGAAGCAGGTAGGTGTCGCAGTCACACAGCTCCAGGGACCTGGAGGTTGTGGGTTCGATTCCCGCTCCGGGTGACTGTGAGGAGTTGGTGTGTTCTCCCTGTGTCTGCATGGGTTTCCTCCGGGTGCTCCGGTTTCCTCCCACAGTCCAAAAACAGTGAGTGAATGTGTGTGTGTCTGTGTTGCCCTGTGAAGGCCTGGCGCCCCCTCCAGGGTGTATTCCTGCCTTGCGCCCAATGATTCCAGGTAGGCTCTGGACCCCGGCGACCCTGAACTGGATAAGGGTTACAGATAATGAATGAATGAATGAATGAATAATTACAAAAACCTACAGCTTGTGTAAGCTTTGTTATCATCTGCTGATGTTAACATTTGCAAGAAGTTGTCGAAATGTGTTTAAGTTCATGTTCCCTCTGTAAACGTTTTTCCCAAACTTTCTTTAGGTTAAAGGTTTCGTGTCATTTCAGCAGCTTCTCTATTATATGACAGCGCTGTGCACCTAATGGACTTTATGAGAGTATTTACTAATAATGAATCTATTATTAACCAGCAGCTCTTAACACTTTCTCAGCATTAATGATCTGCTTTGGTTAGATTTTATTCTCTCGCAGTGAGAAGAAGCAATTAGTGCTTTAAAACTGATTTCATATATCATACTTCTTATTACAATTTTTTAATAAATGTGCAGTTGCGTCACCTGCTTTTTAGCATCTGTAAAAAACAAAATGAGGTATTCTGGAGCTCCACGCGAGCCTAAAGCCATCAGATCTAATGCCAAGTGTTGAATAGATGGGTATCAAATTCCCTTTATGAAGTGATGAAGTCACGGTCAGATCTTGTCACACTGTCACATCCAATACATTTAGGATTAAACGAGTGTCAGATATAATCATCCATCCTCAGCCCCTGCTCTCATGGCTAAATTCCATCAAATTCTTCCAGTAATGTTCCAACTGTTAGTTTAAAACCATACCAGAGTCTGTTTCTCCATATCTCTCCTGTTAGTGTCTTAACAATGTAGCGTAAATACCATGTAAATATAGAAACTAGTGGAACAATGACATATGAGGGAAACATGAAGTATTGAGTTTGGAATGCAAATGTCAACATTTCTTGTGGACTCTGGAAACCCAGGCCTGTTTATATGGTTCAGTTGGAGTCATATTTGGCCAACATTCATCTCAAGATGCACTTATAATAGATTAAGTTGTACTATTTCATTTGGTGTCATTATTTTAAATGACTTTTAACTACAGTGAAGTAGGCAGCGTTCAATTAAAGGAAACATAAGAAGACTCCACTCTTGATTTGTCTCCTTTAAAGTAGTAATAAGTGATTGTTATGCACGGCAATAAGCTGGGAATAACATGCACACACATACATGCGTGCACAAGTGAACAGTCACACACACACACACACACACACACACACACACACACACTCAGTGAGCTTATTAAACCCCTTCATCAGATCTCAAAAAGGCCTTGCAATCATATTTTACATTTTCAAAGACTCAGATATCTGATTGACTGAAACAATTTTGAGGCTTGGAGATGTTAAGCTGAGAACTTCTGAAGATAATTTGCATATAAATAGCCAGCTGTTGCATACAAAAAAAGACTTCATTATTCTAGAGTGCATTATTTATGTAGTCAATGCAATGCACATTAACTAGTAATTTTACATGGTATGTGCATGTACGTGTTCTCCCCGTGTCCGCGTGGGTTTCCTCCGGGTGCTCCGGTTTCCTCCCACAGTCCAAAAACACACGTTGCAGGTGGATTGGCGACTCGAAAGTGTCCGTAGGTGTGAATGTGTGTGTGTCTGTGTTGCCCTGTGAAGGACTGGCGTCCCCTCCAGGGTGTATTCCCGCCTTGCACCCGATGATTCCAGGTAGGCTCTGGACCCTCCGCGACCCTAAATTGGATAAGCGGTTACACATAATGGATGGATGGATGGATGTGCATGTACAGATATGTATACATACACTGTCCATTTTATCAGCTCCATTTACAATAAAGGTGACCTATTTTGTAGTTCTACAATCACAGACTGTGATCTACCTTTTGCACCGATAACTTTATTAGCCAACTTTCACCCTCTTTCACAAGAGCAGGCACTTTTGGGTTATCATCAATCATTCTCAGTGCTGCAGACCCTGAGGTGGTGGTGGTGTAGTAGTGTATGTTGAGCTGATTCAAATCCAGCAGCACTGTTGTTTCTGATCCACTCACACCAATGCAACACCCACTATCCCACCACCACAAAACCATGACGTCAGTGTAAGTGCAGCATTGAGAGTCACCCACCACCCAAATCATATCTGCTTTCTGGTGGCTCTGTGGAGGTCCTGACCAATGAAGAATAGGGTGAAAGGTATAAGTCTATCCACTCGCCATCGAACTATTCTCAGTCCAGATGCTGTGCCTGATCCACTCGTACCAGCACAACACACACCACCACCAAGTCAGTGTCACTGCAGCGCTGAGCATGATCCACCACCCGAATCATACCTGCTCTGTGGGGGTACTATAGGGGTATAAGAAAGTATTCATAGAAACAAGGAGAGTACAGACTGTAATCTAGAACTACAAAGTGCTCCTGTATGGTCAGTGGAGCTGATAAAATTGGCAATGAGTGTAGATACAAGGAGTGTTCCAAATCCAGTGATTCTTCAAAGTAATCTGCTGCATTTTTGTAATTATACATTCAAAATGGAGTCATACTTCTTTCTTACAGTGAACAAGGCAGTGTCCAATTACTGGAAATTGAAGTGGCTTCAACTTTTGATGTTCTTCCATCAAAACTGTAAATGTCATGACATTTCCCAGAGCTTTAGATTCCAAGCTAAACTGTGCATATAGTTATCAGAAATGCTTTGGAATACACTGTGAAGATGAACTGAACTGAACAGGCACTTCACATTTTAAATTTGCTCAGGATCTGGAGGCAACATGAAATCGTGCAGCTTATTAGCATATAATTAGCATGTTATTATGCGTTCTTCCACAGTTAATTACAACTGTGCTTGTATTAGAGGGACCAAAATGAAAACATTTTAACCCTAAACCTCTGAAAATGCTTACTTCCATCTACATTGATGTTGCAGTATAAACAGTAGAAGAGAAGTGAATGTGTAATCCGGTTTTGTTTTGGTCCCTACAACACACACACACACACACACACCTGGCGGCACACACACAAACACAGACATCACACACAAATCACATACACATCAGCAATAACGAGAGGAGGTAAATCAGCCTATGACATGCCTGAATTGTCTATCTTTTTTATCTTTTCATCATCTTCCCTCTTTATCGCTCCTCTCTGCCAAGTTCAACATGTATTCTCTCTCTCTCTCTCTCTCTCTTCCTCTCACTCTCTCTCTCTTTCTCTTCCTCTCTTTCATTCTCTCCCTCTCTCATTCTCTCTCAAAAGTGTGCGAGGCTCTCTGATGTGTTCATCCATCTCTTT